>NC_057722.1:23558338-23684742 GCF_004010195.1 Chiloscyllium plagiosum | reverse complement strand
AACCCCCCTCCCACTCCGCCAAGGACATGCAGGTCCTTGGCCTCCTCCATCGCCAGACCATGGCAACACGACCCCTGGAGGAAAAGTGCCTCATCTTCCGCCTAGGAACCCTCCAACCACAAGGGATAAATGCAGATTTCTCCAGCTTTCTCATTTCCCCTCCACCCACCTTTTCTCAGTCCCAATCCTCAGACTCCCAACCCGCCTTCTTGACCTGCAATCTTCTTCCCGACCTCTCCGGCCTATCACCCTCACCTTAACCTCCTTCCACCTATCGTATTCCCAACGCCTCTCCCCCAAGTCCCTCTTCCCTACCTTTTATCTTAGCCTGCTTGGCACAACCTCCTCATTCGTGAAGAAGGGCTTATGCCCGAAACGTCGATTCTCCTGTTCCTTTGATGCTGCCTGACCTGCTGCACTTTTCCAGCAACACATTTTTAAGCTCCTGCCTTCAAAGTAGGGCACTGACTTGCCTCTATCTGCCATATCCAAATGTCAGAGACCTTGCAGGGCAGCTCCAGACTAACTGTGCTTGTCAAGGTGCAAGGGATGCCAGTGCATTCAGAGTCATATTGTGACTTGGTAAGTTGTTTTGGAGACAGCACAAGGTAATCGGATGTGAGAAATGCCGTTGTTACTAAGGCAGGTTTGGTAAGAAAGGGCGAGTGAACTCAGAAGGCCTCTCAGTGATGAACCCTCCAAAAATCTCAACACAACTTGTAATTGGCCAAACAAACATAAGATTCAGGATGTTATGGTAAATTTATATAGCGCAAGGTGTCTCAGCGGTTAGCACTGCTGCTTCAAGTGTCAGGGACCTAGGTCCGATTCTACCCTCAGGCAACTGTCCTTGTGGAGTTTGCATGTTCTCTTATTGTCTCCATGGGTTTTCCTCCAGATGCTCCTGTTTCCTCCATCAGTCAAGTGTTGTGCAGTTTAGGTGGATTGGCCATGCTAAATTGCCTAGTGTCCAGGAAGGTGGGTTAGTCATGGGAAATGCAAGGTAGGGGGTAAATTTGGTAGGATGCACTTCAGAGGATTGGTATGGACTTGATGGGCCAAACACACTGTATGGATTATATGATTCAATGAATGCTTGGTCAGTCTCCATTGCAGGAGTGCATTCTGTTCTTTGCACCACATTTCAAGAAATATTGGAAATCTTTGGAGTGAATGCAGGACAGATTCACGAGAATGGTACCAGCAATGAGGAACTTCACTTATGTCGGACAGGTCGGAGATGTTGAGACTGTTTTCTTTGGAGAAGGTGCTGACAGGAGATTGCACACAATTCTTTCAAAATCATGAAGGAATTAGACAGTTTGGATGGAGAGAAACTGTGCCCATTGTTGGGAGGATTGAGAGCAAGAGAGCACAGGTTTAAGATAATTGCCAAAAAGCAATGGTGACATGAGAGAAAATAAAAGCACTTTCACATAAGGAGTGCTCGGAACTGGAAGGCACAACCTGAAGTTTCAATTAACAAAAATTAAACTGATCCATGCAAGACAGAATTGGATTGTTATTTTTAAAGGAAGAATATGTAAGGACGGAAGGTGAAAGGAAGGAATAGCATGAGGTAAATTCCTCCAGTGAAGTTAAAAATCACACAGCACCAGGAAATAGTCCAAGAGGTTTATTTGGAAGCATTAGTTTTTGGAGCGCTGCTCCTTCATCAGGTGATTGTGAGAATAAGATTGTAATACACAGAATTTATAGCAAATTCTGTGTCTTACAATCTTGTTCTCCACAATCACCTGATGAAGGAGCAGCGCTCCAAAAACTAATGCTTCCAAATAAACCTCTTGGACTATTTCCTGGTGCTGTGTGATTTTCAACTTTGTACACCCAAGTCCAACACCAGCATCTCCAAATCATGTCCTCCAGTGAAGATCTTGCAACATATACAACCGGCCAAATGGCCTGTTTCTATGATTTAATAATTCTGTGATAGTCTACTGCTTTTGTTATGTTTATCAAAGTTGTTTTCCTTTACTATAATATTCTAACTTCATATTCCCTGTTAGCCCATTGAATTTCTTTCCAATGTATTCATCATGATTTCCTTTATTACTGTTACCTGTGGGATTGTTATTCATGTTTCAGTCAGATAGATTGTAGTTTTTAGTTTCCAACAGTTCTCTTCACCAACATCAATTACTTGTCTCAATTCATTTGCTAGAATTAAATCAATGTTTCTTTCACTGTTGACCTAACAATATTTTTATCCAAGAGACAAGTTTTGCAGAATTTTTATCCATATTTATCAGTTTAACTTAAGATAGTTTAAAATGACCTAATATGTCTCTTGCTTCTGCATGTTTCTCAAATCTTCCCACAAATTATTTACTAAATTTCATTGATTTCCAGCCTATTATATGCAGAAAACTGTACTAAGGCCCATCAGTTTGTAGCCCAGTTTTAGTTTGGTAACAGATCAGTGATTAAAGAGACAGATACACACTTCTTCCTTTCTTCATAAAGCACTTCCAGTTAGTAATATCAAAATAGCAGCAGGAATATTCAATACAATTATGGCTTTCATAGCTGCTAATCAGCTGCATTGTAATTTCTGGATTTCGCTTTGTAGTATCGCAGTGACATTACTATGCCACTCCAATATGAATCTCAGAATTTTTACAATGCAGAAGGCCAATTGGTCCATCATGTCTGCAAAAGCTCTCTGAATAATTTGAGATAATGCCAAGCATCTGCCAGTCCCATAGCCCTGCATGTTGTTTCTATTTAAATAATCAGTCAATGCTGTTTTCAATGACTCAGTTGAACTTGATTCCACCACACTTCCAGGCAGCACATTCCAAACCCCGAGAAAGATTTATCTCACCTCATATTTGCTTCTTTTTCAAAGTAATTTAAAACTTTGTCTTCTGATTTTTTAATCTTTCAAAATGAGGAACAGTTTCTTCCTATCTCCTCTGTCAAGACCCTTCATGATTTTGAAAACATCTATCAAATTTTCCCTCAGCCTTCTCATCTGGAAGACCCAACTTCTCCAATCTGCACACAAAAATAAAGTTTCTCATTATCGTTACTATCTGGCTATTTTATCCCAAGTAAATGTTTCTGGAACTTCCCCACAACTGAAAGTAAACTGCCAAATATATAACTGCTGGGCCTACCTTTACAAACCTTTTGAACAAGGGGGTAACATTTGCAATTCTGCATCCTCTGGCACTAACTCCCAAAGCTGGGGAAGTTTGGAAAATTATTGTCAATGCCACTCTGATTTCCACTTCCTTCAATATGCATCTCATCCAGTCCTCAGGCCTTATCAAATTTAAGCATCGATAGTTCGTCCAAAATCTCCCCATCAATTTTAAAAAACCTTCTTGAGATTGAGTGTCTTTTCCTGTCATCTTGACTTGGGCAGAATCTGCTCTGTCAGTCAAGAAAGATGCAAAGTATTCATGTAACATCCCAGCCATGCCTCTTGGATCCCCTTTCAGTCCTTAATTGGCATTACATCTATATTTACCACACTTTTACTGTTGAATTTTTTGGGATTTCCCTTTATGTTAGTTGCCCATCATTTTCTCATTATCCCTCTTTGTCTCTCCTATTTGTTTTTCACCTCCCTTTTGTGGTCAGCTTGGTTTACACCTGCATTTGTTATCTAACACACCTTCATTTCTATCTCCATAAACATCTAAGGAGCTCGAGATTCGTCTGTCCTACCTTTCAGTGTCGAGGGAACAAACCTTAACTGTGCCAAAACCACCACCTCTTTCAAGGATGTCATTATTCAATTTCTGTTTTATCAACCAACCTCCAATTTCAGTCTACTTGGTCTAGCTCCATTCTTGACTTAGAAAAGCCCACTCTCTCCAGTCAATTATTCATACTCTGGAGTCATCAACATCACATTCTATCGTTGTCCCTCACAATACAATTATCATTGTCCCCAAAATGTTCCCTCACTGCCCCTTGATCTATCTGGCCCATCCCATTCTCAACAACCAGGTGTCTCTTTTCTTGAACTTGGCCCCGTACTGTTGCAGGAAATTTTCCTGAAAGCAATCCTGGAACATCTGACCCTTGCATTATGACTATTCCAGTCTATTTATGGGTTATTAAAGCCTTCTATTATAACTACTCTCTGATGTCTGTGCCTCTCTGTAATTTAATTTCTCTAAACTTTTCCCACTAATTTGTGGTCTTTAGATTACACCAAGCAATGTAATTGCACCCTTCTTATTCCTTAGCTCGAGCCAAATCAATTCTGTCCTTGAATCTTTTCCCCAGTACTGGATGCTCTCTTTAACCCAAACAGCAACGCTTTCTTTTCCTGTCTTTCCTAAACACCCTGTTACAATAATATTTAATACCAAGAACTACACTTCCTGGAGCCAAGTCACAGTTATTGCCACATCATCATTCCCAGGCAACCTGTTCCTTTAACCCCCAAGTTTTATTAACTATACTCACTGCACTTACATACATGCAATGGTAAACCAGACTTAGAATTCATTCCTTTCTCCCTCACTCTGAATCCACATGTTAATGACTATTCTAGCCTTGTTTACCTCTCCAAGCATTTACTGCACTCTGGCATTCTTTTTTAATATTCTCTGCCAGTTCCCACATCTCTGATGAGTTAGTTTAAACCCTCTCCTACTCCTCACCAGCAAAACATCTGACAAGGAACCCTGTCCTGCTCTTTCTCAATGCAACCCATCAGATATGTGCAGGTGCTATTTCCCTCAGAACCAGATGCAGTATGCCCGGAATCAAACACCCTCCTTCCTATCTAGCAACATGTTCATCTATTTGATCTTCTGATTTCTGTGCTCATTGGCACATGGCACTGGGAGTCATTTGGGACTGCTACTTTACAAATCCTGTTTGTACATTTTCTACCTAGCTCCCCAATTGCCAGTTGCAGGACCACATCCCCCTTCCCACTTATACGGTGGACCACGACTTCTGACTGTTGTCTTCCTGAAGGAATTTCCTATAACTGCTCTGTGACATCCAACAGGGAGACAACACACCATCGTGGAGTCATGTTGATAGCCACAAAAGTACCTGTTGCTCTAAAGTGTAGTACCCTATCAATGTTGCCTTTGCACTTTCTTTACTCCCTTCCAGTATAGATAGACCACCGATGGCATCACAGGCTTTGTTCTTGTATTCCTCCAAGAATCCACTGTCCTCACTAAAATCCAGAACAGAATAAGCAGGACCTCTGGAGGTTCTTGCATTACCTATCTGTATCTGTTGGACTGCCTGTTTTTCAACCATTCTCTATCTGCTTGCTTGCCCCTAAATTGCAGTGTGGTCACCTCTCAAAAAGTATTATCCATATCGGTCTCTGCCTCTTAGATGCATATAGCCACTACTCGAGGTCTGAAACCATGAACTCAAGCTTGTGCAAGCTGTGACATTTTTTGTACACAGGCTAGTTTCGGTCATGAGAAGGGTCCACATCCCCCCACATGCCATAAGTCAGGTATTCTGCTTGGCTGAACTAGCTTTCCGTATCTTAACATATACTTTTCCATTCCGTTAGTTACCTTATCTATTTTAACCTTACTCTCTTGACTATGAATTAAAACTGGACATTAGTAGAATTCAGAAATTCTTCATCCTTACTTACAAAGCAGCTTCTTCTCCTGTGCCTATAAATTATTTATTTCACAGCATTCGTTCAGGAACGTACATTGTTCAAAATTACTGCAGTTGCTACACAGTCTCTAATGCTTAACAACCATTCAGTTCACAACTCTCTTGTGATGTCATTCAGACTTTTTTCCCTCCACTCCTCACACTGTTTTATCTGTTGTCTGCATTCTCTGCTGCTCCATTAGATGCTGGTGATTGTGTCTGAGTTCTCTTCTCTCTTGGTCTTTTCGGTACAACTGATTGAAAGACAGGAGGACCCACAGACATTCTCAGTCATGAATCTTGAGGTCTGGCTGTTCCCACTTTCCTTTCCAAAATAGTTTGTACTGATTCTGTGCTATAATATGCCACTCCCTCAGTGCCACAGTGTCAGGAATTCACAACCCACAGAAAAATGGTCAATGCGTGACTTCACAGGCTGAATTGTCCAAAAGAGATAATTCTGTTGCAACCAAATAATAAATCAAGTGTTTGTTATTCCATCACAAAATTTACCAAGAGTTTTGGCTACATTGTAAATATTTCTATTTACTATACAAAATAAAGCTCTATTGCAATGTTCATATTAACTACAGTTTAATTGTATTTTTGAAAACCTCAAAATATTGATCTGTGTTGTATTTTGAGACTTTAACCTGTTTTAATCCGATTACATTTTGTTTCATTTCACAAATGCCATAAGACAATAAAACAGAGGCAGCACTAGGCCACTAGGCCTTTCAGCCCATCAGGTCTCATGCACCATTTAATGAGATCATGGCTAACGATAATTCTCAACTCCACTTTCCTGCCTTTTCCCATAACATGTGATTCCCTTACTGATTAAAACTCTCTCTGAACCTTGATATACTTAATCGCCCAAGCTCAATAGCCCTCTGTGGTAAAGAATTCCACAGATCCACCATCATCTGAGATTTTTAAAAAAGCCTCATCTCTCTCTCTCTCTCAAATGAGTGACTCTTCACTTCAAGATAGTGCCCTCTGGTCCTAGACTCTTCCACAAGGGAAAACAACCCTTCATATCTCCCCTATCAAGTGGCCTAAAAGTCTTATCTGTTGCAGTAAGATCGCTTCTTATTCTTCTAAAGTCCAAGGAGGAAAGGCCTAATCTATTCAACCTCTCTACATATGAAAATCCATCCATACCTGGAATCAACCTGGTGAAGTTTCTCTGGAATGCGTTCAATGCCAATATGGTAAAAACAATAACTGCAGATGCTGGAAACCAGATTCTGGATCAGTGGTGCTGGAAGAGCACAGCAATTCAAGCAGCATCCAACAAGCAGCGAAATCGACGTTTTGGGCAAAAGCCCTTCATCAGGAATATAGACAGAGAGTCTGAAGTGTGGAGAGATAAGCTAGAGGAGGGTGCTACTCTCTCCTCACCCCCACCCTCCTCTAGCTTATCTCTCCACACTTCAGGCTCTCTGCCTTTATTCCTGATGAAGGGCTTTTGCCTGAAACGTCGATTTCGCTGCTCGTTGGATGCTGCCTGAATTGCTGTGCTCTTCCAGCACCACTGATCCAGAATTCAATGCCAATATGTCTTTTCTAGTTAAGGAATCAATACTGTTCACAATATTCCAGCCATAGTCTGACTAATGCCTTAGCTGAGCAAGACCTTCCTATTTTTAAACCCTATTTGAAATAAAGGCCAACATTCCACTTGCCTTCCCATTACCCGCTGAACATATCAGCCAGCTTTTTGTGATTAATGCATGGGGACTCACAACTAACCCGGTGCTGCAGTTTTCTGCCGGCTTACTCCATTTATATAGCATTCACCTGCTTGATTCCTCCTAGTTAATGCATAATTTTGCATTTTCCCACATTACATTCCATCTGCTAAGTATTTGCCCACACATTTAACCTGTCTATATCCCTCTAGAGACTCCATCATTCACACCACTTGCCTTCTCAACAATTTTTGTGTCGTTCACAAACTTGGCAATAGCACATTCACTTTCCTCATCCAAGCCATTAATATATATTCTAAATAATTGTAGCTCCAGCATTGATCCCTATAACACTCCACTAGTGATCGGATGTCATCCTGAAAATGCCTCCCTTATGTCAATTCTGTGTCTTTTACGAGTTAGCCAATTCTCTATCCATACTAATATGAAACAACATGGGATCTTATTAAATAACGTAACCTAACACTTTATGAAAATCCAAATATATTACATCTACCCCTCCTTTATCTATCCTCTTGCTATCTCCTCAAAAAATTTGAATAATATTGTCACGCACAATTTCCCCTTCATGCTCACTCTGCTTGATCATTTATGTATTTCTTAATGTTCTGCTATTATATTATTTATAATGCTCTTAATATTTTCCCAGCAATAGACAAAGTTAACTTCTCTATATGCATTTTTTGACTCCTTCCTTTTTTGATTTAAGATGCTACATTTGGCAGTTTTCCATTCCTGTTGACTTTTCCAGAAGGTAAGAATTTTTGCAAGATTTCAACCAGTGCATCCACAATCTCTGCAATTACTTCCCTTAATATCATTGGGTATAATCCACCAGGTCCAGGGTTCTTATCGAACTTCAGCCACCTGAGCACTTTCTATAGTGATAGTCTTTGTATTGATTTCCTCTCCCCCCTTTGCCCCTTGTTTATTTAGTAATTTTGGAATGCTACTGATGCAAAGTATTTATTCAACTCCTCTCCCATTTCCTGGGTTGCCCATCGTTATTTCCCCATCCTCGTTCTTGAAGGGATCTATGTTAACTTCGTCCTTTCTCTTCCTTTTCATATATTTAAACTTGGTCTTACTGTCCAGCTTGGTATTAACCTTGGTTAGCATATTACCTTCCTGGGATCCTGCTTTCTCAGTGAGATATACCTTTGTTGTGAGTATGAACTATTTTCTTACAATGTTTACTGTTGTTCCAGAACTGTCTTTTCTGCTAAATTCCTCTCCTAATTCATTCCAGCCAGCTCTGCCATCATCCCTTTTTAATTACCCTTGTTTAAGCTTAGTCTAGTTGTTTCCCACCCACATTATTCCTTCTCAAACTGAATGTTAAATTCTACCATATCATGATTACTGGTTCCTACAGGATCTTTTACTCTAAGATCATTCATTAAACCTACCTCATTGCAGATCAAAAACAGCCTGAACCCAAGTTGGTTCTATAACATATTATGCTAGGAAACTGTCCTGACTACACTCCATGAATTAATTTTTGCCAATCTGCTTATCCTTGCCTCAATGAAGATTAAAGTCTCTCATGATTAAAAGAACTGACTTTGTTACATGCCCTCATTATCTCCTGATATATTATCTGTTCCACTGCATGGACACTAATAGAGGCTTGTATATAACTCCTCCAAGTGCCTTCACCCCCATTTAATTTCTTATCTCCATCCATGTTGGTTCTACATCTACTAATCCAAAAATAATTTATCGTTATCATACTTAGTCCTTCCCAGGCTAAGAATACCCCACCACCCTTTCCTTCCTGTCCATCCTTCCAAAAAGTCACATCAATCTAATGTTAATTAAATTTTTTCAATGAACTTACCTAGTGGGAATCAGTATACAGTCAATAGGTGGTGGTTTTGTTTTCGGAATGGCATAGAGAGGATACCTGTCACCATGGCGAATCATAACATGTACTGACAGCAATTTATAGTCCGATGGTGCGTGGCCTAAGGACATAGGAACAAGCAATCTGTTATTATGTTAAATTTTAAGTCAATAGTATTTCTTCGTAATGAAGAACAAATAAGTAATATTTAATTGGTAAATATTTCAAGGTTTTAAAACAGAAATCAATGCAAATAGATTCAAAACAAATTCTACCACAATACGAGCATATCAAGAAGACTCATATAATCTTGTATTAACCAAGAGACCAGTGCCCCTTCTCCCTCCCTCCAGGCTTCACAGAGACCGTTTCCTTTAGAACACCTTGGTGCACTCCTCATCCACTCCAACACCTCCCAACTTGCCCACAGGATCTTCTCATGTAATCTCAGAAGATGCAACACCTGTCCACTTACTTCCTTCTTCCTGATTATTCAATGGTCCAGACACACCATCCAGGAACGGCAGCGATTTACCTGCACGTCACTCAATCTAGTCTACCACATTCGCTGCTCACATTATGGACTCCTCTACACTGGGGAGACAAAACGCAGTCTGGATGAGTGCTTTGTGGAACACCCATGTTCTGCCTGTAAAAATGACCCCAAGCTTCCAGTTGCTCACCTGTTCAACACACCACCCTGTTCCCTGGCCAACATTTCTGTCTCAGCCTTACTGCAGTGTTCCAGTAAGGCTCAGTGCAAACCAGAAGAACAGTATCTCATTTTCTGCTGGGGGATCCTGGATTCAGTACAGAGTTCAATCATTTTGGAACGTGAATGCCTCCTTCTATGTCTTTTACCCAGCTCCATACAGGCCCTGTCATGACATGGAGTGTTTTTAGCACAGCCAACCCATTTTCACCTACTTAGTCTTCATTACCAGCTTTTATCCTTCCCTGGCTTACTATCATCCCTTTCTTTGTCTGTCTAACCATCTCTCTCTCGCACTGGGCCCCTTCTCCAACTATCCACTTACTCTTTCTTCACTCCCTGTCTTCAGAATATATACCACCTTTTAGGGAAGTGCTGTTGTGAAAGTGACTGGGACCCTTGAGGAATTTTTTTTTTAAAAAGAGTTTCCCAGGTTATAAGGATGGGAGAGGTGCAGCCATTGTCCCCATGCGGTGCCCACAGAACCTTGGAGGTTTGTGAAATAAATAGCCACATTAGTAATGAGCACAATGGTTTGTTTTTTGCTCAAGTTGTACTAAATTACACTCATTAGGCAGAAGGAAGTCCTTATTTCATCTTCAGAGAATTTGTTCAGCTTCTTATCTGAAATGTCAAACAACACACAGCACTGCTCGTCCCATATCTGTGTAAGTACATGAGAAGGTTCTGGAACACTTATGCTTAGAGATAACTCCAAGCTGCCTGAATTGGAGTTCCCAAAAATGAAGGCCTTTTCACATAGGCAGTTGACCTCATAAATCAATTTGCAAGCATCTTACTCGCAAACACTTTGCTCCTTATTGCTAGATGATGGTTTGACCCAACTTAAAACTCCAGTTCATTTGTGAGAACAATCCAACAGCTGGGTAAGAGCAGAAGGAGAGCAATATAGATATAGATAGAGATATTATCTAAGATATTCCAACTTACAGGAAAATGACTCATCCAATTTTATCTCTTTCGAAGACTGCACAAGAATCAACCAGTACAAGTGGAAGTACTGGCAGAATCATCTCAAGATCCTGCAGCAAAAATAAACTTACCAAGTCCCACCTATTCCAGAGGTGCTGAATAAAATCTCTGAACAGATTTATTGTAAATATCTTGACAAGTCATGGAAATTCCACTGAGAAACAGTAGTGTGGTCCTCTGACTATGATACATGTTAAAAATGCAGAAGACTATGATATGGGCAATACTCATCTCACACAAATATGAAGTGATGATTTGGAGATGCCGGTGTTGGACTGGGGTGTACAAAGTTAAAAAAAAATCACACACGGTGGCACAGTGGTTAGCACTGCTGCCTCGCAACGCCAGAGACCCGGGTTCAATTCCTGCCTCAGGCGACTGACTGTGTGGAGATGATTTGGAGATGCCGGTGTTGGACTGGGGTGTACAAAGTTAAAGAAAATCACACACGGTGGCACAGTGGTTAGCACTGCTGCCTCGCAACGCAAGAGACCCGGGTTCAATTCCTGCCTCAGGCGACTGACTGTGTGGAGTTTGCACGTTCTCCCCGTGTCTGCGTGGGTTTCCTCCGGGTGCTCCGGTTTCCTCCCACAGTCCAAAGATGTGCAGGTCAGGTGAATTGGCCATGCTAAATTGCCCATAGTGTTAGGTAAGGGGTAAATGTAGGAGTATGGGTGGGTTACGCTTCGGCGGGTCGGTGTGGACCTGTTGGGCCGAAGGGCCTGTTTCCACACTGTAAAGTAATCTAATCTAATCTAATCTAATCTAATCTAAACAACACCTGGTTATAGTCCAACAGGTTTAACTGGAAGCACACTAGTGAAGTGAAGTATGCATTGATGTATAAATACATGTGGAGCATGTGCACACACAGTACATTTTTGTTTCAGAACAGTTGAAAGAACATATGACTGTTGCAATTGGGGACACATTTCAGAATGGAAGAGAATGCAGTGGAACTTTGTTGCAGCATTTTAGCCTGTGCTGGCTGGAATACAGAAAGGCTTACCGAGAGAGTAAAAGCAATGACTGTCTGATGCAACAGACTACCAGCCACAAGCTTTAGACTTCTCTTCTTCCCAGTGCAGAGTAAATATTGGAAGGGCAAACTGAAAGCTGATTTGACTTTTATGTTTGTAGCTCTAGGGAGAAAGTGTTGCCAACAGACCCTTACTCTCATAACTGGGCATCAAACGACTGCTGAATTGAATTTTTTTTAAAAATCAGAAAAATATGTGCCACAACTATAGACAAACCTCATATCTCTGAAGCCAAAACTATGATGTATGGAATTGTCACACAAATATGAAAATCTAACTGTAGTGCTGGGGATCATGAATGAACAGTTTATAGACTTCTCAGTATCTGTTTTATATCGGCATTCAGCAATGCAAGACCTCTTAACTAAAAGCACATGGCATGTAATGAAGACGAACTAATGTTAATTAACATCAGGTTTTAGAATAATATGGTCAGTGCTGCGACAAAACGGTAGAATTATTTCTCTTCCACAGAATAGGGAATTCAACTTTGAGTGCTTTTTCCCGTTTCTGCAGTTATAAAGTGGTGGGCGCTACCGAATGTTGCAGCTGCATAATTGGTGTTGCTATTTTTGTGAGTCTGATATTATTTCAAAGAATTATTTAAATAAACATAAGAACCAAACTCTCTATTGGATGGGAACACACCTGTAAAAGAGCACCTTAAGCATTACAACATTATTAAACAAAAGGACATATTTTCTTCTGGTTATTGATATAACCTATTCCAATATGTCACAAGAAAAAAGTTGGTAAACCAGGCCAACATCCTACTGAATTATATTTGCTGGTCACTTTTACCTTAGTGAAGCTAAACGGATGCAAATACTTCAAGTCACTAGTCTAGCGTTGTATCAGCTGCAGTGGAGTAGGAATTTGGTGCAGATCTTTGTGTCCTAATTTTGCGTTCCCTCTATTGTTTTGCATCTGTTCTGGTGGCATACTGAAGGCCCAGTTCGCTCTTTAAGCGATAATGCATCACACTCTTCTTCATGCATATATAACCCAGTTCATAACAATACACAAACCCACTTCCAATTCATTTGTGCTGTACATCATTTCTGATGATAATTATGATTACACAACTAAATAAAACTTAAGTTTAACATACTTAGCAGATCACATATCATGGCCCTGATTTCCTGACTGCCCAATACTCATTATTCCAGTAGAAATGGGCCTTACACATTGGAATCCACTTGCAGCAGTACTGAAAGAATTGCCCAAGAAACTGAAAATCATGCTGGGCAATTTCTCTACACCTGGAAGACTCCAATGGTCTCTACACTTGCAGAAAATTTGGAGAATTCCAGTCACATTAATTAAATAGTAACTCAGGAAAAGTTAAATACATAATCTAACTCTTGAGTAACTATTTAACTGATATTATACTTAGCTCGTAAAAGGACAGAATCCCCCGGTGCTCACCTTCCACCCTACCAATCTTCACATAAACCACATCATCTGCCGACATTTCCGCCACCTCCAAACAGACCCCACCACCAGGGATATATTTCGGTCCCTCCCCTTTCCGCAAAGTCCGTTCCCTCCGTGATCACCTGGTCAGGTCCACGCCCAACAACCCACCCTCCCATCCTGGCACCTTCCCCTGCCACCGCAGGAATTGCAAAACCTGCGCCCACACCTCCTCCCTCACCTTCATCTAAGGCCCCAAAGGAGCCTTCCACATCCATCAAAGTTTCACCTGCAATTCCACCAATGTCATTTATTGTATCTGTTGCTCCTGATGCGATCTTCTCTACATTGGGGAGACTGGACGCCTCCTCGCAGAGCATCTCCGGGACACCCGCACCAATCACCCCCACCGCCCTGTAGTCCAACATTTCAACTCCCCCTCCCACTCTGCCGAGGGCATGCAAGTCCTGGGCATCCTCCACCGCCACTCCCTCACCACCCGATGCCTGAAAGCACGCCTCATCTTCTGCCTCGGAACACTTCAACCCCAGGGCATCAATGTGGACTTCACCAGTTTCCTCATTTCCCCTCCCCCCACCTTAACCCAGTTCCAACCTTCCAGCTCAGCACCATCCCCATGACATGTCCTACCTGCCAATCTCCCTTTCCACCTATCCATTCCACCCTCTCTGACCTATCATCTTCATCCCCACCCCCATTCACCCATTGTACTCTATGCTAATTTCTCCCCATCCCCACCACCACCCCCTCTCATTTATCTCTTCACCCTGCAGGCTCCATACCTCTATTCTTGATGAAGGGCTTTTACCCCAAACATCAATTTTCCTGCTCCTTGGATGCTGCCTGACCTGCTGTGCTTTTCCAGCACCACTCTAATCCAGACCATACTTAGCTCACACACCCAACTACACATCCGGCAGTCTTCTGGCTCTCACCCGACCAAGGCCTGACACCTCCTATCACTGCTTCATACTTGAGACCCCCATACCGTATTCTGTACTCGATGACCCTTCCCCTTCCATTGGGCACCAACACCCTTTCCTCACTTGGCACCCAAACCCCTTTCCCCGCCACTGGACCACCTTCTTCCTTTCGTCACTGCTGAACTGCTGTCACTGCGCGAGATTATCATTCCACACTCTTGCCACTGGGCCTGAACCCCTCGCTCTCTGACCTCCTCAGGAGGGACAGAGTTCCTCCCACCCACCGCCACTTATTCTAAGCAGTGCATGACTTCCCTGACAGCCTTGCCATCTTGCATCCTACCCACTTTCCAAGGGGCACTCCACAAACTTGGCATCATACACAGTGGCACATTTTACACCTGCTATCCTGGCACCTAACTCCCCTACACATCAGGCTTCCCCACCTGTTAGCACCGTGCCTACCTAGCAGCTGACACAAATGGCACACCTTAGCCCCTCTGAACCAATCCTCCCCTTCTATTTAGCTCCCTTCTCTTCCAGCACTCTAACACTATAAGTACCTTATGTACTGTGTACTTGACAGCAGCTATCAAAATTACATTTCAGAAACTGCCAGCTGATTGCTGTGAAAAGGTTGCGGGGGGAAGCAAGCCATAGTTTGCCTACCTCTGACCTTTCTGTGCAATCAAACAATTTTAAAATGGAAGCATGGCTCCATGTTTCGAAGGAGCCATGAATGGAATCTCCTCTTAAAAATGTAGATGTAAAAAAGGAATGCAGTGGTAGTCTGCGCGAGATTATCATTCCACAGAAAACCCAGCCCAATAAATTCACAATCATGCACAGACAGTCACACAGCTGACCAGCTCCAGTGGTCAGACTTAGAGCTCGGAACCAGTCCAGATACTTCACTGGTAAAGTTTTCCTTTTGTAAAGTCTCATTTTTAGTGGTTTGTAAAGTATCATTTTTTTGGTTTATACTTCAGATATTTATAGATAGCTTTCATGAAGAAATAGAATCTGGAACTAAAGGCAAGTAACTCTCACTAGAGTCATAGAGTCATAAAGACATACAGCACGGACGTAGACCCTTCTTCGGCCCAATTCGTTCATGCCAACCAGATAGTTAATCTAGTTCCATTTGCCAGCATTTGGTCCATATCCCTCTAACCTCTTTCTAGTCATATACCCATCCAAATGCCTTTTAAATGTTGTAAGTACCAGGCTCCAGCACTTCCTCTGACAGCTCATTCCACACACACACACCACCCTCTGCATGGAAAAGTTGCCCCTTAAGTCTCTTTTATGTCTTTCCTCTCTCACCCTAAACATATGCCCTCTAGTTCTGGACTCCACCACCCAACAAAAAAGATCTTATCTATTTACCCTATCCACACTCCTCATGATTTTATAAACATCTATATGGTCCAGGGAAAACAGCCCCAGCGTATTCAGCCTCTCCCTATAGCTCAAACCTTGTAGAGTCAGAGTCACAGAGATGTATCAGCACGGAAACAGACCCTTCGGTCCAACCCGTCCATGCCAACCCAATCTAGTCCCACCTGCCAGCACCTGGCCCATATCCCTCTAACCTCTTTCTATTCATATACCCATCCAAAGGCCTTTTAAATGTTGCAATTGAACCAACCTCCACCACTTCCTCTGGCAGTTCATTCCATACACGTACCACCCTCTGCATGAAAAAGTTGCCCTGTAGGTCTCTTTTATATCTTTCCCCTCTCACCCTAAACCTATGCCCTCTAATTCTGGACGCCCCCACCCCAGGGAAAAGACTTTGTCTATTTACCCTATCCATGCCCCTCATAATTTAGTAAACCTCTATAAGGTCACCCCTCAGCCTCTGACACTCTAGGGAAAACAGCCCAGCCTGTTCAGCGTCTCCCTATAGCTCAAATCCTCCAATCCCCCTTGTAAATCTTTTCTGAGCCCTGTAACCCTGGCAACATCCTTGTAAATTTTTTCTGAACCCTTTCAATTTCACAACATCCATAATAATATAAAGAACGGTGGTGCTGGAAATCTGAAACAAAAGCAGAAATGGTTTGAGAAACTCAGCAGGTCTGGCACCAGAACCTCTACTCTGAAGAAAGGTCACTGTATTCAAAACACTAACTCTGCTTTCTTTCCACAGATACTGCCAGATGTGCTGAGTTTCTCCAGCCATTTCTGCTGTTGTAACTCTCACTACTGCCTGAAAGAATACATGTTTAAACAATGCAGGTTATACAGAAAACAATGACTGATTTTGTGCACAGTTAAATGGTAAATTGTAATCCTGACTTATACAGAATAGGCATACAAGTTCAATCCGAGTTTATGACAAAAGTTATGCACTAATATACATACAACTTTTTATAATTTGGATATTTTTTGTTAAATACATGGACAGGCTCGTGAGAATATGTTTTAGTGACTAACCAGTACATTAACCCACTGCAAAGATTAAATACAGAATACATAAAACCACGTTTCACTCTGGAATCTGACTTGTCCTATCTTATCACTACTTGGGATCATGATAACTTAAACTGAGCTATCTCCCACACCCATAATGTCTATGCCTAGGCAGATACAAGTTGCCTTTAAGTCACGTACCATTCTCATTTGCATATATGTTCTAAACATTCTAATTTGGATAAATTTTGTAATCCCTTCATTGCTGATGGGTCAAATCCTGAAACTCCAGTGCAGCAACTGAAAGATCACCTTTCTGAGAGCAATGAGGGATGGACAATAAAGATTAGCATTGTTACTGATGCTCACATAGTCAACAGAGCGAATTTTAATGCCCAAACGCAGATGTGTGGGGTTGGGCCAGATGTTAAAATTTTAAAATCCAGAAAAAACTCAATCCAGCCACACATTCCATCTTGGTCAAGATTCAGACCATGCATTTCACTGCAAATAAGCTTATAAACAGAGCTCCGCTGTGTGAAAAGCTTCTTTTACATTGTTTGAACTAATGCTTGTAAATCATAAAACATCAGGCTTGTGCAGCGGGGTAAAAACCAAAGGTTGCTAAAAAGACAGATGTTTTCTATTTGATCTGCAGTTAGCAAGACTGCAGCATTGATGGCACTAATGTGATGGGTGTTGTACAACATTAGAAGCTGTATAAGAGACACATTGTTTTAGAACTTTGCAAGCTGTCGTCAGTTCCTTTGTTTAAATAAGAGAACCATAGTGTTCCCTTTCATGAACAGCAATCACAGCTTTATAGCCTATGAGAAAAAAAGAGGAAATAAGGACAATCAAAAAGTGGAAATCACTGTTTTCTGTTTGAGGGCCACTTCCCAGAAAATATGCCTATGCCATAAAATTGCCTGTACTTATATATATTTGACTGTTTATTTTCCTGTTCAATGAATATGCATTTCTGATGCAAATTTGCATTAACACTTTTTAGGCTTGCCTTTTTGCCAGGATATTGGGAATCAACATGAATTGGAAGACTTAGCTACAAAGAGCCACTCAATTAATGTTTAGAAACAAATCCAACACAAAAATAAAACAGAGTAGACTCAATACTTAATTTAGGTGCTCTCAATCTGTATTTCACTTTCTCGAAAAGTGAAAAAGATACAGCTATTAAAGATATATGTACTTCTTGTACTTTACTGGTATTGAAGTATACTTCAAAAATATTGGTTAAATAAATTGCTAAATCTCTTCAGAGTTTACAGTCACTTTTATTATTTAAGACATATTGTTAAATTTAGCCAAAACATCAAGTACAACATGTGGCAAGTGCCTGGAAAGATCTGCAACAAGTCAGAAACTCTTCTGAAGGTCAAAATAGGAATGAGCATTCTAAGTTGTTTAAATAACTCAATGCTCACGGCTACTCACTTCTGAAAATCGATAAATCTACAGACAATCATACGTGTTTACAAGAATGATCTGGGGATGAAGGGTCTGTCATATGAGGAGTGGTTGAGGACTCTAGGTCTTCACAGAGTTTAGAAGGATGAAGGGGAATCTCACTGAAACTTACAGAATACGGAGAGACCTGGATAGAGTGGACTTGGAGCAGATGTTTCCACTAGTAGGAGAGACCAGGACCCAACGGCACTTCCTCAGAGTGAAAGGATGACACTTTAGAATTGAAATAATGATGATTTTTTTTCAGCCACAGGATGGCAAATCTGTGGAACTCATTGGACGCCAAGTTATTGAATATACTGAAGACAGCGATACATAGGTTCTTGATTGGTAAAGGTATCAAAGCTTAAAGGAAGAAGGCAAGAGAAAGAGGTTGAGAAACATATCAGCCATGATCGAATGGCAAAGCAGATTTAATGGGCCAAATGGCCTAATTAGAGTCATGGAGATGTACAGCATGGAAACAGACCCTTCGGTCCAACTCATCCATGCCGGATATTCCAACCTAGTCTGGTCCCACTTGCCAGCATCCGGCACATATCCCTCCAAACCTTTCCTATTCATATATCCATCCAGATGCCTTTTAAATGTTGCAATTGTACTAGCCTCCATCACTTCCTCTGCTCCTATACTTTAACTTACGATCTTATTAATAACTCCAGGTAACAGATATCAGAATACCATATCCTCAACATGTGAACTCTGACCGGGTTCCACAGACTGTGGCCATGCTATTCTGTCTGGCTCAATTTCACAATGGGCTATGAATTTACCAACTGAAACCTCAGGACAGCTGATAATCACATTCAAATTGAACCCATAACATGATTTTGAATATCAACATCACAGAGTGCCAAGAAAAGGTGAAGTACAATGAGCCTCCATATGTCCTGACTGCTTCAGTTACTATGAAGGCCTGTTACAAACTTTAGAAAAAGTGCTCAGACATATTAATGTTTGCTAAAGCCCTAACGATAGCATTGATTAAAGAAGATATATAACCTGGAATTTCTCAATGGCTATACCAGCAGATTAAGACTGGAGCAGAATGAAACATTCAGATGCCTTGGTTTCCTTAATACTTAATGATTATCTTGTACTTAGATGGAGACACAAAAACTGCAGATGCTGGATTCCACGGTAGACACGCAGGAAGCTGGAAGAGCACAGCAAGCCAGTCAGCATCAGGAGGTGGAGAAATCAACATTTCAAGTGTAAACCTTCTTCCAGTCCTGAAGAAGGACTACGCCCAAAACATTGACTTCTCCACCTCCTGATGCTGCCTGGCTTGCTGTGCCCTTCCAGCCTCCTGCTTGGACTTGGAGGAAGCTGGTGCCTTTCAGCTGCTGTAACTGCAACTGAGCATCACTATTTAGAATATATCAGCTCACTGTTATTGAGGAAGGGACTTAAAAAGGTGCCCTAAAAGTTTGCCTCACTTCTCCTGACTGGATTGCCACATCTACAGGTATCATTATCTGTACAGGAAATACATAAAAACACAAGTAGTAAAGTCTGGGACTGAGAACATTGCAACTCCAAAAGATACATATCAAATTGAACCACTGGAATAATGCACTGTGCTTGTTGCTCAAGAACTCCAAATGAAATTAAAATTGGTGCAGAGAGAGACCTGACTGACTAATTGGAGAGGGACAGCTCAAGGAACACCAAAAGAGTCTTGCTTTGCTCTAGAAGGTAAAATCAGAAGACAAAGTTCATCGAGTTAAATTTGCCATTGGAAACAAACTTCCCTACCAGCTTCTATTGTTTCCATTTGTGATTCTTTGTTTCAAACTGGCAAGGAGCCAATAAGGCCACAGTGATCAATGCTTATACCCCAACTCTAAGTACTGACCATGAAACCAATGAAGCTTTCTATGCCAAACTTGGCCAAGCTCTGTGTATTTTAAAGGAGATCACACTTATTCTTCTCAAAGCCTTCAATGCAAGAGTTGGATCAGATTTCAATCTCTGAAATGAAACCATTTGGTGGGAAGAAATTTGAAAATTCAACTCCAGCAGCTTTCTTCTCCTTACCAAATCGGCAGATAGACTCATTAGCACAAGTATATTGTTTTGGCTGAAGAATAAGTACAAAACCTCATGGTAGCATGTATAGGCCAAAGACTGGCAACTAATCGATTACCATCATTGTCCATGTCCAGAATCATAAAGATGTCTGGATCACCAGAACAAAGAGAAGAGACCAAGGACTGCTGGCCTGATCACTAACTCATTCAATCAATCATGCTCATTAAACTGGCCTCCCAATAATGGGGTGCAACTAAAGAACTTTGAAATGTATAGGTCTCTCAAGAGTAAGTGATGAAAGGAGGTTTCCCCTTATGGGAGAGTCAGGAACATAGAGTATGGTCTCAGAATAAAGGGACATAAATTTAAGACTGAGATGAGAAGGAATTTCTTCTCCCAGAACATTGTGAAACTTTGGAACTCCTTGCCACAGACAGTTGTGGGATCAGAGACCTTGTAGAGTCAATCCTTGAGATGGATTGAATCTTGATCAGTTGTGTTCCTGGGAAAATGGTCAAAAGTGGAATAAAGGAATGCTGGATCAGCCATAATCCTATATGAAGGTGGAGCAGGCTTGAAGGGCTGAACAGCCTACTCCAGTTCCTATTTGTTATGGTCTTAAGAGATGTACATGAAAAAATAACATTGAAGGATCCAATCAAAATACACGGACTCCAACAATGCTTTAGAGCAGAGCAACATTTGGATTTTCTGTCAGGAAACATCAGGACTGGATGATGAAAATAATCAGAATATCAATTAAATAATTTATAACAGTATAGATACTTCTGACCCTGGTAAAATGTCCCAAACTCAGAAAAAGAAACCGGTCTCGTAACAAGCAAGGCAGAGGTGTGAAGGAGCACACATGACTTGAGAAACAGGTGGTGGGTAAATAAGGCAATGGCTATTCAACACTTTGCTGCCATCAATGATGTTTGTGGATTCTTCACTGGTACAGAGATAATAATATGGCCCAAGTATTCAAGGACTACATCCTTTGCATCCTAAGGACAGGTGAGATCAAACAGAAATCTGTCAAAACCCTTTAGAGGGAGCATTTTGAAGATATTTTCAATCAAGTACCTCAAAAATATAGGAGGCATCTCAACGTACTGCAGTCATACCATCAACACTGCCTCCAGATGATTGTATGTACTAAGTGGGAGGATGGATACACCAACATTAAGAAGGAGCACTATAAGCACTGATGCTATGATCATCCATTGTCAGGTTCATTATGTTGGTCATATTGTTCAGGTGTCAGGTATCAGGCTACCAAAGTAGGTTTTCTTCCAGTTCAGTTAGGGCAGACATTCAAGAGGAGAACAGAAGAAGCACTTCAACAATGTGCTGAAAGCCAAAATGAAGACATGCAACTTTGACCCCAACTCCTGGGAGACTAACAACCTGGATCAAATGGAGGCAGGGTCTGTATGAAGGATTCCAGTATTTTGAAACCTAATAAAAGATAAAGTCACCATAGTCTTACCAGACCATGTGGCTGCTCTCTCATTAGAGATGACTAGGTGGTGGTTTAACCTGAGGGTCACTGTGCCTTATGGAAGAGGAGGAGAGTCCTTTGTGGTATCCTCAACCAGCACAGGAATTGAACTCATGCTGTTGGCATCGCTCTGCATCACAAACCAGACACCCAGCCAACCAAGTAACTGACATAATAACAAAATGAAGAGGACAAACAGAGTGGCAAGAAGAACAGACCATATGGTGGCAAAAACTATGTGTCATAAAAATCTGTAGATCATGAACCAATATCATCAGCAACCTTCATATTCATGGAAGGCAATTATCCTTGCCTGTATGTTATAGTCAATAATTATTTCACAAGGAAAATAGGCAATATTGTTTTTAAAAAAATAGATTAAGAATATATGAATTCTCTTAATTAATTGTCTTGCATTGCTGCCACAATGTGTTTACATTAAAGGACCCCACCACCACTTGATTGTAGTGGAAAATGGTGTCATTAGGAGCTTGAAAGAATAACTTGCAATAGTTCTACTCAGTAGCTTTAAATTTTGCTCCTAGCATCAGTTTATCACAGAATCAGGGCATGCTTTACAATTCAAATGAATGTAGCATGAAAATTTCATCTATCCACCCACCATTCCACTTTATTGAAATCCTAGTGACTGTAAATATAATGTACCATTGATGCATTGGTCAGTCCCATAATAATCACTGTGGTGGAGAGCGCAGTTTCATACCATGATCGTGGGTGCATCAAGTGATTATGCTGCTCCTGTACAGTGTATGCAGTATTTCTCTTTGCAAAATTTCATAACAGAGCGTTTGTATTTCTATCCAAATGGAGCTGAAATGGGTAAATTATCCTCTCCTCTCAGAATTAATGAGTATGCTAAAATCCTGTTCCATAGAGACTACCATTATAACCTTGTCAGTGTGTGAACATGGTTCCTGCCCTTTCCTCTTGACCCCAGTGGATTTTTCTGGTTCAGCTAATTTAAATATTGCTCACAATTCCTGGTAGGACTTTCTGTGGCAACAGACAGCAGTTGAAACAAAAAGAAAGCAGAGCAAAGCAAAGTGTGTTCAACTGCCTTGAGGCAGTTGAAGAACGAAGAAAGCATTTTACAAAGTTTAAACGTGCACTCTTGTCAAATGCATCACTTTTCTTTCTATTTTGAACATTGGCACCTAACTGCATCCATGATGTTCGGTGTCAAAAGGCAAATGCACCAGATGCTGTCCCTTTCCATTTTCACACCCTAGGCTATGAGCAATCCAGGCAAATCCACATGTGTTGATAATCACTATTGTTTCCTGAGATTTTGGTGATCCTTTTTCCTAGAGTGTCCAAAGTCCCCATTGTTGCTCTCACAATGATTGTTGTGATTGTAATGAGGTCAGGTAGGTGAACCTCATAGAATAGGAGTTCCCTGATTGGGGCTGTTAATCTGGTCCAGTCAAGGAGCCTGGCTGACAGATATAAACAGGAGTGTCAGAGGTTCTGTACACTCAAGAGAGCTTGCTCTGAAGGAGCTGGATCAGTGTCAAGGACTTTCCATGTCTAAAGTAAAGGTAACTTGGTGATGGGATACCAGCCTCCATGGAGTTGTTTCAATGGTAGCCTACAATATTTTAACACTTGCTTTCTTTTACATTAATTGAATTTCGAGGCCACTTAAGATATTAAGAGTTAACCACATATTGTAAAACTGGAATCACAAAATACACATAGGGTGCAAGAGAAGAATATTAAAAAGACCATTAAGATTTTCACGCAATTCAAATTTCCGGAACTCATTTCTATAATGTGATGGTGAGATTTGCATTCATGAATCATCTTAATATCATGGCAAGAACTGCACACACTACTCCATCTGTGGCTGAACCAACCTCTTATACAGCTCTCCATTAACCCCTTCTATTCAATACCTTCATTCATAATGTTAAGGATTTCATGTGCCTTCTTAATTACATTATTCACCTCTCCTGCTGCAATCAAGAATCTATGGAGGTGAACACCATAAGGCCTTCTGATCTTCTGCAATTCTTAATGACCCCCTTGACTTGTTAGTCCTCCCAAACTGCATCACCTCATGCCTTTCAAGATTAATTCCAACTGGTCAATAGTCAGCCTGACTATATTGTTGGGTATACAATCCACCTCTGTACTGAACCGTATCCTTAGGTAATCTGACTCTCAGTCAAGGGGATAAAGTATCAGTGTACCCAGTTCCCAAAGAACATGGTCTCTTAGCAAGTTTTGAGAAGATTTGTAGTTCAGGTTTAGATTCTGGATGTCGGCTTGCTCGCTGAGCTAGAAGGTTCATTTCCAGACGCTTCGTCACCCTACAAGGTAACATCTTCAGTGGGCCTCCGGGTGAAGCACTGCTAATGATTCCTGCTTTCTATTTATATGTTTGGACTTCTTTGGGTTCGGATGTCATTTCCTGTTCTTTTTCTCAGGGGGTGGTAGATGGGGTCCAACTCGATGTATTTGTTGATAGAATTCTGGTTGGAATGCCATGCTTCTCGGAATTCTCGTGCATGTCTCTGTTTGGCTTGTCCTAAGATGGATGCGTTGTCCCATCAAAATGGTGTCCTTCCTTATCTATATGTAAGGATACTAGTGAAAGAGGGTCATGTCGTTTTGTGACTCGTTGATGTTCATGTATCCTGGTGGCTAGTTTCCTGCCTGTTTGTCCAATGCAGTGTTTGTTGCATGGTAGTATGTAAATGACATTAGTTTTGCTTGTCTGTATAGGGTCTTTCAAGTTCATTAACAGCTGTTTTAGTGTGTTAGTGGTTTGTGGGCTACCATGATACCAAGGGGTCCAAGTAGTCTGGCAGTCATTTCCAAGATGTCTTTGATGTAGAGGAGAGTGGCTAAGGTTTCTGGACATGTTTTGTCTGCTTGTTTGGGTTTATTGCTGAGAAATTGGTGGACTGTGTTCGTTGGGTACCCATTCTTTTTGAATAGACGACATAGGTGACTTTCCTCTGCTCTGCATAGTTCCTCTGTGCTGCAGTGTGTATTGGCTCATTGAAATAATGTTCTGATGCAGGTTTGTTTGTGGGTGTTGGGATGATTGCTTCTGTAGTTCAATATTTGGTCTGTATATGTTGTTTTCCTATAGACATTGGTTTGAAGTTCCCCACTGGCTGTTTGCTCTACTGCAACATCTAGGAATGGCAGTTTGTTGTTGTTTTCCTCCTCTTTTGTGAATTTTATGCCAGTAAGGGTATTGTTGATGGTCTTGAAAGTTTCCTCTAATTTGTTTCGTTTAGATGAATAAGCAATCATCCCAACATCCAGAAACGAAGCTGCATCAGAACATTATTTCAATAAGCCAACACACACTGCAGCACAGAGGAACTAAGCAGAGGCAGAGGAAATTTACCTATACTATGTATTCAAAAAGAATGGGTACCCAATGAATACATACCATCTCAGCAACAAACCCAAACAAGCAGACAAAACGTGTCCAGAACCCTAGCCACTCTCCCCTACATCAAAGACATCTCGGAAATGACTGCCAGACTACTCAGACTCCTTGGCATCATGACAGCCCACAAACCCTTCAACACACTAAAACAGCAACTAATGAACTTGAAAGACCCTATACAGACAAGCAAAACTAATGTCATTTACAAAATATCGTGCAAGAACTGTAACAAACACTACATTAGATAAACAGGCAGAAAACTAGCCACCAGGATACATGAACATCAACTAGCCACAAAAACGACATAACCCTCTCTCACTAGTATCCTTACAAACGGATGAGGAAGGACACCACTTCGACTGGGACAACACATCCATCGAAGGACAAGCCAAACAGAGACACATGAGAATTCCTAGAAGCATGGTATTCCAACTGGAACTCTATCAACAAACACATCGAGTTACACCCTATCTACCACCCCCTATGAAAAAGACCAGAAAATGACATCACCACAGGAAATGACATCACTAACCCAAAGAAGCCCAAATGTATAAATAGAAAGCAGCAATCATTAGCAGTGCTTCGCCCTGAGGCCCACTGATGTTACCTGGTAGGGTGACAAAACATCTGGAAGTGAACCTTCCAACTCAGTGAGCAAACCTACGTCCAGAACATGGCCTTTTCTTATCTTGGCCACTAAGACCAAAAACAGATACTAATCAGCTTGCACACTGACCGTGGATCCAAGAAACGACAGTTATGCCATTCAAATACAGATTGGCTTTGACCCAAGTACCTTTACCTCTGGGGTAGTTAATCCTTTAATGCCCACATCCTTCTTAATGGACTTCATAAAAGCACAGGAGAAAGACAGCAGCACTGCTGAACTCTAGATTGATCAGGGGGCCTCCGATTTTATTTTATTTTATTTTTATCAAATGAAATTTCTCAACTGAGTTGGACCCAATTGCCTATCCCCTCCCCAAACCTAAGGTGCATAATGATCTGACAAAGGCCTTCTCTTGCTCTAGGCTGATGAGGCAAACATCCACCCCCTTTGCCTGCATGTAAGCAATTATACTCCTGTTGCAGCAAGTCAAAGTGTTATTGAACCATATATGTCTACAGCACTGAGAATGGTCCTTCGGCTCATTGAGTATGCGCCAGTCAAAAACAACAACGAAACCGATCTTAACCCATTTTCTAGCACTTGCACATAGCTTGTATGCCTTGTATCATAAATGCACATAGAGTCATACAGCATGGAAACAGATTTTGTGGTCCAATTTATTCCTGCTGACCAGGTTTCCCAGACTAAACTACACCCATTTGCCTGCGTTTGGCCAATATCCCTCTAAACGTTTCCTATTCATATTTCTTCCCAACTATCTTTTAAATATTGTAACTGGACATGAATCTGCCACTTCCTATGGCAGTTCATTCCATATATAAAACTCAGGTCCCTTTTAAATCGCTCTCGTCTCATCTTAAAATTATGCCTCTAATTGTGAAATCACCTACTCTGGGGAAAAAACCTTGGCTATTGTCCTTATCTATGCCCACCATAATTTTATAAATTTCTATAAGGTCAACCCTCAACTTCCTAGGCTCCAGTGAAAAAAAGTCTCAGCCTATACAGCATCTCCTTTTCACTCCAACTCTCCAGTCCCGGTAACGCCCTTGTAAATCTTTTCTGCACCCTCTCCAATTTAATAATATCCTACCCATTGCAAAGTGACCAGAACTGTACACAGTACTCCTAAAGTGGCTTAACCAGCATCCTGTGCATCCACAACATAACGTCCCAACTCTTATAATCAATGGCCTGAGCAGTGAAGGCAAGTGAAGTACCTTAATCATATTTTGTAAATATTATGAGGAATTCTGTCTCTACCCCCCCCACCCCCACCCCCACCACCATAAAGGCTGTGAGTTCCAGATTCCCACTATCCTCTGGGTAGTAAAGCTTTTCCTCACATCTCCTCTAAACCCTCTACCTGAAAGTCTATGCCCCCGGTCATTGATACTTCCATCAAGGAGAAAACTTTCTTCCTGTTTACCCTGTCTATGCCCCTCAATTTTATACACCTCAATCATATCCCCTCTCAATTGCTTTTGTTTTAAGTCCTACCTAATCTCTCTCTTTATAACTAAAACTCTCCAGCCACATGACGTAGAATCATAGAGATGTACAGCATGGAAACTGACCCTTCGGTCCAATCCATCCATGCTGACTAGTTATCCCACCTGCCGGCACCCGACCCATATCCCTCCAAATCCTTCCTTTTCATATACCCATCCAAATGCCTTTTAAATGTTGCAATTGTACCAGCCTCCACCACTTCCTCTGGCAGCTCATTCCATACACATACCACCCTCTGCATCAAAAGGTTGCTCCTTAGGTCTCTTTTATATTATTTCCCTCTCACCCTAACCTATGCCCTGCAGCTGTGGACTCCCCAACTCCAAGGGAAAAGGTTTTGTCTATTTATCCTATCCATGCCCCTCATAATTTTTCAAACCTCTATAAGGTCACCCCTCAGCCTCTGATGCTCCTTGGTAAATCTCCGCTGCACCCTCTCCAGTGTTATCACATCTCTCCTATGATGTGGACTCCACAACTGCACACACTAACCAACTTTGTATAGAATTCCAACATCACTTCCTGCTGTTGAACTCTATGCCTCATCTAATAAAGGAATGTACCCATATACCTTCTTAACTACTTTACCTCTCCCATTACCTTAAGGGAGTAGTGGACCTGCAAGTCAAGGTCCTTCTGATTGGTGCTTCCCAAAGTCCTATCGTTCATTATGCATTCCTTTGCCTTGTTTGTCTTGTCCAAGTGCATCACCTCATACTTCTCCAAATTGAGCTCTATTTTCCTATAACCAATCCATCTGACCAGCCTGTCTATGTCCTCCTCCTGCAATCTAAAGCTATCCTGCTCACTTAATCTTACTTCCCATAATTGGAATATGGTCTTAGAGACCTTTAAGACAAATAGCAAGGACTGCTGGCTCTTTACCAGTCGGAGATCCGTCTTGATATTGACCCACATCAACCACAGCTGATTCTGTATGCTTTTCTGGAGTCATCACAATTACCCCCGGTTCTCTCCCACCTTCTGAACATCTTTGAGAAAGAAGAACCTCTTGTTGTTCATCTTAATTGCTTCCCACCAGAGTCCTGCATTCCGAAAGAGGGATTTCGTGGTTCCCTAACCTTTTCAAATCCTTTTGAGTTCCTTGATGTTTTCTGGGGTTAGCAGACTGACATTCAGTTTAAATGACTCCCATCACGTCTATGGTCCTCCTGTAGATGACAGTCAACCAGGCGGAGGTTATTGGACTTGCTTGGTCAGTTTAGGGATGCACCTTCCTTGGCCATCAAGACCTAGAGTGGGACTTGAACCTAGAGATTCAGGCTCAGGGGTAGGGACACCACTCACTGCACCACAAGACATCCACAGTGGTGCATGTTGGAATGGCAGTCAACAAATGGGGTGATTTCTCACCTTTTCAGACAAACATATGCTTCAGTTAATCACTGCACCCACATTATTCCAACTAAAGATGGCATTGCCCAATCTGAGTGATGGTTCGTATCATACTGGATGTGTACTGACCTTCTAAACCAAATAAAACACACAAATACATAAAATGTCACACCTCTCCCTCTTTAATCACAAACTCAATGTCCAGATTAGCCTACTCTAAAAGCGTTCTTTCAATAAATCTTATAGAATTAGCCAGGGAAAGTGCAGCAGGAATCTAGTGGCACTGAAATTCCAACCTGTTGTGCTGATATTTTTACCTGCTACAGGTGTCACTTTGCATCCAAAATGGTAAGAATGGCATGCAGACACACTTATTTAGAAGCTTCGCCAAATACCATGGCAAGGATGGGGAGAACGTTTCTCCTCAAGAGCTGTAGGTGACCAAGTACTCAGGAATCAATTCTCTTACTTTAACCACACAAGTAACAACGTGTCAGATGATTTTACCTCACTAAGTAGGTATTAGCCCATGCACAGGCAGGAAGTTTACATGCAACAAACGCTCTGCTGCTGGTGGTAATTGTATTTGTGAAAGAACAGATCATTTACATGCCAAAATGTTGCTGTCCTTGAGGAACTTCACACTACTTACCAAAATCTATGCTAAGATTTGTGGTAGGCTGCTGCATTCTGCTAAAACGAAGGAACAGGAGGAGAATAGGAGAATGTAACTAACACTATCCTCTTCTGGTGGGAGATATTGCAATCAGCTCATCTGATTCTGAAACCAGCAACATAAACCCAATTTCCCATTCATCAGCAGTCTTTAATCTAAACTTTGTCACTGACCATCACAGCATTCGATTAACTCAATGTGAAAATGAAGTAAACATTCCAATCAAATTTATAAACCAAACCATGCCATATAATTAACACTTTATTTCCATATGCATTCCTTTAGTAGCATTCCCCATTTACCTTTTTCTATCTTAATGCATTTATACAGTGCTACCCAGTGGCTGCAGCATGGGTGGTAGAAAATTGCTGACTTTCAGTACAAGAATGTACTTTTTTTTTGGTAAGTAAAGGATTCTGATCCAAAAAGTCCCAGTATTGGATTGCACCATCTCACCATTGGAGACAGCAGTCTGGGCTGGGTGACTATCAGCTTTGGGAATGGAATGTGTGACTTAGAGATGTACAACATGGAAACAAACCCTTCAGTGGCTTAGCACTATGTTAATGTCTGAGAGAGCATATCAGGCCAGGTTTGATCTATGTTGAGTTTGCTAATCTGAGGTGGGGCAACTGTGCATAATGCTAGGAGTGCCACAGGACTGAAAAGGTGAGGGTTGGAAATAGCATGTGTTTCTATTCCTGACAACAGTGACTTATGTTGGACAGTCTGCGCAAGTTGGTTCTGGGCAAACCTGACATTGTGATCTTGGTTGAGCAAAATTCTGATGTTTCCTTCAGGTTAACACAGGAAGAATGGGCACTTAAGAAAACTACAGATGGACTGTTGACATAAACATCGTGATGACTGAAAAAAGATTTCTACTTTAAGTAGAAAACCCAGAAAGTAACAAAAGGATTTTACAAAAATGATTGGAAACAAATAATCAGAGGGTTATTAGTCAGTTTTTTATTTGCAAGTGACAAAATAGTCATTTGTACTTAGCCAAAGACATGCCACTCCTATGTTACAAATGTTGGAAAATAGTTGTATTGGACTGACTCTAAAAGAACACACACAGCCAGTACCTGCAGCAATTTTAACACTGAGGTAAACATGATGCCTTAGAAATTTAGTTTATGGACCAGGCTGCTTCCAGTGTACATGTCTTCATGTACATGACAAATCTGGTTATTTTACATTAAACTAATTTTATATTAACCAAGTTAAAACTTCCAAAAAGTGTTCCAAAACTACATCCAAACTGCAATTTATAATCTTTCACCTGTTATCAATAAAATTAAAATCTTGGTTCATAATTGCTTAAGATTACAATGACAAATATGTACACATCTAAATTGGAGAACAGATTGTGCTTAAAAAAATGCAGCAACAGTTCATTTAAAGCTTAAATTAACATTCTAATGAAATAGTTTCTGATCACCATTCTCAGAAGAATTGGCTGTCCCAATTGGTTTTGCACCAAGAACAGGAGTTTAAATTAATGTTTTACTTTACATTGAAATAGACAAGTAGTACCAATGGAAAAAGTCTGTTGTTATTAAATGAACTAGCTTTGTCAAAAAAACTCTTGCTCTACTATCTGTACATTATCAAGATACTCATAATGCAAGAAATGCATTCAATAAATTATTTGTGGTATTCACTCGGATGGACATAGCTTATTTTTGCAAAAAGGAACCAGCAGGTTGAGTGGAAGGATGCCATTGTAAAGTCTATGTTGACTATGCTTGGGCGCTTTTGATCAGAATATATAACTAAGCAGGAGAAAATTTCCCCGAGTCCATAATCACAGACTTTCTGGCAATGGTAACACTGCACTGAACATTTAATTGTACGTATACCAGCTTTATGTGTAGGCCACCTCATCAAAGTCATCACCTGAGTCATCTACAGGAGAACTAGTGTGAGGTGCTGCTCATCAGTGAGATTTCCTGCTGTCTGGTTGAAGCTTAATCATGTCTAGTGGCTTGTCACTTGTAGCTCCTTCTTTTAACCAAGTTAATCTCTAAACTATGCACCAACGACTGCAAATATGAGTGACATTTTTTTTTGTCAGATTCTCCTGCCTTTCCCCTTTTCGCTGTTACCCTGCTCGCTTGGCCATTCACAGGTTTTGTGTATTTGAATGGAGAAAGAGATAAAGGTTCAGTAATGCTTAAGGAATGGAGGAAACAAGAAGGGCATCCTTAAACCATCCACAGATTGTAGATTGGAGGAGACTATGAGATGAGGGGAAATGGAACGTGAGGATGATGATTAGGTATGAGGATACTGTCATCTTTGTCTAAACCCTGCTACTGGTAATGGCCTCAATCATGGCCACTCTAGTGTGGACGAATGTGGTATGGACATGCAGCTCTGCCTGTCCCCACACCCCACCCCAACCCACTCCATTAGCTCGGTGTTGCTGATCCATTTGAGAATCACTTTGTTCTGAAAGAGAGAAGGAAGTGTGTAAATGCTTGTGATGGAATGTGTTTAAATGATGCCTTTGTCAGATGACAGTGTTGTGAGTTGTGAGCTGTGGATGTGAAGCTTGCAGCAATGTGAAGTATATGAAGGTGAGGCATCAGTCTGCTAGAGTTTCTCATAGTAAGCAGGAGTGGGGTGAAGTTACATTAAGTTCATGATTCATGAAAGCTTCCTATATTGCATCAAGTCCTTGGGAATACACCACTTGCACTGACAGCACCAGCCATCTGTGCCTTCAAAACATTCATCTAGAGGGCCGCTTACCCATTGAGGGGAGAAAGTCTCTCTCCTCCAATGCAACTCATTCACTAAGGCCTTCACTGCTTCATGAGAACGCCTTTACAGTATCCTCATTGTCCTGTCTTGCCACATTTGCTCTTCCTGTAGCTCAGACACTCTTTCCCAGGTATTTGCAACAACCTGCGAGAATCAGAATGCTCCTCATGCTTAAGAAGTGCAGCGTGCCTTTAAATTATAGCTGTCTTGCATTGACTTTGCCGCTGCTGTGACAGGCTGCCACTCAACAACATTATCATGATTCAAATAATGCACGGAATGGGAGAGGCCAATCTGCATGCCAATTCTCATGCTCTCTTTTAACATTTCGCACAAAAACGCTATTCACCCAACTTGTCTCCATATCTTTACCTAATAACGATACAATGTCTGTCTTGAAAATTTAACTGACAGCAGCCACAGCATTTTTGGGAGAGGGGTGTCTGTACTTTTGCTACTCTTTATAAGAAAAACATATTTTTTTAACAATCCTATATGACAGTGCTCTACATTTTTCTCTACCAGAGGAACCAATTTCTCTTTACCCACCAGTTCAAATTCCTTTACATTCTTTAGACTTTGATTAAACCACCCCTCAACATTCTGAATAAAACTGCTTCAGAGAAGCAGAAAAAGCAAAGATACAATCAAATTGAAACACGTTGTACTTCTAAACCTGACTCACTCGTTACAGAAGGCAACAATAAATTATTAATCGATCATAAAAAAAGCCAGCTTGTTTTCAGCAATGTTTGTGCGAATGCATTCAACCAGAAATCTTTCTTAAGAAAGATGAAATGGTTAAAATTTGACTCTTGCTTTGATTTAAGTAAAGTTATCTTGGCCAGGTGATTAATTGGCATTTGTAATCCTTGCCTACTAGCTAGGAAATCAAAATCTGGAAAACATCAGAGTTTGGCACAAGGAGCTTGTATTTTTGCATTATTTTGCAATACAGACTTCAGTTTTTTTTTGTATTGTATTAGCCAGTTAGCAAATTTGCTTGCTATCCATACCTTTAGAAACCATGTGTGTGAACAATCAGGCTCATATTTGCTGATGCTGCTAACCTATACGCGAAGAAGGTTCTGTGCAGGTGGTGAAAGTTACAACTGTCTTCAAATTTATGTTAGTGCGGTACAAAAGTGCTGAAGCGATTCTCTCTTCAATGACATGTTAAAAAAGAGGCCCTCCTGCTAACTCATTTAAAGGACAAAATCAATAGAATGGAAGTCAGACAAGTTATATCCAAGTTATCTGTATATAATACAACTTATATACAGACTATCCACTCTAAGATCACCATGCAAGCAAAAAAATTACCCAACCATACCTGTGTAAAGTGCTGCGAATACTGGAATTTGAAATAAAAATAACTGCTAGAAACACTCAGTGCCTGTAGAAATGAGTTAGAATCAATGCTTTAGGTTGGGGTGATAGTCATCAGTGTCAAATCAGAGTTCTGATGAAAGGTCATTTCAACCTACAATGACAGGCAGAATCTTTATGGTTGCCATGGTAGTCAGCAATGGAGACAAAATATGCAAAACTTCAATTCAGCCGCTGGACAGCTGGCTATGCTTAGTCCCACAGCAGCCAGACAATTAACTATGCTGCTTCCAGAACTGTGGTGCATCACGCAGCAGGAACAGGAAAGGTTATGAGCAACTCGGGGCTACATTGAAGAGCAGAACCACAAAGCTAATAGCTTCAGGATTAACACTTGAGCCATGTACAAATTAAGTTTATAGAGGTAAATACATGACCCAAAGATTGGTGTGAGAGAAATCGGTTCAGACTCATGGGACACTGGCACCAGTACTGGGAAAAGGGAGAGCTGTTCCATTGGGACAGGTTTCATTTGAACCATGCTTGGGACCAACGTCCTGGCAAATCCTGTAACTTGGCTTGTAGGTACACCTTTAAGTTATTTCTGCGAGGCAGGGTTCAAATGAAGGGAAGTTTAAAACAAATAAAAGAAACAACAGACCAGAGAATTAGGATAACGAAGAGGCAAATGATAATCAAAGTGTGACAGGAAGGGTTAGACAATATAAATGGAAGAGTGCAACAGAAATTAGAGCCAGAAAAAGTAACAATAGTAAAAAATCAAAACTTAAGACTCTTTATCTGAATACACACATCAGATTTAACAAGATAGATGAGTTGATGGCAGGAATAGGAACTAATAAGTATGAGTTGATAGCTAATGCATAGTTATAGTTACAGGACAACCAAGATTGGGAACTCAATATGCAAGGGCACTTGACAGTCAAGAAAAGTAAGCATAAAGAAAGGTGTCAATGCAGCGGTGAATAGTGCAATGCATCCTGATGTGCAATCAGTTGGGCAGAGAAAAAGAATAGCAAGCATAAGAAGTCACAGGTGGGAGTTGAACATAGGACCCTAAAGAGTTACCTCACTGTCGGATAAATTAAAAATCAAGAAGTCATGGAGGTATGTAAGAAGGACACTACAGTTCTTTGGGGTGATTTTAATCTGCATTTTGACTGAACAAAAGAAATACACATGAGGCAATGGCCTACTGGCACGACCACCAGACTGTTAATCCAGTGACCGAGGTAAATGTTCTGGGGACCCGGGTTTGAATCCTGCTACAGCAGATGATGGAATTTGAATTCAATATAACTTTAGAATTAAGAATCTAATGATGATCATGAATCAAGAATCTAATGATGACCATGAATCCATTGTTGATTGCTGTAAAGATCCAACTGGTTCACTAATGTCCTTTACAGAAGGAAATGGTCATCCTTACCTGGTCTGGACTACATGTGACTACAGATCTATAGCAATGTGGTTGCCTCTTAACTGCCCTCCGGGCAATTAGGGATGAGCAATAAATACTGGTCTAGCCAGCGATGCCCTCATCATATGAATATACTTTTTAAAATGCAGATTAGAACAAACAATGAAGGTGGCTGTCCAAGTTCTGACTTCAGTAAGGAGCAATTGTATTTTTCCAGAGGTCACATCAAAGTAGAATGGTATTATTCCAATGACAGTGCACTAACCTTTAACTAACACTAACTAGTCTGGCCAGAATGAGGTCTCAAGAAGGGTGTCACAGTTCTGTCTGCTACACTGCTCTATCGCCTGAGCATCGCCTGTTGAATCCCCATTTGCTTCTTCCCCCTTCCACCCCATCAAAGATGATTTTCCCTCGCTCCAAATTCCTCACCTGTACATTGTGCAAGGTTGTACAGTGTGCAGCAGACCACAATGATATTGATTGCTCTCTCTGGCACGTGCTGAAATGCTCTTCCCATTGCTCCAACTAGAGCAACCACACCTCGAGCAGTCCAGTAATGTGTTCCCCTTTTTGAGTTGTATAATTATGCCCTGCTGCACATGGTGGGGTCTGTACAGGTGTCATAAGCCAGATCTTCGTAGAACATCTCCTGCCACCAGCAAGCCTGTCATTACTGAGGAAAAACAAACACTCACAGTATATAAGAGTGAGGGAGGATGTAAAAAGCATGAGGATTTCTTGGATACTGTGCATACACAGGACAGAAGGATTTATTTCCAGTGGTTGGAGACCATTGAGGGAACAAAAGCTTTTTCTGTTTGTTTATGCTGCTGGCTGCTCCAGAGTGCTCTCAGAGGCACATGTGTGCCTGCAAATATCCAATAATGACAGCAAATGCCACAGTTCTGACTGCCTGACTCGAAGAGACTGATGAATCTAATAGATGCACTAGCTCTTCTGAAAAGGGCATTGCTGAACATCCCAATGCATTTGTGAGAGACTGCCTGCAAGATGTCCCCAGGAGAGCCCTGGATGGGCCTGTATGTGTAAAAATTCAATGTTGCAGTGACTTTTAAAGCTATCAGCACTGGACTGACTCCCAATCCAAAAAAACACAGCATATTCTGAAAGAAAGAAAAAGAAACAACAATTCTGAAGGGGCGTGACTGGACCCAAAATGTTAATCTCCACAGATACAGCCAAGGCTGTGACATTTTTTCAGAGATTTCTGTTTGGACTTCCTGACCAAGCTGACATAAGAGAGTGACTGAAGCCAGTGACACCCTAAACCCCCTATGACATTGCACTTCAGGTAGTTGTACCACCATGGGTACACTTGATGGCACACCAACGTTCAACATTGTGCAGGCGCACTGTTGCAGTATCCTGAGCTGTTTGGACCTCTGCTGCCATGCCCTGCTCCTGAGCTGCCCACTGCTGTACCTGGCCCTGGGCCAACCTCTGCACCTGAGCTGGCAGAAAGACTGGGGTGAGCGTGATCAATGTTATAACTGGTATGAGGCGGGCCCCGGCCTACACTAGTCTAGACACTTCCACCCTGGAGGCTCATTGCAGAAAGCTCCTCTTCTTTGTACAGCCAGGAGAATGATCACTCTAACAATGAGCTTGGAACCATACAACACCTCAATCACTGGTAACCCTCCCTCCCATCATCCTCATCATCACTTCATCATCCACCCTTACCATGCCTTCAGAACCAGAGACACACAGAAAGACACCAAGCATCCCATTGTGTGCATACTCGCCACTCATTCTAAACCCACCTTCCTGCACATGGTCCATATCCTTCCAGGTTACAGCACCTCAGATACAGATGTAGGTTGCTTTTAAATGAGTTGATAGTTTCTGTCCTGATTGTCAAACCGGGCAGTAAATTCCAGACACCCACCGCCCCTGTGAGTGAAAATATGTTTTCTCTTAGTCCTTCTACTGATGGTCTGGTAACTGACCTCTTCCCTACGCACTCTGTTCAAGCCCCTCATTATATTGTATATCTCAATTAAGCCATCCCTCAGCCACCTCTGTTATAAGGAAAACTATCCTAGCCTATTAATCTTTCCTCATAGTCAAGCCCTGACAACAATTTTTTTGCAAATCTCCTCAGTACTCTCTCCAGAGCAATTATGTTCTTCTTGTAATGCGGTGACCAGCATTATATACAAAGCCCAGTTTGGCCTAACCAATATTTTACCTATTTCCAGGAATGCACCTCTGCTCCATGTGCTTTCTTGACACCTTATTATCTGTCATGCTATCTTCATGGATGACACCAAGGCACTTCCTCCACCTCCCTCAATACCTGTCCATATATCATGTATTTCCTTGCTTTATTGACTCTCCCTATACATAAAACCTCACACTTCTCTTATTTGCGTTTTCCATGCACTCAATCAAACCACTGATATCATCCTACAGTAGACAGCTATTTTCTTCACTATCAACTACCTGTTCAACGCAGTATCACCTGCAAATTTCTCTATCTCCCAAATTTTATCTAAATCATTAAGATATACCATAAGCAGAAAGGGACCCAAAACTGAGCCCACTGGAAAGAGCTTAAAAGAAGTATCACCTCTTATTTTAACTTTTGTTTTCCCATAAAACATGTTTCGGTGAGTTTGTTTTTAAACTGAAGGCTGTAATTATTACACATTCAGGAGTGGTTACTTGCACAACCTGAATTGTAAATGTAATTCTAATTGGGCATCAAGTTGCTAACTGGTCCAGTGAGGTTTCAGATGGATCCATATTAGAATGAGACAATTAGCAAGTACCCAGTCATTAGGACCATGATTATAAATTAGGTGCCTTCTTTTACAGAATATCCAACAGACAATGGCCAGTATTAACTAGCCTCTATTGTATTGTTCAGATACTTAATACAGATAAACACAGATACTTAATACAATTTAATTTGATTTGTATAAGAAATTGAACATCCATTTTCAGTCTATCATTACCAGGTTACAGACACTTATCAATACCATACCTTCCAGGCCACGATCAGTTTTGTTTGGCATGTTGCAGTATTGATAGGCCTCATATATTGGGTCCAACTTTGGAGGAGCAGTGTACAGATTTACTAATATTCGTTTTCGGCTTTTAGCAACCATTCCATCCTCTTTTGGTCGTGTCATAGGAATCAAGTGCACTGGAAGGAAAAATTAAAGAAACCTTAGTCACTTTTCGATACAACAGGCATAAACACTACAATCTCAAGACATTTGTGAAAGGAAGGACTTTTCGGGTTTAATAGCAGAAGAGGTAATACATACACAGTAACCATATATTGTCACAAAGGGGTGATTTTCGATTTAATTAGGAAGAGGATAAACTATTTGCCTTCAATTTATCACTATTATATCGTTTCCCTATCCTAAGGCAAATCTCATCATGGGACACAATTACTCAGGCACTGCCCAACGTTAAATACTTCACTTGAGTGTGAAAAACATTGTAAGCAGAGAGAGACTATTAAAATAGGAGAGACATCACAGCTAGATAAATCCCTGTTCCCTCTTGATATTTACCAACAAATGCAGGATATGGATCAGAGATTGGAACAGAAGTATATTCTCCTCCTTCTAACTGAGACATGCGAGGATAATTTGGTGCTTCAGCTAAACACAGAATTAATCTTTTCCTCACACTTAAATTTCTTGGTCTACATAGCCAGGTGTATCATACAATGTTTGCCCATGGAGCTAACTGGGGTAGCTGACATCCATAATTCCAAAGGTATGCTACAGGTATGAAGGAACGGGGAAGCATCTATTCTCACATGAAATTCTCCTCACTGAAGCAAAAACAGTGCATTTTTGTGAGTAATGCCACTGTTCAAAGTTTATGAATCTTAGCTTTGGAAAGATAAGGATAATAGAACATTGTCTCCATGCTGACATCAAAACCTGTCGCGGTTTGGGGGATAGGGGATGGGAGGCAGTGGGGGAGGGGTGTTATGGGTAATGATATCAAGACAGGGCTTCCTCCGAAGGACATAGAACACCTCCTAAAGGGAGTACTCCAATTCGTTGCCATTTTTAGCCTGAGCTGGAAAGGTAACTGGCACCTTCATTCTGCCTTCCCCAGTAGGATGTATCATTGTCATGGAGATCTAAACAGGCCCTTACCTGGTTAATAATTAGCCAGATAAGGGCCTGGGTAGGCTTGCTGATGTCTGATCTTTCACTGCACTAATGGGGAGTCAATTTGGGAGTGGGGAAGGAGCAGGTAGGTAGTGGGCTGTCTACTTACCTTATTTTCTAGGCCCCCGATTGAAAATAAAGCTATGGAGCGGGCTTAAAATTCCCTACCTTACTTTTCTCAAGTCTAGGCATGTCCCCATTCCACAGCTCTCTCAATGTACATCCTTTTTCTCCATTTCTCTAGTTTCCACTGCTTAGTCTCTTCCCATCTCTTTAAGATTAACAAACCACAATATGGGTTTCTGAGATTCTCATTCCTCCTCCTTCCTCCACTTTTGAATTTCCAGGCCATTCTAGCTTCTACCACTGAAGATTGCAATTACTATAAACTCTTTACACAGGGGATCAACCAATGCTTACAGAAAACGTTCACAATGCTTTGTAAAGGTTGCACATGCTGGTAAAAATAACTAAAGATCAGCAAATCAATACCTTTTAGCGTGTGAAGAAATAGTTAGGTCAATTGATAAACTGGAGCAATTACTGAGAAACTGTTCCATTGATATTTGAAAATCAGGAGTAAATAATCTTTAAATGCACATTGAAAATGGGTTTTTGAAGAAGACAGATGACCAGAAAAGGCTGAGCTTCAAAACTGCAGAAAAATGGTGAAAATTGCTACAGGCAATCACTCTTTCCAGCTCCATTACGTTTCTGGGAGCAGTTCAATTTTTTTTTAAATTTGTGGGCTGCAAGATATCTGCCAGAAGACATCATTGGGAGTCAACTGCAACGTTAAACCGAAGACTATTTGGACAGGTCTTCACTAGATGGGTGACAGTGGAGGTTAGGAAAGGTCAAAGTTTCTCAACTGCTTTGGCTTCCACTCGCATGGTTCCCACTAGGATTTAAAATCTGTGTTTCATTTAAATTGAGAGCTAGGAATTAGGAATTTGATTATACAGGGTATTGGAGAGGCCACTTTTGGAATACTGCATGCAATTCTGGTCTCCCCGCTATAGGAAGAGTACTGTAAAACTTGAGAGAGTTCAGAAAAGATTTACAAAGGTGTTGCCAGGGTTTGACCCAAATGGAGAGGGTGAATAGGCTGTTTTCCCCGGAGCGTCAGAGGCTGAGGTGCCCCTGTAGAGGTTTATAAAATCATGAGGGGCATGAATAGGGTGAATGGACAGGGTGTTTGTCCTGGGTTGGGGGAGTCCAAAACGAGAGGATATAGGTTTAAGGTGAGAGAGGCAAGATTCAAAAGGGATCTAAGGGGCATCTTTTTCACACAGAGGATGGTGGGCATATGGCATGAGCTGTCGGAGGAAGTGGTGGAGGCTGGTACAATTAAAAAGCATCTGGATGGATAATTGAATAGGAAGGGTTCAGAAGGATATGGACCAAATGTTAGCAAATGGGACTAGATTAATTTAGGATAACTAGTCAGCATGGATGAGTTGGACCAAAGAATCTGTTTCCTTGCTGTACTTCTCTATGACTCTGCATCTAAAGTACACTGTGCACTTGTTGATTCCTGCTCCAATATTCATATTACAACTGTATTAGTTTCTTGAACTTAAAATTACACCTGACAGTATTAGGAAATGATTATTTGTGCGGATGATTATATTCTCCCTGCAAGGTAGGAGAGTAACTTCAGTCTGTGTCCATTCCAAGATGCTCTTTTCTTTATTTTAAAAGAGGCACTTGCTTTTCAAAAAGTAGTAAGTGAAAGGGATTTCATAAGCTTAGTTTAATATCCAAAGCTGTGATTTTACAGTCAAGCTAACGTTTCCAAAGAGTTGAATGTTCACGCAGTATATTGCCACTCTGCTGGTTCTGACTGGGTTGTGGTGGGGTGGTGTTGGGTCTCAGTTGAGAGGCTTGTGACTTAAGTATTTGGTCATTTGAATAGCTACTCAAGAGTTGGCTGTGGGTTTAACGTACCTAACTTTTTAAAAACATAATTAGGACAAATTGTAAAACACACAAATAGTCATGATGTTAAGTCAAGAAACATAACAGCGAAGTCTTTTTCTAACTCTCTGCAGAAAATGTATTAAAATGGAAGTTTTGAATAGTATTCTTTTCAAAAGTAAGTGCTACGTCATTTCAATTAAGATCTGATCTTAATGCATTTATTGCCAATTAATTTTTACAAGTAACAGTCCAGTGATTTGGTGTGTCTATATGCTGAAGAGATGACGGAGATTATGGGCTGATTCTTACATTTTTGGCAAACTGTCAGTTTTGGAGAAAGTGAGGACTGCAGATGCTGGAGATCAGAGCTTAAAAATGTGTTGCTGGAAAAGCGCAGCAGGTCAGGCAGCATCAAAGGAGAAGGAGAATCGCGTTTCTGACGATGCTGCCTGACCTGCTGCACTTTTCCAGCAACATATTTTTAAAAACTGTCAGTTTTAGATTAGATTAGATTACTTACAGTGTGGAAACAGGCCCTTCGGCCCAACAAGTCCACACCGACCCGCCGAAGCGCACCCACCCAGACCCATTCCCCTACATTTACCCCTGCACCTAACACTACAGGCAATTTAGCGTGGCCAATTCACCTAACCTGCAAATTTTTGGAGTGTGGGAGGAAACCGGAGCACCCGGAGGAAACCCACGCAGACACGGGGAGAATGTGGTCGCCTGAGGCGGGAATTGAACCCGGGTCTCTGGCGCTGTGAGGCAGCAGTGCTAACCACTGTGCCACCGTGCCGCCCACAAGTTTTGTCAAGTTTCATGGTGGGGTGGTCTGGCACATTACCAAACTGAACTCATTAACTATCTACTCCGCCCCAATGGTGTACAACCCAGCAGCTGGCACATTACCAAACTGAAGATTTCTCCTGGCACATTACCAAACTGAACTCATTAACTATCTACTCCGCCCCAGCAGCTTCCATCCCCATTCTACAACTCACCATTTCTGGAAAACATTGCCACTGCCTGAAAATGACTGGCATCCCTGGCAGTGATGTCATTTTTAAAAGTCTGTTTGCACATGTGAACAAGTACTGTTAGTCCAGAGCTGCCCTGCGCATTTCCTGACATTTTCCTTGGACATGGCAGAGAAGGGAATATTGACACCATAAATCTGGACCATTGACCAGAGATGTCCTGAAGAATGGAGTGGTGAAGAGATGGTAGACTCTCTTCCCCCCAGGAACAGCAGTAAAGGCCATGATATCAGACTGTGCTAGACTGGTTCCATCTGGATCAATGCAGTCTCAGCTGTCCGAAAGAATGCACAGAATTGTAGGAAGAAGGTTACTTCTCCATTCTACCAGCATATGGGCTACTACCTCTCTCTGATACTTCACACTCGCTATCTCTGTTATTGTAATCACCGCTCACCAAGACTCATTATTGTCAGCAACATCTTGCCCCACTCCAACCCCTAACAGCACTAACCCGTTAGGCACTCTGCATGCCTACTCACTCACTTGGGAGACTTTCCCATTTGCAGCAAAAGTAATAGCTTTACCACCCACTTTCATCTCCCTTAATCCTCCCTCTTTCTTAATTCAGGAGAAAATGGCCCATAATAGGACAGAAAGAGTTAAGACTGGTGGTGGGCTGCCTACATTCGACTCCTCATCCCTGATGATAAAATCCAGATCTTGACCAACCATGTCCAATCCCCTAGGCTGGTCTCAGAGGCAGCCCTCACTTATTGTTCCTGGATCTCTTAAGCAAAGGCTATGTCCATTGACTTGATTGAAGCTTGCTGACAAACAAGGACAATTTCCTGGCTTTGTGTCTGCCCTAAATGCCATGGCAAGACAGCAGCGCTTTCAGCTAATATTTCTGGCTGAAGGCAAGGCACAAAAAGGCAAGGCAGAAATGCTCAAGGTAGGCTCAAAGTTAATGAGCACAAAGAAAGAAAGCAAACAGCTTGGAGATGCATCCTGGTCCAATCGATGAACTGAATACAAGTCCCTGAGCATACAACATCCTTGCTGCAGCATTACATGACAGTTGCCAGTGCAGCATCAAGGTTCAGAAAACTCCTTTAAGTGGATCAAAGATGTGCTATGAGGATCCTTAGAGGCTGGCAAATGGCAGATACTAAGGTTGATGGATGTGGCGTGTGTATGGCCTCTGTCCATGCGGAATGCACTAAGATGTTGGTGCCTGGTGTTCAACAGTGAGGTTCTTGAGTAAGCAGTGAGCTGAAATCAATGGGTACCTGCTCTGCCTTTCTTAGTAAGGATTTTTGATGTCCAGTTTGCTCATGACAGGCGGTAGAATGGAAAGCTGCATATGAATGAGGCAAGATCTGCACTTTATAAAGGAAGTTAATTAGCAACAATCCTCTCAATTTGCAAGTTGACACTGTTGAGTGAAAATCTTGCCTTGACACCTGGAACTCAGTTAACAAATGCAATAAGTTGTTTCTGAAATCAGGTGAGGTCTTGCTGTACTTGGTGCACAATTCTGCCACATTGTGCCCCATAGCCTATGTCCTTTAGGCCCCATAAGATTTTACCCATTATTCTGTGAGAGTCAAACTCTTTTGATTCAAATAGAATTGTTCAGTAATTAATTGCTTTACTTCATGGAACACTATTCATACTTTTCATCAAGCTGCTCTACAGATTTTCACAACTGACCCAACTGTGCAAAGATTGGGATGTTTAAACATCCATAGTTAACATGGATGGATTTCAAAGGTAGTTTTACTCCAGGAACTTGATACATTAATGCAACGTTATGATCTGCAGAGTTGAGGGAAATTAGTAAAATACATTCATTGTGCTGAAGACAACTTTTAGTGGATCAAACATCCTCTGCAATTACTTAGAAATTATAGCGATATCTGTAGAAAGCTTAAACTGAACAAAACTCTTGTCCCCCTGTCCCCACTGGAGAACTCACTGCACATTTTCACCCAGGACTTCTCATTCTGGCAGCAGCACCTCTTATGGTATTAGGTGTTGTATTCAGTAAGCTCTGTGACAGTGTCCCTGCCTCTGGGCCAGGAGATCAGATTCAAGTCCCATCTGTTCCAGTGGTGCATAATAATATCCCTAAACATGTTGATTAGAGTTGAAGAGAGTTGGATCAAATCAGTGTTAGGAAATTAACAGTGTAAGATTTCCAAGGAAAGTATCCCCATAAAGCCCCACACATCTGCCCCTGCCTCTGAGGCTTAAGTCAACATAAGAGATTTTCACACTGAGTCCCACAAATCAACCCATCAGAAGGTTAAACTTCCTGAGCAATCACAGCACATGTACATGCACCAGATGCTCTTGCAACTTCCCAACGTGCAACAAAGATTTAAGTCCAGATGTTGTCACTCTAAACGTGGGAAAATTCAGACTAATGTTTGCCAATTAAAACAAATAAAAATATATTCAGCAAAAATGTATTTTCAAACAATATTCTGTGCATAATATGGGATAGTTAACATTCCAGCAATATTTCATCATACAAATATTAATTAGATACAGAAAGAAATTGTTCCTAATGCTTAATAGCTGTGGCTAATGCTTAATAGAACAAGTTGTTCTCCAGCCATTACCAGTTCATAGCAAATACAGCAAGTAGTAGTGAGTAATTTTACTGTTGCTTTACCTGTTCAGTGACGCTTATTGCCCAATCACATTGGGTTTTGCAAACTACATCATAATGTGACCCAGTTATAAATTTGGCCACTTCTTATGCTAGTTCAAACAACCTCCAGTCAAACAAAAGCTTTTTTGGTGCCCTTGATATATATGTGAATAGATATAATCCTGCACTGGAAACAGGGTCACACTACCATATCCGATTATTGTGGGCCCATGCTATTTCATCAGAGAAAATTCACAACTTTTATAAATTGAAGAAATAAGAAAAATGCAATTTTGAAATGTGCTGTTTCGTGAACAAAATCAGGTGTTCAACAGTAAGAATTCTGATAAAGGTCACTGACCTGAAATATTAACCCCCTTTCTCTCTCCACAAGTGGTGCCAAACCTGGAGACCATTTCTAGCATTTTCTGTTTTTATTAACTAAGGGTCTGATAGGATCAGGCACATCAGACTAAACATGCAAATATATGGCTATCTACACAACTAACATGACTACTTGAACAGTAAGTTCTCCAGTGGGGACAGGGGGACAAAAGAGTTTTTCAGTTTAAGCTTTCTACAGATATTGTTATAATTTCTAAGTAACTGCCGAGGATGTTTGATCCACTAAAAGGTGTCTTCAGCACAATGAATGTATTTTACTAATTTCCCTCAACTCTGCAGATCATAACTTGCTCCCCCAGCTGTGAGTTTCAAGAGATCATTGCCACCTATGACTAAATGGTCACTAAAAGATCCATTAATATTTTTTGTCCTGAAATGTGATGTAATTAAATGCATTCAAATATCTCATTCCAATTGGCATTTCAATTCCATTCTATTAAGACAAGTTACATCATCACTGTTACTGTTCACTGTCGAATTTCAATAAGCTCAATTTTGGAATCCAAACTATAAACAAAATTTGTTGGAGTGATGTTACCAAACGAATAATATAGCTTTTTATTTTCCTAATTCTGTAGTTAGTGCTGTATGTAACAATGAAGATGGAAGTACTGGGAATTGTTGATTCATTATTAGCTTCATTTCAATAAGTGCCAGATAGGACAATGCATTCCACCATTAGGCGAGGTTGATAGAGTTATGCATGCCCCTGACTTGACCAATGCTTGTACAGTTTAGCTTGATCTTTCCCTTACCTATTGCCCAATCAATTCTAGCAAGTCAATGGATCAGACCAAAGCTCTGCAATGGTGGACAATTAATTCCATTGATCTCCGTTCTCATTAATGGCAAAGCCCAGCACTTGAATACAGAAAACAAGACTATTCAGTGTTTACAATTATGTATAGCCTGTAGTGCCAAGTGCATGACACTTCTCAACCACCGACTGAGGAAACAGTCATCATAAAATGTCAGTCTTCAACTGATTAATGATATTCCACAGCAATTCAAAACATAATGGAGTGGGCACAGCAAGGGGCTATAGTCCTTTGACAATATTCCAGCTGTAGTACAGAAGACCTATATTCCAGACCTGGCCAAGCACCTGGCCAAGCAGCTCCAATAGAGCTACAGAGGTTGCATCCATATGGAAAAAAAATGGAATGCTGCCCAGATATGTCCTGTCCACAAAAAGCAAGATATATCCTACTAACTCATTGTACTGTCAGCTTACTCTCAATAATCAAATTGATGGGAAGACTTATCAGTAGCGGTGCCAAGTACCATTTCCTAATCAAGAACTGGTCACCAGCACTCAGTGTGGGATCATTTTCGTCATAGTGCCCCAATGTCATCATAATGTACAATGATACCAACCACACTGTTGGTACAACCGTAACTCTGAATGAAAAAATATTAAAGAAACAGTAAAAATAGAACACAGATAGTAGATTCACTATATATGAGTGCACTGTGGGTATTAGATACTCTTGCCCCTGTTGTTTGCTGCACAATAGATTTTCTGGAAATCGAGAACGTGTCATTAAATACACTGCCAAATGATTAACAGCACAAAGTGGTTGATAGTTGTAAACACACACATAGCTATACTTGTTATATTAGTATAGTTCACATTTTAACAGGAACCGGTTTCGTTTTTTCTAGTTTCTATTTGCATATAAGAGCACATTATATGAACTTGCATTTGCAACTAAGAGCTTTGTGCATCAGAGGAGTAGATTGAGAATGTAGGCATGCAGAGCAGTGTGACTCTTTGGATTTTCTGTCAATTAAAGTTAATAAATGGAAAATCCTGTGGGGCCCAGGGACACCAAGCTCTGTATTAAGAAACTAAGTTTATTGTACCTCCCTTATGGTGGCTCACCATTAATTTAAAACCAGTCGATAACAAAGCCTGCAGACGATTTGCTTCACTGATAGGTGATCCGCTACATACAGAGCTCAAACTAATTGTATTTTCTTTACAATTGGTTATTGGATTCAGTGGTCAATTTACAATGAAAGCAAGGACTGAGAGTCATAACTGAATAATTCTCCCATGACCTGTAAGTGTGTGTGTGAATAGAATAGTTTGTTATATTATTAACAAGCATTCCCTAATTGAGGTAATAACTGCCAAATATTATAAAGGATAACAAACACAGCCCTATAAACATCTTTAAAGTCAAAAGAAAATCTGCTGCCAGGTCAAACGCAAGCAGGCTAAAAGTAATAGCTTTATTTACAGGCAAATATGGAGTTGTTAGGCAAGGCAAAATAAACACAAAGATAACATTGACCCAAAAGGAGATACAAAACCCTTTAGTAGAACAGTGTTTCTTTTAGATTTAACCTCAATGAGTCTTCAGTATGAAGTTCTGGATGATGAGATCAGAGCTTGAGCCTGGGTAAGTGAGTATATACTTTTAAATCAACCTTGTAAGATGTGCTATGACAAACATCTGGAGCAAGTGAGACATAAACCCCAGTCTTCAGAATCAGAGATAAAGACACTACCACTGGACCATAAGAACTCCATGGGTATGATGAATTGCAGATCAATAATCACCTGGATTTTGTATGGGATCTCTTTTGACAAGTTGTCAATATTTGTCATCCATAGTCTTCTGAAAGTGTTAGCAACTTTGAATTTATGCAATGATTAGTACAGAAACCCTAAATTTGTAGTGTGTCATTCATCAGTCGACCACCACTGCTCATCAGAGAGCCTTCTATTGGCATATTGCTGTTAGAAAGCCCATAAAAAGTTAAGCTTGTTCAATCTGGACTCGATTGGGAGCAATTTGTCCACTACCATAGCTACGTAACAACCCGGCCTTGAAAATGTAATTTTATTTTTGTTAAGTGTTGCTATGTTCTTCTGTTATGGTTAATTACTAGATATTTTTAAATAAATTTTTAAAAACATTTTCTCACATTAGCCGCCATATTTTCCAGCTCTCCATTGGTCAAAATCATACTTGGCACATAAGATGATTGTTGAGGAGATCAGTTATCTAAGTTCCAGATACTCTACAGAAGTTCCTCAGGATAATGAGCCATCTTCAGCTACTTGATCATTCCATCATAAGATCAGAAATGGAATGTACACAGATGATTGCACAATGTTCAGCACTATTTGCGACTCCTCAGATACTGAAAATGTCCGTGTCCAAATACAGAAGATCTGGACAATAATCAAAGTTTTGGCTGTCAAGTGGCAAGCCACATTCATACCACAAAAATGCCAGGAAATGACTATCTCCAAAAGACAGAATCTAACCATGTTCCATCAGCATTCAATGGCATTACCATCACTGAATCCATCACAATGAATGTCTTGAGATATACCATTAACCAGAAACTGAATGGAACTAACCATTTAACTCAGTGGCTACAAGAATAGGTCAGAGACTAGGAACTTCAACTAGTAATGCACCTCCTGACTCCCCAAAGTCTGTCCACTATCTACAATGCACAAATGAGGATTGTGATGGAATACTTCTGGCTTGCCTGGATGGGTGCAGCTCCAAAAACACTCAAAGAGCTTGACATCATCCAGGACTAAGCAGCCCACTTGATTGACACGACATTCACTCTCTCCACCACCAGCACTCATTGGTAGCAGTGTGTACTATCTACAAGACGCACTGCAGAAATTCACCAAAAATCCTTAGACAGCACCTTCTAAACCCATAACCACTTCCATCCAGCAGAATAAGGGCAGCAGATAATGGAACACCACCACCTGCAACTTTCCCTCAGAATTATTCAGTAACCTGACTTAGAATATATTGCTGCCCCTTTAGTGGTTCCTGGTTCAAAGTCTTGTAAGATGTCCCCTGACAGAGTTGCGGGTCCATACACAGCACGTGGAGTGCAACAGTTGAAGAAGGCAGCTCACCACCACCTTCTCAATGGCAACTATGGACTGGTAATAAATGCTGGCCTAGCCATTGTTGCCCATGACTCAGAACATATTTTAGCATTACTCCTTGTGTCTGCTCCCATTTTTATTTTGCTCCATATTAATTGTTTTATAAATATGTTGCGATTTCAGCATTTCTGCTTTCCTGGCTTCCGAGAATTCTTTAACAAGATTGGCTGCTAGGACACTGCAGACCTGTGCTGGGAATTCCCATTAATGCAGGCTATAATTCTCTCACGAGACAAATGAATAAAGTTCTTATTGGAGAGATTGTGAGATCACTTAGTGAGGCATCCCTGGAGTCAGTACAAACACCTTTGCTTTGGCACTGACCACAAAATCTAGGCTCGTGTCTTCCACCTTGTAATGGGGACAGCTCTTTTCCTCTTTTGATCATCCTTCCCCAACAAATGGGGTCTTGGCTGACATTTATTAATAGCAAATCAAATTGGGAACATTCAGCCACTATTCTTGAATGATCTTTGTTTTCTTCCTTAGATATGAAATAAGGCCATCTAAATGAACAACCTTTTCATTATAGTACAATTATTTTTAATCAACCTGTTCTGACAAAACTCCAGGACAGTTGGGAATTGAACCCAGATCTTCTAACCCAGAGGGTAGACACTAGCACTGCACCACAAGATCCTCTCGTTCGTTTTAAAATATTCATAAAAACAATTTAGTTTCCTGGTGCTAACTAATTTCTGAATGGATATATTGACACAAATAGTATAGGACAGAGTTAGAAATCACACAACATCAGGTTTATTTGAAAGCACTAGCTTTCGGAGCACTGCTCCTTCATCAGGTGTTTATGGAATAGAAGATCGTAAGACACAGAATTTATAGCAAAGGATTACAGTGTCATACAGTGATACATTGAACAAACCCAGATTGTTAAGTCTTTCATCTTTTAGAACACAGGTTTCGATTTTGATTTCGGTTTTGATTTTAGCATTTCTGCTTTCCTGGCTTCTGAGAATTCTTTAATAAGATTGGCTGCTAGGACACTGCAGACCTGCGCTGGGAAAGTTCTTGTTGGAGAGATTGTGAGATCACTTAGAATCAAAACCTGCATTCTAAAAGATGAAAGACTTAGCAATCCAGGTTTGTTCAATATATCACTGTATCATACTGTAATCTTTTGCTATAAATTCTGTGTCTTATGATTTTATACTCCATAACCACATGATGAAGGAACATCACTCCAAAAGCCAGTACTTCAGAATAAACCTGTTTGACTATAACCTGGTGTTGCATGATTTCTAACCTGCCCCATCCCAGTCCAACATCGTATCCTCCACATCAATACAGGATAGTATTTCACGTTGAATATAAGGAGTAGATCTTATAATTACCAAGTACATAACCCTGAAAACTTGTACATGGATTGTACAATTAACACAGTCATTTTTTCCTGACGTAGGCAATACACAAACTTCACACTATCACCTCGTTAACATGCTTGCAGCAAACAGACATTGCTAAGTGCACTGTTGAGTATCTGCATAGCTGAGCGAGGGTTCAAGTTCATACATCACTTATAGTCATCCTGCATTTCTTCAAAGACATTGAAAAAGGGGAGTATGCTGGCTGTAGCAGATGCTGGAAGTGGCTGGAAAAGGAGGAGCGGGAAAAATATTGAGTAAGTGAACATGCAAATCACAAACAGAGACCTCCAAAGCTCAACATAGCACTAGAGAACTTGGTGTAAGAGCTAGGCAAGTGGATAGAGATCCATTTTTCACAGGGGGACGTGCTGACACTCCCAGATTAATAGTGGCATGCCCAGAATCTGAAAAGTTCAATGGCATCAAGCTATTGGCCAAGGTCAGCAAAGGCATCTTTCCATGCTACACTGTCAAAAATGAATCTCTAGCCTCACACACTGTGAAATGAACAAACACACCCACCGCTTCACTTCCCTGACAATCAACTCCATCAATCATGACTCATACTTCACATTTAACAGTTCTGTAAACCGCACATCCACATCTTGTAGCTTGCACATACTGCCAGCCATTCAAACATATTACTCAAATACATTACATCACATTCTCTCAAGAGATATTTCTTCGCAACCTGCTCAGAGATGTTATTACACAGCTCTGAAGCAGGCTTCATGGCTTACTGACACTACCACTGCACCACAAGAGTCCTATATTCACTGATATCCTACAAGGAAGAGGCAAGTATAAGGGAGCTTCAACTGGGGGCTGCAAGAACTAGAACACAGGAAACAGGAATGGCTAATGCCCTCATCCCCATGCAAATGATGGTGATCACCATCACTGCAATGAGGCGATAGCCAAACCAGAGATGCCTATTGTAGATGACAGTTTGTAAGTACCTAAACCTCGTCTTTACTTCCCATTTCTTCCTCATCCCATAATCCAATTTGATTTTGAATCTATACTTTAACCACTCCTCACCGCAACTTAATCCATTTACTTTCCTTCTCCCAGAAACTAAGAACTTCAGTCTGGCTAGGCAGTGGTGCAGGAGCAAGAAACAGAAAAGGAAATGGAAGGAAGTACTGATGAAGTAGATGCATCATCACTGAATCTCATGTTGGCAGCGACCAGTTCTGACGCTGTCACGCACATAACTCGGAGGGGAGAGCAGAGGAAAGATCTTCATTTGGTGAGATACTAGGTATGAGTGGGCTGCGGCCAGAACACAGGCAGAAGTTTGCACAGTTAGCAGCTTCTTAGTGAACTAGGTAGTTAGATGAGTTCTGCTACAAAGGATTATATTGCTGTATATCTTTCTTTCATTCTGTGTTATTGGCCCTCAACATAAACTCCATAGCCTTACAAATAATTTGCCCATTTTCTAGAAACTGTTTCAGGCTGAAGTGGACTGTTCACAGCATGGAGGTTCCATTCAACTCCAAGTTAAACTTTAAACCTTATATAGTCTCCATTGCAAAGTCTGCCTGCAACCATGGACAGCAGCGGCTCAAGATCACTGACACCTTCTCAAGGGCAACTAAGACAGGCTGTAAATATTGGCCCAGCTGGGGAAGCCTACATCCAATAACTGAATAAAATAAAAACAACACAAAACTATTGTGACATGTGTTCTCATGAAGGCTTCACTGGGCCCAAAGTATCAACCCTGCTTCCTCTTCACAGATGCAGCCAGACCTGCTGAGTTTTTCCAGCAATTTCTGATTTTGTTTCTGATTTCCAGCATCTGCAATTCTTTAGGTTTTTTTTCAGCTCTTGTAACAAGCCTGCCATGTGCCATCTGACATAAAAAAATTAAATCAACCTGTTTGGACATGTTATGACACCTTCTGCCCAGAGGTACATGACCACAGTGCCACAAGGCCCTTGCCATCTGACATATACTATATCAGTACAGGCTGCCAACTAAACCATCCTGTCATTGCCTCTTATATATACGCAAATGTTCATTCAGAACATCTAGGCAATTATACCTCGACCACCTAGAAAGAACAAGGCAGCTGATACAGGGGAAGACCATAACCTGCAAGATCTCCAATGTGACATACAACATCTGGATATGGCTGTTCCATCCATATTGCTGGGTCAAATTTCTGGAGTTTTCCTTCTGACTACCATAGTGGGCGTACCAGATGGTCTGCAGCAAATCGAGAAGGCAGCTCACTGCCAAATTTCAAGTGAAATTTGGGATTGGCAATAAATGCTTGCTTTGCCAACAATGTTCCCATCCTATGAAATAATTAAAATAACTAGTGTTTCAAAAGCTCATAAAACAGGAAATCGACAAACATCAATATTATAAAAGTATGCAATTTATATTATATTCATGATATCCTGAACAATATCTTACCTTTTGGGATACATTGTCCCAAGGGTATAAATCACCAGTTTTAATGTAGCATTAACAGTCACTCTGTTTTAGTGATACTAATGTTTCAGTGTGAATCAGTTTCTGTTTTGAGAACTGTAATGCATGGTTTTCACACCCTCTTTTCCCCAGTGGAACAAGCTCTTGGCCTCGTAATTTGGGATTTAATCCCTGATTACAATTGGTGATCATATACATCTATCAAGAAGTTTCTGGATAATTGGTGAGAAAAGGTATTAAGCAGAACTTCTTACTCAGATAAGGCGATGGCATTATTATCATTCTATTAATCGAGAGAGCCCGGTAATGTTCTGGGTTCAAATCCCTTCACGGCAGATGGTGGAATTTGAATCCAATAAAAATCTGGAATTAAAAGTTTAACAAGGTCCATTGTTAGTTGTCACAAAAAGCCCATCTGGAGCTCAAAAGGAGCATTAATGTCCTTTAGGGATGGAAACTGCCATCCTTACATGGTTAAGCCTATATGTGACTCCAGACCTACAACAATGTGGTTGACTCTTGACTGCCCTCTAGGCAATTAGGGACAGGCAACAAATGTTGGCATAACCAGTGATGCCCACATCCCGTCAATGGATTAAAAAATACACATCCAAACAGAAACTTTGCGTCCACCTGATCTGGTCGAGGTCAATTCAGCTGCATTTGTACTATATTATTGATTCAGTTGTATTTTCCATGCTCAGTTGAGTTTCAACATTTCTGACTTGCTCCCAGTGAAGTTGTTACTTACATTGGGAAACCAGTCTTACTAGTGCATGTGGATGGGTTACTAGAGGAAACATTGTTCATAACCTCCTGTCCTGCAGAATAGGAGTGGGGCTGTGTGCTGCTGGTTAGCTGAAGAGGATTCTGAATCTTATTAGCATCTTTGAATTCCAGGGAATAATTATATTCATGGAGCAGGTTTTGTAAAACTTAAATGCACAGTAATGAGCATAGAGATATACAGTAAAGAAACAGACCCTTCCTTCTAACTCGTCCATGCCAAGCAGAGATCCTAAATTAATCTAGTCCCATTTGTCAGCACTTGGCCCATATCCCTCTAAACTCCTACTCGTATACCTATTCAGATGCCTTTTAAATGTTGTAATTGTACCAGTCTCCACCACTTTCTCTGGCAGCTCAATCCATACATGCACCACCCTTTATGTGAAAAAATTGCCCCTTGGGTCTCTTTTGTATCTTTCCCCTCTCACCTTAAACCTATGCCCTCTAGTTCAACTCCCCCCACCCCAGGGAAAAGACCTTGTCTATTTACCCAACCCATGCTCATGATTTTATAAACCTGTGTAAGGTCACCCCTCAGCCTCTGATGCTCCAGGGAAAATAGCCCCAGCCTATTCAGCCTCTCCGTATAGCTCAAACATCCTTGTAAATCTTTTCTGAACCCTTTCAAGATTCACAACATCCTACTCATAGGAGGGAGACCAGAACTGTACACAATATTTCAAAAGTGTTTCAAAATAAAGCACATGACACCCTCCCAGCCCTCAGAAGGTTCACAATAATTAAGACTTTGATAAGATATTTAGTATTAAACAAGGTTGTTTGTTTATGAGAAATGCTGTCCTATACTAAATGATATTTCACCATCTATCAATAAACATAAATAATGCATGGTTTATGTTCCTCCATACCCTTCTTTTAAGAAATGTGGAAATGTTTTTGTCAAGAACAGATGAAAGGTTTGATTTTCATATTTGCACTTTCTCGATTTTTCCATTCAACTTGGGCTCTGTATTCAAGGTACTTGGTAACACCACCATTTTTGCTTATGTTCTGAACAGATCAAATATATTTTTGATTGCATGAGGCAAAATACTAAAACTCTAATGACCTCTTTCATGGAATTGCTTCAAGTCCAACCACAGAAAGCTGCTTCTTTAGGCAGAGTGGAGGTTTAGGAAGGGTGTGACAATGTTTCCCCACACCACAGTGTCTTTTCCAAAATCTGAGCTGCAGCTGGCAGGAGTGCTGTCACAAGGGATCTTTTCAATCCCATATTTTTCTCTTTTTACTGGATTTAGAAATTTCCCAATCATCAATTTGCCTTTCAGTGCCTCACTGATTTGCCCATTATTTATGTAATTTATGTTCAATTTAAATAAGAGGAAGGATCATAACTGAAGGTAAGTCCTTGCCTCACCCATTGGATAGCAACAAAACCCTAACTAATTTCTCCCACTATTCGTAGACACTGAGCCCAGCTGAAAGACAAACATCACCAACTTAATTAGATCAGATAAAGTAGCAGACTGGGAACTGGATTTAGGCTCTTATAATCTGTACAGCTCAGCTACTCATGAATTAAAGCCATTAAGCTATTATGAGCTTTTACTGCAGCTTTTCTAAGGTAACGATAAATTTTATTGTCGAAGCATCACATCACCATCAGACTTTTATCAGACGTGTATATTGTTACAAATCAATGAATATTGGTTTGGACCTTTGAACTACAACTATGCCATAGGGCAGAACTGTTTGTACATCTTCGCTGTGCTGCTGTCATAGAGATGGAAGTTAGCAAATATAAATATATAATAAAAAGCATTTCTGCTTCATCACAGCCCAATTGAGAAATACATGGAGTCACGCAGACTGAGAAGTTGATTTTGAAATGGCTAATCTCAGGGAGGGTTATAGTTGTACTACTGGAACTTAAAGTTTCTCTTGGTGAGGTGAAGGAATAAGAAAATAAGATGGCCTCTACTGGAAAGGGTATACTAGATTGCACTGACTTAACAATGCCTTCTGTCAAATAGATTCTAATGCTCACTGGGTTTACACATACAGAACTTCCTTTCATGTAAGGCACCATATGGTAACTGTTATTTATGAAAATAGATAACAGCATCAAGCAGCATATTCAGGAGAGAAGTTTCATGTTCATACTGAAGGGCAGATTATAGATTGGAATAAAAAAAGGTACAATGCTTCAACATGCATAGACCTACATACTGTCTGACATTACCCAAGAACACAGAGACATGACTAAACTGTGACGTTTCTATTGTCCAGTGACACGACCTAAAAAACTATTTAAGCAGAAAGTTTTCAGGTTCAATCGCTGATTTGTATTGATAGCTAGAAAATTGGATTGCTATATTTCGGTAACAGGCAAGATGTAAGTTGATACATGTTGAGAATGGGTAACAATGCTCTCTGCAATTGAATATCCTCCAGCTACACGCTGTCTGATTCACATGATGAATAATCTTAGCTGGTTGGATGGCTGGCTTGTGATCCAGAATGACACCAAAAGCATGGGTTCAACTCCCGCACTGGTTGAGGTTACCATGAGGAGCTCTCTCCTTCTCAACCTCTCCCTTCACCTCAGGTGTAGTGACCCTCAGATCAAATCATCACCAGTCATGTCAGTCTAGTAAGAGAGCTGCCATATGGTTCGGTAGGACAATGACAACCTTACTATTTAGTTGCTTAGCTGAGGTTGTAGAAAGTGGCTAGCACCTGTGGAACTTTGAGCAGGAACAAGGGAGGAGGAAAAGGGGAATTATTTGATTGAATTGAATTGAATTTATTGTCACGTGTCACAAGGCACAGTGAAAAGCATCGTCTTGCGAGCAATACAGGCAGATCACAGAGTTAAGTAGCACAGATAAGTAAATAACAGGTGAACAGCAGCCAGTACAAAAACACAGGTACAGGCAAATGTTAAGAGTTTGAGAGTCTATTTAGTATTCTAGGATAGAAACTGTTTCGAAACCAGCTGGTGTGTGTGTTCAGGCTTCTGTACCCTTTCCCTGATGGCAGAGGTTGTAGAAAAACATTGCCAGAGTGGGATGGATCTTTGAGAATGCTGGTGGCCTTTCCTCGACAGCGGGCCTGCTAGATAGATTCGATAGATGGGAGGTTGGCTTTGTGATTGCCTGTAACCGTCTCTGATCTTGAATGGTACAGTTGCCATACCAGGTATTGATACATCCAGACAGAAGGTCTTGATGGCACACCTATAAAAGTTGGCAAGGGTATTCACTACCATGCCAAATTTCCTTAGCTGCCTGAGGAAGAAGAGACATTGTTGGGCCTTTGTAACCAGTGTGTCCACATGAAGAGTCCAAGAAAGCTTGTTGTTGATGAGCATTCCCAGGAGCTTGACATTCTCCACTTGTTCCACCTCTGTGCTGTTAATTTGTAAGTGGGCATGAGTAACATCCCGCTGAAAGTCAATAGTAAGTTCCTTGGGTTTGCCGGTATTGAGAGCTAGGTTATTCTCAGTGTGCCATTTTTCCAGGTCTTCCACCTCCTGTCTGTAGTCTGTTTCATCGCCATCTGAGATTCAGTCGTCTATGGTGGCGTTATCAGCGAACTTGTAAGTGGCATTAGTATGGTATTTGGCAATGCAATCAAGGGTATACAATGAGTACAGTAGGGGGCTGAGTATGCACCTCTAGGGGGCTCCAGTGTTGAGTGTTAATGAGGATGAAATATTGTCCCTAATCTTCACTGATTGTGACCTGTGGGTCAGGAAACTGAGGATCCAGTTGCAGAGAGTGGGACTTAGTTCAAGATCACTAAGTTTAATAATCAGCCTGAACTGTAATCAATGAGTAGGATTCTTACGTAGCTGTTCTTGGTGTCAAGATGTTCTCGGGAGGAGTGAAGGGCAAGTGATATGGTATCTGATGTGGATCTGTTGGTCCAATAGGCAAATTGGAGTGGATCAGGAGTAGTGGGGAGGCTGGAGTTGATTAATGCCATGACCAGCCTTTCAAAGTACTTCATGACCACTGAAGTTAGGTCCACTGGGCGGTAGTCATGGAGACATGCTGCTTGAGGCTTCTTAGGCACAGGGATGATGTTGGCCCTCTTGAAACATTTCTTGAAACTTGAAATATTTGGAAAAAAAAGAAAAACTGATGATTTCTCAATTTATTTAGAAAAAAATCAATTTTGGTAATATTAAGAACTTGCAACTGAATGTGTGGGACAAAGTTTTCAATGTATCAGCTTTATATTTAAGTATATTGCATTCAGTGCCAAGAAAAAGAAAACTGAAAAGCAAGGGACAAACATGGAGATCTGAAGAATTGATGGAGAAGGAATGAATACAAGTATGCTTGGATAGATGAGAAAGTACATCAATTCCCCAACTAGAAATGCATGTTCTTATGATACATCCAATGTAATGTTAATCAGTCATCTATACAATCTTTTTAAAATTAGAGACTTATTCATTAGTTCTTGGCATTTGTTTATATGCTCACCAAGGGGAACCATCATAGCATATCATAAGGCTTCCACAGATAATGAGTATCAAGCACTTTAGTTTAGAGTGCAAACTTTTCTTTTGGAAATAAAAAGGTGAAAGGAGGAGGAGGGCTTGTTCCACTGTGCCAGTGAGGCTGTGACTGTTTTTGTTGTGACTGCTATTTTGAAGTTGTCTCTTTCCTTGGCTGTTTTTGAACTTCTGGGTGTAGAGATATGCAATGCTCCTTAACCAGCTGGAGCTAAAGCACCAACTAAGCAAAATAAATACTTGTTATTCCTCGAGACTGTCACAGTCTGATCAGAGACCAGTCTGGAATGAGAAGAGGTACAGCAACATTGGAAGGAAACTGCGACATAAGAATTCTTTGCTGCCACACGAGAAGGCCTCGGAGACCCAGCTTGATCAGCCCATCAACACCCGAGAATAGTGATAAGATGCACTGCCATCACTGCTCATTAACTGGAACAAATCCTGAAGACAGGGGCTTTCAATGGCATCAGGCACAGTACAAGTTAAAGGACACATATCAATAATTCAGTGGAATCTAGTCTGAAGCTTCACTTTAGAAGTCTGTAAAGACTGTTTACTTGTTTGTAAAAATTGTCATTTGTTCCATTGTGTTCTACTTTTTTGTCAAATTTGTGTTGATGCTGTGCATGACCGACAAAACCTTTCTTGAAATAAATCTGCAGAAAAAGGAAAGGAAAGGAAAGAAAAGGAAAGGAAATAGAGCTTCATTGCAAACCCAGTGAAAAAGGTAAAGTCACCACAATAATACCATGCGTGGTGTGAAGGTGCCGGTGTTGGACTGTAGTGGACAAAGATAAAAATCACACAACACCAGGTTATCGTCCAAATAAACCTGTTGAACTATAACATGGTTTTGTGTTTTGTGTGAGGGTTGCTCTCTCATTACAGAGAAATGACTGATAGTGGTTTAACCTGAGGGTCACCACACCTCAGGCAAGGGGAGAGGTTGAGAAGGGGATTCCTTCTTGGTACCTTCAGTCAGTGGGAACGGAACCCACTGTTGGCATTACTCTGCACTGCAAACCTTTCACCAAACCCACTGGGCTGAGACAGTGCCATTCAACAAAGACACCGTTACAAAATATCTTCTACATTATGCCACTGCTTAGCTAGTAAATCCCCTGTTGTTGAGATTGAGAAAGCCATCTACGGTATCATTGCACAACAGGATGCTTACTGAACAACGGCACGATGCCTCTAACTGTGGCTTTGCCAAGTCTTCCCCAGCTTCAATGCTGAAAAACACAAGTGCTATTATGTGATGGGAAGTGCTTAACAGATGGTCCCCACCAGTACCATTTCCCTGTTCTTGTGTGCAAGTTGACTGGCAAGCGGAATATGGTATAATGGCAAGAACTCACTGAACTCCTAAGTAGCACCCCTTTGTCCACACCAGTTATTGAATGGGACAACAATTTTGGAAATGAGCCAAGATTGTGTGTACAGAACTTGGAACTGCTAGACTCAAGGGACAACCACGTTATTCTATAACCGTGCCCTCTGTTTTATCCAACAGTGCAATAAATTGGACTAACTATTCTCCATTTGCTTTCTATCAAGGTGCAGCAATGGAATGTTTATTAGGATCAAGCAAGTATATAAGCAAATCATGCCGCATTTACCTCAGCATTTGTTGGAAAATGTCATTTACTTCAAAGTATAATGGAGAAGTGGGGAGCTGAATTGTGTCTTTTTGCATTAACCACGCAAGCAGCTTGCACTTCAGTCATCACAGAATGAGCTGCTTCAAACACAGGTGCCTTCCTTTGTCAAATCTCATGCAAAATGACATTGAAGGGTGTCCGAAGCAAACAGGTTAGCTGTAGTCAGATTTTCACAGGCTTCCTGTATTTTTGCAAAGTCAAATGCTGCATTTCTTAAACCAACAGACCAGTTCAGTTGGTAGCAATCATGCATCCGAGCTCCTGGGTTCAGGTTCTACTTTAGGCCATGAGTGTATAAAAACCAATATTGACACTCTACACTGTACTGAAGGATTTCATTGTTGACACTACATTGTTGGAGATGCTGTCTATCAGATGAGATGTTAAAGTGAGGCCCTATCTGTTAGATGGATAAAAATGATCCAATGGCAATATTTCAAAGAAGAGGCATCCCTGTGTTGTTAAATTAATATCACAAAAATAAATTATTTGGTCATTATTACATTCTTTATTTTGTAAACTGAACATTGCAGGGCAACTACTGACATTTGACAATGAAACCAAGACTGGGACAGGAAAGGACAGTATACAAGCAAAGAAAAAATAACCAATAGGGACAAAGGGATAACAAAAGGTTTAAAAAAAAGTAAAATTAATGGCTCTTCACTTGAATATTCATAGTATTCGGAACAATAGAATAAATTAACAGCGCAACTAGAGGTTAATAGGGATGATAATAAAGCCATTACTGAGACATAGTTTCAAAGAGATTGAAGCGGCATACTCAATATGCTGAATAATGTACTTCTGCTCCTTTATCTTGTAGTCTTATAAATGTAAGTGGCAAATTATTCCCTTTTCCTTCCAGAATATTAAACATTCTTATTAAAATCATTCTCAGAATAAATGGTGGCTGTGTCTATCTCTTCATTTGGCTCAACGAGAATATTGCACCATCAGTAAATTATCATCCTTCATTATATTGAGTGGAAAACGTCCTTCCATTATTCTAAAGGTAAAATTGGATTCTGAACCGCTTCTCCAAAAATGAAAAAGCACTTCTGTCCAAGCTGGATGAGATAAGTCAAAGCCCTCGAGTCTCTACTATTCCATCATATACGGTGGCACAGTGGTTAGCATTGCTGCCTCTTAGCGCTAGAGACCCGCGTTCAATTCCTGCCTCAGGTGACTGACTGTGTGGAGTTTGCACATTCTCCCCGTGTCTGCGTGGCCTCCGGGTGCTCCGGTTTCCTCCCACAGTCCAAAGATGTGCAGGCCAGGTGAATTGGCCAAGCTAAATTGACAATAGTATTAGGTGTAGGGGAATGGGTCTGGGTAGGAGAGGGTCGGTGTGGACTTGTTGGGCCGAAGGGTCTGTTTCCACACTATAAGTAATCTAATCTAATCTAAAAATATACCACGCTATTTTTCCATTCCAGCTATTCATGATCAACACTTTTCATAGGACTGAGATTTCTGGAGCTCTCTACATCCACTACATCTGGTGTGCCCAGGACTCAGCAAACTATAACATGCACCCTGTAGCGTTTTAAAAAACAGATTCAGTCCCACAAGCTTCCAATTAGAATACAGGTTTACAGATCCACACGGCGCTGCAGGGCAAAGTTTGTTCTTTTTGTCTGGGTAGAAAGCAATACTTATTTCATAAAGTGCTTGTTGAAATGTTTGCAAAGCTTTTCTGAGGGCTGATCTGAAACTGCACACTGCAGGACAGTAGGAAATTGGATGTTTAATACTGCACCATTATACAAAGATAGATACAGTACATACAGGCTAATAATTTTGAGGTGCCGGTGTTGGACTGGGGTGTACAATGTTTAAAAAAAAAATCACACAACACCAGGTTATAGTCCAACAGGTTTATTTGAAAGCACTAGCTTTCGGAACGTCGCTCGTTTATCAAGTGGTTGTGAAGGAGCAGCACTCTAAAAGCTATTGCTTCCAAATGAATCTGTTAGATGATAACCTGGTGTGGTGTGATTTTTAACTTTGTACATACTTATATACATACAGTGAGGTATTATCTCTACCCATGTATGCTGCAATCCAATTACTAACCATGTATAACAATTCATATCATTAAATTTTAAGTAGGCTTATGCTTTTCATAGAATGGCAAAGCTTGAAAGACACAGGGTTCCACACCTTTGCAATGCAGATTTTCCCAGCGGTGATGTTGACCTCTCATCTCTCAGTTCAACATGTTTGTTATGCAAATAGTTGTGAAATTTGTTTTTACAAAAAAACTGTTTGAAACGTTACCTCAGCATCATTTGGGTAAGAGAAATTTTACAAGCACTCTGAAATCTCAAAACATTTTTCAGGCAAAAGGCAGGGATTTTAAGGAATGCCTTAAAGGTGAAAAGAGAGGTAGGAAGGCAGAGAGGTCTAAGGCGAGAATTCAAGACCCTATGCCAAGACAGTTCAACATACTGACACCACAGTGTGACAATTGAAATCAGAAAGGAGTCAGAGGGCAGACTTAGAGAAGCACAGATTTCTTGACTAGTTGTAGGACCCAAGGAGATTACAGAGATAGAAAGGAATGAGAGCATGAAGGGATTTGAAATGTTAAAATTATAGCCTTGGCTACCCTGGAGCCAATGTAGGTCACTGACATGGGAGCAATTGGTGGGAGGATCTTGTGTGTTCAGGTGTAAGCAGAGATTCGGGTGAGTTTATGTTTTTGGAGGATGGAAAATGAGAGGTAAGGGAAATGCAATAACAATTGGAAACTTTATACAAGCATCATGTGACCAGATGGCTTGGCTGTTATATAGATTACTGAAATTCATAAACCAATAAATAATTAAATAGATTATTGCAAAGCTGACCTTTATGTCTAGACTAGTATACTTGCGGAGAGAAGTTTAGACAGAAGTCTTGCTGCAGCTTTATGAAGGCCTGGTTGGATCATACCTGGCAGTCAGGAATGTGTCGAACCTGAGAGAATGGGTGAGATTCTGAATGATTACTTTGCATCAGTGTTCACTGAGGAGAGGAACATGATGATTCTTGACATTAGAGTCAAGTTTGATTAGTCTGGATCACGTTGACATAAGTAGGGAAGATGTGTTGGGTAGGCTAGAGGTTATTAAGGTGGACAAATCCCCAGGACCAGATGGGATCTATCCCAGGTTGCTGAGGGAGGCGAGAGAGGAAATAGCTGGGGCCCTGGCAGATATCTTTGTGGCATCCTTAACTACAGGTGAGGACGTTGTCTCTTTGTACAAGAAGAATAGTAGGGATATTCCTGGTAACTACAAACCAGTGAGCCTGACGTCAGTGGTGGGAAAGTTGCTGGAGAGAGTATTGAGGGATAGGATCTATTTATATTGAGAAAAGAATGGGCTTATCAGTGATAGGCAACATGGTTTAGTGTGGGGGAGATCGTGCCTTACCAACTTAGTAGAGTTCTTCGAGGAAGTGACCAAGTTGCTAGATGAAGGAAAAGCTGTTGATGTCATTCACATGGACATTAGTAAGGCATTTGATAAGGTTCCCCATGGTAGACTAATGGAGAAAGTAAAGTCACATGGTGTGTAGGGTGTTCTAGCTAGGTGGATAAAGAACTGGTTGAGCAACAGGAGACAGAGTAGTAGTTGAAGGGAGTTTCTCGAAATGGAGAAAGGTGACCAGTGGTGTTCCACAGGGGTCAGTGTTGAGGCCTCTGTTGTTTGTAATATACATAAATGATCTGGAAGAGGGCACTGTTGGTATGATCAGCCAGTTTGCAGATGACACGAAGATTGGTGGAGTAGCAGAAAGCATAAGGGACTGTCAAAGAATACAGGAGGATATAGATAGACTGGAGAGTTGGGCGGAAAAGTGGCAGATGGATTTCAATCCAGACAAATGTGATGTGGTGCATTTAGGCAAGATTAATTCTAGAGTGAATTATACAATGAACAGAAGAGCCTTGGGAAACGTTGATGGGTAGAGAGATCTGGGAGTACAGGTCCATAGTACCCTGAAGGTTGCTGCACAGGTGGATAGAGTGGTCAAGAAGGCTTATAATATGCTTGCCTTCATTGGACGGGGTATTGAGTGTTAGAGCTGGCAAGTCATGTTAAAATTGTACAAGACATTGGTTCGGCTGCATTTAGAATACTGTGTACAGTTCTAGTTGCCACATTACAAAAGGATGTGGACGCTTTGGAGAGGGTGCAGAGAAGGTTTACAAGGATGTTGTCTGGTATGGAAGGTGCTAGCTATGAAGAGAGGTTGAGTAGGTTAGGTTTGTTTTCATTAGAGAAAAGGAGATTGGGGGGGGACCTGATTGAGGTTTACAAAATCATGAAGGGTATTGACAGGGTGAATAGAGACAAGCTTTTTCCCAGGGTGAAGGATTCAATAACAAGAGGTCACGCTTTCAAGATGAGAGGTGGAAAGTTTACGGGGGATACACACGGCAAGTGCTTCACACAGAGGGTGTTGGGTGTCTGGAACGCATTACCAGCAGAGGTGGTAGAGGCAGGCACGGTAGATTCATTTAAGATGCATCTAGACAGATGCATGAGTAGGTGGGAGCAGAGGGACACAGATGCTTAGGAATTGGCGACAAGTTTAGACAGTAGATTTGGATCAGCTCAGGCTTGGAGGGCCGAAGGGCCTGTTCCTGGGCTATAAATTTTTTTTGTTCTTTGTTGAATCAGGACTGGGCATCATTCTTTATGAAGAACAGATAAACCTTGGACAAAGTGCAGTATATTTTTACCACAGGCTTGTCCTTCAGAGGCAGCCTGCTGAAGAGTCCTCTATGACCCCAAGCCTTTGTTAAAAACACTGGAGAACATTGAAAACCCGGAGACGCAGAAACCATGACTGGGTGGAGGGCAGGAGGACACTGGCTTGGGCAGGAGGTGGATGGCTGTGGGGTCATGGGGGAGGAGGGTGGGAAGGGGGGCAGTGTTTGGGTTGCTGTCAAAGGGATGATGAACGACAGGCAGGAGGGATGGCATGAAATTAGGTGAGTGGCATGAGTCATTCAGGGGTAGGATGCATGTCTGTTAGGAGGGTTATGAACGACAGAGGGGAAGAGGTTGGTGTGACTGCAGGGGAGTTTGGTTCATTGATTGTGGCCCAGAGAGTGAGTGACTGCAGGGGAGAATGGAGTGGGGGGCTTCGGTGAGTGAAGTGACTTGCTAGTGGTATGACAGTCCTATGAACACTTGTCACAAAACTTAATTTAAACATATTATTCTTAAATAAACTACACCAACCTCCATTCAAAGGCAAAATAGTCAAAAGATTGTGAAATACACACACATCCTAATACTTCCTGGTCAAACAAATTCTTCCTCCTGAATTTAGAAACTGTTATCTATTTCTGGCCACCAGGTGGCAGTAGCTCCTTGCTTTCAGTAAACATTCATTGCAGGGATGAAAGTTGCTGGCTTCCTTCACTTTCCTCTGTTTAGCTCTGCCCGAGCAAATGATTAAGTAACAGTTGTAACAAACGGTCTCAAGTACTTGCCTTACAATCATTAAACTTACCCACAGAGTTTGCCACGACATATTCTAATATTGTTAACACAGCTGTTTTAGAAATCAAAGACTCTCTTCATCTCATCTTTTATTTTGAATTTGACTTTATTACTTATTTATTTTTGTAATACCTGTAGTGAAGGCAACCAGACATTACGCACTGTACATTTACAGCACATGTGGGGCAGACCAGATCATCCCCCTATTGTAGAACCCACTTGATTTCCTTCCAATTAACCTAAATGCAGCAGCTAATGACTCTGAGCTAATCACAACTCTACTTGGTTTTCATCCTCAAGACACAAAAGAGATTGAAGCTCAAAGAGATGATAGGAAAGTGTCACCTGATATACCTCCAATTCCAAAGGCTTCCGTCATGAGGAAAGACTGGAGAACCTTGGGCTTTTTCAGGTTCAAAACATGATTAAGTTGTGATTTCATAAAGATATACAATAAAGGACACAGTGTTCACTAAGACCAGTTTAAATGTTAATATTCAGACAAAGGGCGTGGAATCTTGTATCCACCTAATGAGAGCTTGTTGTTAGGAATTTCCAAATACGGTGATCAACACTTGGATCAAGTCCTTTTATAAAAGTCTTATGATTAACTCAATCAATTAGCAGCAGTATTTAGTTTAACTGAATGCAAACCATTTGGGTTCTACAATAGGTGAATGATCTGCTCTCTGCTTTGCAATATGGCCACATGTAAAGGGAAAAATTAACCCCAAATTTCTCCATGTGCATTAGGAGATCCTGTTGAAAATTGTGCAGGACTCAGGGGTCTGAGTAATAGGAAGAGGTTGGACAGGCTATGACCTTTTCCTTTAGAGAGTATGATACTGAGGGGGGACTTTACGAAGATCATGAGAAGCAAGCATAGGGTAAAGGCACTCAGCCTTTTTCCCAGGGTTGGGGAAATCGAAGACGAGAGAGCATAGAATAAAAGGGAACCTGACAGGCAATTTTTCTTTCACAGAGGGTGGTATGCATATAGAATGAGCTGCCAGCTAAAGTGGTTGAGGCAGGCACATTAACAACATTAAAAGGCATTTGGACAAATACATGGACAGGAAAAGGTTTAGATCGGATTAGATTCCCTGCAGTATGGAAACAGGCCCTTAGACCCAACAAGTCCACAACGACCCTCCGAAGAGTAACCCACCCAGACTCATTCCCCTACCCTACAATTACTCCTGACTACTGCAGCCAACACTATGGGCAATTTAGCATGGCTAATTCATCTGACCTGCACATCTTTGGATTGTGGGAGGAAACCCATGCAGACATGGGAAGAATGTGCAAACTCCCCACAGACAGTTGTCCGAAGCGGCAATCGAACGCGGGTCCCTGGCACTGTGAGGTAGCAGTGCTAACCACTGAGCCGCCCCACAGTTTAGAAGGATATGGAAACAATGCAGGGAAATGGGGTCGCGTGGATGGACATTTTGTTCAGTTTGGACCAGTGTGGGCCAAGGGCCTGTCTCCATGCCATAGGACTCTATGATTCTAATCAGATTAAAAATATCTACAGAATCTGGAGGTGATTACTTAAGGGAGCCTGTGGAACATTAACTGTGTCCCTCCCTCTGGGTCAGAAGGATCTGCGTTCAAGACCTACTTGCCCTGAATGTGTAAACATGTCGGTTAAAATAACTATGCTTTCTGCAACTACTCTGTAGGGTAGACCAAGGCCGCTTTGAGATGAAGTTCATTATCTGAACTAGTCAGAGGTCTGAACTGATGGGAATTCGAATGGAGATATTCTGTACATGTTTCCTCACGATGAGGAAAAGAAAAAGAGATTTTATTTCAAAAGCAACTTAAAATGTCTTTAATCTATTTTGAGACTCGAAATAAAATAATCAAGTCAAAGTCTTGCTGACAGTCTCTCCATTTCAATCCCGACTCCATTTATACAGATTGCTTCTGCTTTTGTAGAATTTATCAATTTCTTTGATCCGGATGAACTATTACTCATTGCCCTGCATTCTGTTTATTATTCCGGTGGAAAAGGCTGCAGTTCAGCCTGAGAGAGGACACACGCACCTGCTCCTGCAACATTCCTGCCCTGTGGTGTCTTCTGAGCTCTCCAGCGTGGATCTTCCACTCTGTTTTCTCCAGGTCTATCTCCAGCTGGTCGTATGCTGTTTGCGCTGTGTGTTGTGGCTGCTGTGCACAAACACAAACATGCCATGTGAAGGCTAATGATATTTTAAAATCACGTTGGTTCAAAGCGCCGAAATACCCCTGAGATTGAAAAATTAGAGAGAAGTGACGAGGGATCAGTGTTCATACACGGCAGTCATGAAGCCTCGTTCATTCTCTCTCTTCAATACAGAAAGTGGATACCTTGGAAATATAGGAAATGATTTTCCAAAATGTGACAATCTCGCACAGATTGCTACTCTGTCCGTTTTCCCAAGGAGGGAGCTTTGCATTTCTGAGAAGAGTTATTCTGATCAAGCGTCATTGTGAAATGCAGTGGTGTTCTTCCCTTCTGACAGTCCTCTCTTTGTTGCACAGCTGCCGGAGGGAGACTAACCACATCCCCTCTTCACATCAGTGATCTGCCATTTTCTAATATTTAAATCTCCAGAGTCTCTCTGAACCATTTTGACAGCTGCTGTCACACGGTAAGTAGATAAAGTAACTGTCAGGTTAAGGTTCTTGGAGAGCAGGATGCCAGGAAAGTAGGGAGTCAGGTGGAATAGGATTCCAAGTGGCAAGGGACTCGGGTGTTGGGAGAGTCACATGCCAAGCAGCTAGAGGATGGGGTATCAGGTATCGGGTACCAGGTGGATAGGATGCAATGTTGCAAAGGGGGTCAAATAAGTGATGTAGCATTCAGGGTATGTCTGAGTCTATGGGAGAAATTGGGACGAGTAGAAAGCAGAGAGGATGGGTGATAAGTTCCAGGATGGAGTAAGGATCCAGCAGCAGAGGGAGATCAGGTCTGAAATAAGGAAGGGGGAGGCAAAGCTGATCCAGAGTGGGGTGTGAACATTGGGAATGGAGAGTTTAAGAGCAGGATCTAGGAGTCTAAATAGACTGGTAGTGTTCCAGCTGAGAGCATGTGAGGTAAGTAAGCAGTTATATAAATGGTTACTCAAAAGTTAGACTATTTATTTAATAGTCTAGCCTTTCCCAAGAAACTATTTATTTAATTTCATTGGAACCCTCTGATTTAAAATGGAAATTTTAGAAGGGTTCCAAGTGTAAAGGAAGTGCTCAATGGAATCTTCACTTTCCCAGGTAACTCATTCAATGTCTACTACAGTGAGGATTTAGCAGGGTCCCAATGAGCAACAGCCATTACCACTGTACTAACCAACTGTTGGCCACAGGAACATAGGGGCCAGAGCTACTGTCTCACCCCCAAACAAATAAGACACAGACAAATATTCAGTACAATTAATTTTCTTCAGAAAGACAAGGAAGATACTTTACTTTTGCTCCTTGCCCAAAAGACAAAAGGGATGTCTCAATATTGCTAAAGTCGCACATTGAAAAAAGGAGGGAATACTTTTTGAAAAAAATGATTGATGATTGTATTTGTGACACTCAATAAATACAATGTGTCCGATTGTCACATTATGTGATCACTGTATCCAACTTTCTTGCACCATCCAAGGCATAAGCATCAGCAGCACATAAATTAAAGCAAATGATATTCCCAGCAAAAATAAACAATTTATTGTCATTACAAATATATCTATCAGACACACTTAGTTTCACAGAATTCATTACTTGAGTTGGTGGGGATGCATTTGACATTAATCTCAAGTTACTAGAATGATATTTCTATGCAAAATTCCTCGAGAAATTTCTTATTTTGTGCACACACCTGCCCTTTTGTTAAGCAAAGCAGGCCACCAAAGTTTGAAATCTATTTAATTTATTTCCTTTCAACCATTGGAATGTGTATACATTTTAAATTGGATTCAGAGATTATCCGAGCCTCAAGTAATGTTTACTGCAGGGATGATTCTCAATAGCCTGCTAATGGCCACTTGCATTTACTGTATTCCTAGACATTGTATGGGCAAGAATCTGGTCATTTTATGTGAGAGGTTGTGGATAATGCACAGGACAGATTTTGCAGTCGACATGATGACAAGAAATTGGGATATGCTATTTTTAGGCCACTGCTGAATTATTTTAAATTTCTAAGGCTTTTACCTTTCTTATGAAGAACACAATGCAAATCCAGTATATAACTGAAATAAATGTAGAGAACAATTTCTACCATGATGCAGTCTTACTAGAGATCATCTGACATGACATTAAAATGAGCTTTTCTTAAAACTTGCCAGAGGTGCATTAAACAAATTTCTTTCACCAATCTTCATATAATATTACAGACTCTTTTTGATTTTGCTTTCCTCTTCTAAACCTGTAAATACTCCATTTCGAATAAATCCCTTTGAGTGCTTTTTTTACGTCTCAGACTTAACATGTAACCACGTTCACTGACAATCAGAAATGATTCCATTGCCTCAATTACAGCAAAGATAATGTTCCACCACCCATCAATACCTATTACATTTTTCAGTGAACATGCATTAGCAAAAAAAAAGGCAATGTCTCCTTGTTGCTTGTGCTTTGAATGAGAAAATTACAAAACCGGGAGCAGAAACTCTTTGCTCACATTCTTTCCAGTTTTTCCTCACCAAAATAAAGCAAGCAGATCTGCAGATGGACTAGAAGAAACTAACTGCTAAATATTTTGTGGCATTTCATAAGAGAGCTTAAGTTCATAAATGAGGCCAGAGAGCTTAGTTAATAATTGACTACCTAGGCTACCTGTAAGTCAAATGACTGTAGTGAAAGAAGATACCCCTAAACAGGCAGGTGTTCATCAATCAGTTGCAAAGTAAATTGATTCAGCTTCTGAGAAAGTCACCTTGTGAAAAAGATAAGTAAATAGAATTTTTAACCTTTTGTATCCAAATTTTGCACATGGGATATGCTTCCTGTCTACATTAACCTTGAGTCACAATTTTACAGCCACATTTTTCTTAGCCATTTTCCTCTTAAAACCTTGTCACTCCCTATCATGCTGTGACGAGAGGCCTCCCAACACAAGGTGATACTTTTTTGTGGTAGAGCGTGGTTTGGCGAATATGTGAGAAGAATATTTGAAATTTGGCCCAGTTGGCATCAGAGGACCAAGATAGGAAATGAGGTGTGGTGACAAATTTAGCATTTAGACCTAGCTGGAAAATGCATACCAGCCACACAAATATTGTGGCTACAAAAGCGGGTCAGAGACTGGAAATTCTGTGGGAGGTAGCTCACCACCTAACTCCTCAAAGCCTGTCCACCTTCGGCAAAACATGAGTCAGAAGTTAGGCATGAGATGAATTACTCCTCAATTGCCTCATTAAGTGGAGGTCAAGAACATTTAAGCCCAAATGATGTCCACTACCTTAAGCTGTGACTTCCTCCACCACATATGTACAGTAGCAGCAGTGTGTACCATCTAAAAGATGCAAGGCAGAAACTCACCAAGTCTCCCTTGACAGCACCATCTAGATATAGAATGTCTGCCACCTAGGAAGACAACATCAGCAGGACTACGGCAATACCACCATTTGCAAGTTCTCCTCCAAGACACAAACCATCTTATTTCGGAATTATATCATCATTCTTTCAATATCACTGGATCAAAATCCTGCAAATCCATCGGAAAAGCATTGTAAGTGTAACCCTATCATTTAGATGTCAGCAGTTCAAAAAGGCAGTTCACCAACTTCTCATGGACAATCAGAGATGGGCAATAGATGCTGCTCTTGCCATGCACATCTATGAAAAAGATAAAGAATCCAGTGTAAGAGGCCAGGTGAAAATGAGGAATGCCAATATCCCGAATGCGAGGCCCATCCGGGAGCAGCACACACAGGCAGGCAACATCAGAAGATCAAAATACCCTGGACATTTTCAGGTGTTGTAAGCTGATTTTCTCAGGGCTTAAAAGCTGATTTTAAGAACAGTTTCAAGCTTCCTATCTCCCCATCCAACCGGGCAACCGCAATTTCAGAAGATGAAAACTGTAACATGTTGTTTAGATCTACAATACAAGAAAGCTCCTTAAAGTTTGAAAAGTTGCATTACTCGCTGTGGACTTTTGTACAGCTGTAGTATTGTACCACATGCGTCAGTGTCCAATAGCTGTGGTGGAAACTAACCTATTCCGTAATTGTTTCCTGTGCAAAATGAGTTGCAGAATTTAATTCTTTCTATGCTTTTAACTCATAGAATTTACAAATTATAATTTGTTTCTTTGGTATTTTACACAAATTTCCTCTCTTTGGGAATAGTGGAGAAGTGTTGGAATGATTGGAAGCTAATTATCAACACGTTGTACAATGTCATGCGCAATCCTTCCAGAGCCAACAAGTCCTGGAGAATTTCAGTGACAGGAATGCTATCCACTGAACTCCAGGATCTCTATGACAGCCTGTATTATCACTACTCAATCAGAATATTGTCAGTCCAAGTATGTAACATAAAATGAGAAGGTCAATGATAGATGTCACAAGGACACACCAAGATGGTTGAATGGCAAACAAAATTTCAATGCAGACAAATGTGAAGTAATACATTTTGGTAGGAAAATGAAGCAGCAGAAAACAAAGGGGATAATTGTTAAATCAATGTATGATCAGTGGAAGCTAGTGATATATGTCTATAAATCTCAAACCGGCAGGACTGATTGAGAAAGTGGTTAAAAAGACAAACACGATTCTAGACTTTATAAAATTGGTGTATGTAGAATACTAAAGCAAGCAAGTTATGATAAATGTTTATAATATACTTCAGCTTTAACTGGAGTAGGTTTTCTCAGTTTGGAAGACTTCAGAGAAGAGTTATACAGTCATAAAGATGTACAGCACAGAAACAGACCCTTCAGTCCAACTCATCCATGCAGACTAGATATCCCAACCTAACCTAGTCCCACCTTCCAGCACCCGGCCCATATCCCTCCAAACCCTATCTATTCATTTACCCATCCAGATGTCTTTCAAATGTGGCAATTGTACTAGCCTCCACCACTTCCTCTGGCACCTTATTCCACACACGTACCACCCTCTGGATAAAAAAGTTGCCCCTTAGGTCTCTTTTATATCTTTCTCCTCTCACCCTAAACACATGCCCTCTAGTTCTGGACTCCCCCACTCCAGGAAAGAGATTTTGCCTATTTATCCTATCCATGCCCCTTATGATTTTATAAACCTCAATCAAGTCACCCCTCAGCCTCCAATGCTCCAGGGAAAACAGCCCCAGCCTATTCTACCTCTCCCTATAGCTCAAATCCTCCAACCTTGGCAAAATCCTAGTACATCTTTTCTGAACCCTTTCAAGTTTCACAACATCCTTCCAATAGGAAGGAGACCAAAATTGCATGCAGCACTCCAAAAGTGGCCTAACCAAGGTCCTGTACAGCTGCAACATGACCTCCCAACTCCTGTACTTGATATTCTTACAAATAAAAGAAAGCACACCAAACTCCTTCTTCACTATCCTACCTACCTGCGACTCTATTTGCAAGGAGCTATGAACCTGTACTCTAAGGTCTCTTTGCTCAGCAATACTCCAGAGGACCATACCATTAAGTGTATAAGTCCTAATATTTGCTTTCACAAAATGCAGCACCTTGCATTTATCTAAATTAAACTCCATCAGCCACTCGGTTGAAACTTTATTGCTGGAACAGCACAGCAGGTCAGGCAGCATCCAGGGAACAGGAGATTCGACGTTTCGGGCACAGGCCCTTCTCCATTCCTGAAGAAGGGCCTGTGCCCGAAACGTCGAATCTCCTGTTCCCTGGATGCTGCCTGACCTGCTGTGCTGTTCCAGCAATAAAGTTTCAACCTTGATCTCCAGCATCTGCAGACCTCACTTTCTCCTCCATCAGCCACTCCTCAGCCCACTGGCTCATCTGACCAAGATCTCATTGTAATCAGAGGTAAACTTCTTCCCTGTCCACTATACCTCCAATTTTGGAGTCATCTGCAAACTTACTAACTGTACCTCTTAAGCTCACATCCAAATCACTTATATAAATGACGAAAAGTAGCACCACTCCTTGTGGTACTCCACTGGTCACAGGCCTCCAGTCTGAAAAACAACTCTCCACCACCACCCTCTGTTGTCTACCTCTGAGCCAGATGAACTTGCCAAATGGCTAGTTCTCCCTGTATTCCGTGAGATCTAACCTTGCTAACTAGTCTCCCATGGGGAACCCTGTCAAACACCTTACTGAAACCCATACAGATCACGTCAGCCCTCAATCAATCCTCTTTGCTACTTCTTCAAAAAATTCAATCAAGTTTGTGAGACATGATTTCCCATGCACAAAGCCATGTTGACTATCCCTGATCAGTCCCCTGCCTTTCAATTTTTAAAATTCTTATATCGTGTGAGTGTCACTTTAGATAAAATGGGTTGAGAGAGGTGTTCTGAATTCTACACTGCACCAACTTTTGGTAGCTTAGTTATTAAAGGTAAAGGGCAGCCTATATTGTTCACTTGGAGAAAAGGTAGATGTAAGATGTTCACTGTAGACAATTGCAAGAGCACCTGTGTTAATCCCCATGGAGATAACTGTGTTGGTTATCACAGGGTGAAGTGTCACTGAGAATATGGCTGGGTGAATCAATGAGGGAACCTACACACTTAATCCTACTTTCGTCATTCCAGTTTATTTTGACTCACAAATTGCAGATGATGTGAGCATGCAATTTTCACTTTTCCTCCTCATAATGCAATGCTCAGCTCGTCATAATTTTTGACTCCCAAAAGCTGCAATCTTCCCAGTCAGAAGAGGAAGAAGGGAATATAGTATCCACGAGGAACAAGTACTGCATGCATTTAGGAGGCTGGAATAGCATGTGGTGAGACAAAGAGCACGTGGAGCAGAAGAGAAAGACACAGTAAAGGACAACACAGGCATTTCTGTTGCAGACAGGTCACGTGAGATCTTCGATGGGGCAGGTGACAGAAGGATGTGGATAGGCATAAAAAGCTGCTTGGTGCACTCGCAAAGCTGCTGACAGAATGTCAAAGAGCATGGTAGAGTCCAGTTCCAACTTTGTACAAGTTTTACACAAGTGCAGAGTCCTTTCAGACATGGAATGATTAGCAAACCTGCAGAAACAACCGTGCAGTCTCAACGTTGGTGAAGTCGGAAGCTCAGGGCACTGCCGTAGTCAGTAACACTGTCGTGATTTTTAAATCATTTTGATGGAAACGCAAAAGGAAGGGACAGAAAGGAAGAGCAATGCAAAAAGCTGCAGATATCTTGGATCATCCGGACTGTATTTGAATTTAACGTTAATGAATTTCCTGTCTTCATGGGAGAGAAGGGGACTTCTCCCACTTATGTCAACATTTCAAGAACAGTTTCTCATGCCATTTACCACAAGGTTTTTAGGACCTTGGTGTGCACTGTAAGTTTTTTGGACCGTGCCTGCATAAGAGTGACCAAACTTCACAACTAATTAATTGGTATGGGAACACAATATCCTGAGGTGTGAAAGGTCCTATGTAAACGTAAATTCTGCACTTATATTAATAATAAATAAAGTTGTTCATAATTATTAGGCATTGTAGATCTTCAGGAATGTTGTGCACCCATTACCTATTCTTTTACAATCTAAATTTAAAGATTTGCAAACATCCTACAGCCAAATAAACCTCATGCCAAAAGCAATTTATGAACACTGCATTTCAGAAATTACACAAAATGAATGTGAACAGGAAAGTTCAGCCTTAACCTTTTCACATTTAATATTAAAAGTAGACTGTGTTCTCACAATGCATTCTTCCATTTGAAATAACATGTCATCCAAAATTCAACCTGCCAAAGACAAGCCATATCTTTATTATCCTCTGATATTCTCAAAGATTGTTAGTGAGTGAATAAATAAAGTCTATGGTTTGGGAAAATCTGAACAGGTCTGCATTCTTGAGGTGACACCTTTAGTAGGCACTTTTAGGTTATGTAGGAATGTTCATATAGAGTCAACGAGTCAGCACGGATGTACAGCATGGAAACAGACTCTTTGGTCCAACTCATATATGAGGATGTTTGTCATTCTGAGATGCAGAACATTCAGGAAAGTACATATTTTATTTATTTTAAAACCTGAACTACCTAAATACCATGACCATAAAAAAAATGAATTAAACTTTGTTCTTATTGATCAGAAACAGCACTTTGTCAGTTTTATAGAAATGAATGACCAACTTGTATTCACTTTCATTTTTAGTTTGTTTAGTTTTCTTTGGCTGCAAGTTCAATAAGTCCTGGCACAAGGTTCAGGCATCTCCACAAGAAATTAACCTGATAACTTTTGATGAAGGCAGCACACAAACAATTGCAATGTCTGACGGCTGAGGCACAACTTTCATTGCAACAGAAGTAGGAGGCACCCATTGTGAACTTTCACTCCAGCAGACAGACAATGAACTCAGGAGAAAGTGAGGACTACAGATGCTAGAGATCAGAGTCAAAAAGTGTGGAGCTGGAAAAGCACAGCCGGTTAGGCAGCATCTGAGGAATAGGAAAGTCGTCATTTCAGGCATAGGTCGTTCATCAAGAAAGGACGGGGGTTTCAATGGGACTGCGAGATAAATGGGAAGGGATGGGGATGGGGGGGGAAAAAGGTACTTGGAAGGTGATAGCTAGATGGAGGTGGGGGTGTCAATAAACCAATGCAACTTCAGCTTCAGCTTCCTGTTTATAACAACGTGCAAAGGGGTTTGCCACATCTCATAGCAGTTCTGCAATTTGTCTTCCATTACGTTACAGGAATGGTTAAGACGCCACCCCAGGGGAGTGATAACAGCCCTTGAAGCACAAAACTCATTTCCTCTCTCTGGATGATAGCATTCTTTCTCCGATCACTACCATTCCATTGTCCTTGTGGTTGCTGGTCTGTGGGAGTACTGCCACCCATGCTGAAATTGTACACTTTGAAGCTGGCTTTTTTAGGGTGAGCATTCCTTCCGCAATCTAGCCTGCAGTCTTCCCTACTCCAAATAGGCAAACTACCACCAGCCATGCAGCAGTACTGTACAGGAACACATGGACAAGTGCAAATGGAAGATAGATACAAAAGGAACACACTGCTGTGATTAGCTTCTTTTTTAAAAATGGAATAGGGGATGGCTTAGGTTCTCAAGTTGGTTTGAAATAGTTGTTTAATGATAGTGTTTATTTCAATATTGTGGCCAAGAAGATGCTGTGATGGTCAGAGCCAGAGAGAAATTAAGATGCGGTACTGCTCCTGAACAAGAATTGGGGTTGTATTAACTGGTATTGCAGGAGGACCAGCTAGTCACAAATAGTTCAGACTGTCAGGGAATGCATACTCCTCTTCTGCAGCTGTTCAGCATATTGGAGCAAGTGCTGTGCTCTCCTGATGGTGAGTTGGTGCAGTTTGCAACAAATCAGGATGAATCTTGGCACATGTTCTGGTCAGTACCTCAAAACTCCTCCAGCGAAGTGCAGGCAATGGAAGTATTGTTTCAGCATTCCAATGGTCAGCTGAAAGGTACTTCAGGCACAGCATGATTTTCATTATGTGCATGCTATCCATGTGGACATTAGTTGTGCACTAGAGTCATAGCATAAGCATCATGGGTGTTTGTCATCATTTAATAGTCACCCTTGAACTGCATAATGTACTGAGTAGAAACACATAACAGCTGGACAGGGGGAGTGGAATCCCCTCCAGTTGTGGTAAATCTCAGAATGTCCATGGCCTTGCAGCAAGGGGAAGCCACATTCTCATTCCACCTACTATTTGCTGGACAGAGAAAACAGACTGTGTTTACTTGTCTTTGCATATAGAACCTCATTGCTTTTCCTTAGGCAACAGTAGATGGCAAATTACAAGAGGGTGCAAGTGTTGCCTGCTCCAGCCTGGAAGGCAGCTGATGAATAGAGGTTCAAACATTTTCACAACCATGGATAATGTTGTGCTTTTTCTACTCACAGACTGCAATTCAAGCTGCAACCATCTAATTTAGAGAACACCTCCTTCTTGAAACGAGATGTCTTCAGCACTTTTCCTCACCAGTGCTGATAGGGGAGAATTGCCTCCCAAAGACAGTCAGAAGATACTGTCTGCTGCTGAGTGACCTTTTACCCCCCCTCCTTCTCCCCTGCCCAGTTGTTTGCATGTTTTCTGTCACTCCTGTCCATTCCTCTTGCCACACTATAGACCAAAGGCAACAGCAACCTCTAGGAGTATGACTGTGAGCAAGGGATCATAGCAAAAACTTAAAATGAAGAGCTTTACTACAAACTGAGTCTTCAGCAACTTTAAATGATAACACAAACTCCCAAACATTTCTATCTACTTAACAGTTGCAGCAAGTACAAATCAACAACTATTCCGAAAATAGTTGATGATCCCTTTTAATTGTATTGATTGGTGAGCTCCCTCCTGTTGCTGAATACACAATTAATTGTGAGAGAGTAAAAGAGGATACGTGCTTGAACGATGTTGAAAGTAGCATTACTAACATCAAATCAATGTTGCACAATGACTCATTTCACAATCTGCCTCCCCTGCATATATCAAATGCATGTTCCCTGCACCCACACAGATGCTCCATTAAAATTGTGTCTGACAGAGTCAATGGCAGAAGTATAGCCTTCAGCGTGCATGCTATTTTTGATCCAAAATAATATGCACCTATAATGCTGAAAATATCTTGCAGTGATGAAAAGACATAACCATATTTGTAGCAATACTTAATCTTTCAAAAAGTCTAATGTTGACTGAGTTTATCACTTTGCAAGATGAAGGCAACTAAAGCGTTTTTTAAAAATTCTGCACACCATTGACTCTCTGAACAAGCCAGCATTTTGATTTGTGCCAAACTGGTGCATGCCGGATGGTTCTGAATCCAATGCACAATCTCGAAACAGAGAGAGCTTATCTAGTCATTAAATTTGTGGTATATTCCCACATCTGCAAAATTATTTGGCCCTACTGGACAAGATCAAACAGAGAGTTCCTTTTATAAAAGGAAAGCAGAACCTTTCCTTTTCCCATCTGCCACTGACCAAGAAAACAATTCCAAAGTACTGGTTTGGCACACCCTCTTTCCATAATGCAATTCCTGCTTTTGGTTACTTAAGTTGCCCAATGTGCAAGGGTACTAGAGATCATGTGATTTTATAATAATTTTATGAAGCTGCTTGCTTAACAAATCCAAGGACTAGCTTTAATTACCAAATAATATCATCCATTCATTGCCTGTTTTTCAATTTTCAATCTTTAAACAGTTGAATGCTAAGATTTGTGAAATGTCTCTTTTGTTCAGAAAACTACATTCAATTAAATAAAGACTGACCAAGGATTCCTCCAGTGGTTCATTCAGTAAATACACAGCCTGGCGTGACACTGAGCCTTTCAATTCCATGTCTCAGACTTGCCAAGTGTTCCTATTTGGTGCAGACAGTCAGCATGTCCAAATTGGTGCTGAATTACACCTTCAGACAAAAACAACAGTGCTATTTGGCCAGTCCTCACTGCAGTATCGAGAACTACTTCCTCCTATTGGCACTCCAGTTTTAATCCTGCAGCAAGAACTGCGGCAACAAAGTCACCACAAATTGGTATTTATGACCAGAACAGTACCAACCAATAATTCTACTTTAGTCGGTTGGTTCTTAGACAGTGATTTCCAAAGTAAATCATGGCCAAGAATCTACAATATCCTTTGAAAATAAGAAGTTTCAAGATGGATGGAAGGTCATATTAAAAAGCTTACACGTCCATTCCACAAAGCTGACTGAAAGAAAAGTAGTTATCAATAAGTTGCATTTTTGTTTCTTCCATAATCAGGTTTCCATGTATCCAAAATAGGAAGATTTAGTGAAATTACTTTGCACAGATAGAAGAAAGATGTGCAGGTAAGGTGGACTGGCCATGCTAAATTGCACATTGTGTTCAGGGATGTGTAGACTAAGTGCACTAGTCAGGGGTAAATGTAGGGTAGGGGAATGGGCCTGGGTAATCTAAAAAAATTCTAATTCTAAAAAAAGAAAGCAATCGAGACCACATATTGATAAGAATAAGTGAGGAGAGTAGATTCCATGACCAATAGCATCAGTCAAAATACAATGTACTCATATTCATTCACATCTATTTTGTTTCTTTATAAAGTCATGCAAGTACCAAACCAAAATCTATAACTTGTAGTGATTGTAACGAGGTCAGCTAGGTGGCCTCATAGAATAGGAGTTCTCTGACTGGACCACTGTAACAGCCCTAATCAGGGAGCCCTGGCTGACAGATAAGAACAGGAGAGTCAGACATCCTGTTCATTCGGAGCCCTCTCTGAGGAAGCTGGATTAGTGTCAAGGACTCTCCACTTGTAAACAAATGGTGACTTTGTGACAGGATACCAGCCTCTATGGAGTTATTTCATAACTGCATAAACTTCACATTGGCAATGTCAGTTTGGCACTCGTAAGTAATGATTGCAGATATTGCATTAGACTTCTCTGTCATTGCCTACATTCATGAGCGCAATGGCTTTGTGTTTGTCTGATTTGAGCCAAATTCGTCTTGAACAGAAATTCTCCCAAGGGTATCTTCATCTTTATGTACTGCTCCTCCAGTTGATTGCTTCTGATGAGAAAGGGCACAATGTGATTGAGCTCTAATATTAAAAGACGTGTGTTAAAGTGAGCAATAAGAATGAAGGGATTATATACACTTCTCCCAGAAATCAAACCTGAGTAGTTGTTTATCCATTGCTTCACCATCCATCATCTTAACTAAACCAATTATCTCTAAAAAGGTTTACTCAAGGGATTATAGACAATGGTAAAATAGAACAGTAAGTTCATGTTTTTTTAAAAATTAAAATTTTGAGCACAGTACATTCAGTTCCAGAATGTTCCACGATTAAAATGTCGGTGTTGCTATACTTTACAATATTCTATACTTAAGGACAGCTGAAAGGAAAAAGTGCAAATATGGAGTCAACGGGGCAAATCCTTACCTGCCGATACACTAGAGATCATGACTGTGCATACATCTGGCAGCACTCGGGAGAAACCCACACAGGTTTTGGTTTTCCCATGTGCTGTGTGGTTTGAACTCCAAAATCTGCACCTTTTTATTGACAGGATTCCTGCACAGCAATTTCACAATACATAGCTCAGTGCTCCTAACTGGTTTCTGGAAAACAAGTACAAATTATCCATTTTATCCACGTGCTTTGTGAAATGATACAATCTCAGCATCTCATTTCCTCTCCATTACAGTTGATGGAAGAATGCTCTTGATTTTCTGGCCACCAAAGTTAATCAGTGTAAAATCACAGACTAGGCCACACAATTTCACGAGATGCAGCACCAATTTATGCTCAGAATACAGAGAAGAACATGTATCTAATAATGTTTGCCTGACTGCAACTGCAGAGTAAATATAATGCAGTTATATATTTTAAAAAGACTTTTGACATGAACTGCAGTCGTTCTCCAATGAATAAAATAAAACACAGCTGACATAATTGCTTAGAGGAGAAAGTGAGGACTGCAGATGCTGGAGATCGGAGCTGAAAATGTATTGCTGGAAAAGCGCAGCAGGTCAAGCAGCATCCAAGGAGCAGGAGAATCGATGTTTCGGGCATGAGCCCTTCTTAGAGACCCTGCATGGTATCTAACAATTATACATACAACTCAATCATGTTTCAAATAGTTTACAAATGCTGGAATTCAAATTAAAAAGAAAATGCTGAAAACACACAGCAGGTCTGTAAAAATTAAAACCTGGATTCATAGACATTGCTAAGTTTTGTATATGCTTCTACCATTCTCTGCTTGAGTTTCTTGGAGATAGAAACCTGTACTTTTTAAATAAAACTAAGTCAGAATTGTTTAACCTTGTCTTCAAAATTACCTTAACAGCAGGAATCATAGAGTCAATATGGAGTTATCTTGACAAAGAAGGTCATTTACTCCATTGATTCATCACAGCAACTCTGATCTAGTATTCTGCCATGATGACAGTTTTCCAATATAGTTTCTGCACAGGTGGGACAAAGCCTGCAGTTAGGACATGTCATTGTGCTCGCTGCAGCCAATCACACTTGTCTGGTCAATGATGAAGCTGATATTCCTTCTTAATGTAGCAACAATTTAAGCAAGACATGATACAATCAGGATGCTAATTGGATGACTGAGTGACACCACATTTGGTCAATTGTTGCAGCACCTGTTTCAAAGAGGGACCTCACAGGCAATGGATTGAGCGCACAGTGCCCTCAGATATGAGAGAATTGCAAAATTAGTGCTAGTATTATTGACAAACAGTAAAGATCAGAAATAGAGAAATTCAAGAGTGTAATTGCCAGAAAATCATGCCGAATAGCTCCATTTGTAGATTTGTTGGGGTGATTTATACTGCTGGTTGAAGAATCGGTTACATGCCACTTCTTGATTTTCATTTTCCTTGTGTTCAGCACAAATGTGCATCACTTAATTTACAAAATAGCTGGCCAATTCACGACCCCCCATGGCACATGAAACATGTTAGCCTTGTACTAGGTAGAAAAGCTAATCAGCTATTCTTGAACTCAACCCCCTTTCAACTTAGAAGTAAATAAACAATATTACAGTGGAGTTGTTTAGACCAAGTACCTTTCTGGTACTTTGGGAGACTCAAGCTTGACCCATTGCACCTCAAAGACCTCACCACTGTTTCCATGTGTACATACCTTGCAACTTCTCACTAAAACAATTCAAGCCTCCCTTTGGTCTTTAACAATCAAGCCACCCAGGCTTACTGTTAGGCACACTGGAGAATAAGTCACACAAGCTCCTAGATTGAAAATTTCAGTCCTAAAATATAATCATCTTAAAAAAAAAATCAGAGTTGTACATTTATTCACTCTTCCTTGTCTTGACTACACTTTTATGTTATGCATGCATAAAAGGCATTTGTATTCCCTTTTAAGTTAGCCACTGATCTATTCTAATATTCTCTTTCTTTGCTTTTCTTATTCTCTTTTTCAGTTTTCCATAGTACTTTCTACATCATTCAGCTAACATCATTGTTCAAGCTTCAATATTCAAGGATCTCAGTGTTCTTGATCTTAACTATTACTGTCTCATTTCAAATCTGTTGAAGAATGGAAAGGTTAGGTTTTTTTTTTAAGAATGTTTAAAGTAAACACTTTTTTTTGAGCACATAACACAAATACCCGAGGCACACATGGCTTGGAACAGTAATGGAAATCAATCATTTAAAAAACTTATATTTATGTAGTGATGTGAATGTTGTAAAGATTTTGAGGCATGTTCTTAACTTGGAAAGTCTTACACTCAATTACACAAGGAGGTGGCTCGCCAGATGGAAGACACCAACCAGCTGGAGAGCTACAACATGCTCATCCGCTGGCAAATTTCCCAACAACTCAGGAAAAACTGGTTAACATTTGTTATGTGCTACACAATCTTTTCAGATCAAAGTATCTGTGAGCATTAAGTACAGCAATATGCAGATCCCTGCACTGAAGGTCTACAGGAAGAGGACAAGGAGATTAAAGAAGATAACATGTACACAGGAAGACTGGTCTGGAACTCTGACATCCAGGACTGCTTCCAGTTTACCTCTGCCATTCATTTGCTTTTCTGAAGAGCTTCCATACTTTGCAATGCTAAAAAATTAAACTAAAACTAAGCTGCCAACTTTGTCTCCCAACTCTCCTTTCCAACACTTAATATCCTTTTATAGTCCTAATTCCAATGCAACCTGTGTGTGAAGATGCACTTCCTTTAGTGATCCAGTAATGTCTATTTATCTAATCTCTTAATTTACATCACAATGCCTTGGAAAATGTTATTAAGCAGAGAGACCGAGGAATGCAGGCTCATAGTGCATTGAAAGTGGTGCAACAAGTGGACAGGTTGGTGAAGGAGGCTTTTGGCATGCTTACCTTCATTGAGCAGAGCATTGAGTATAGGAGTTGGGATGTCATGTTGCGGCTGTGCAGACATTGGTGAAGCCACTTTTATAAAACTGCTTTAAATTGTGATCATCCTGCTATTTGAAGAATGTTGTTAAAGTAGAAAGGGTACGAAAAAATGTACAAGGATGTTGCTAGGATTGGGGCGGGGGGGGTGGGGAGGGGGGGAACTGAATTATGAGGAGAGGCTAGATAGCTGAGACTTCTTTCTCTAGGGCTTCAAAGGTTGAGGGGTGATCTTATAGAGGTTTATAGAATCATGAGGGGCATAGATAGAATGAAGAGCCACAGTAATTTTCCAAGGGTAGGGGGAGTCCAAAACTAGATGGCATAGATTTAAGGTGAGACGGGAAAGGTGTAAAAGGACGTGAGGACCGACATTTTCACAGAGGGTGGTGCATTTATGGAACTCCTACTCTGGAAATAGAACCAGTCAGACTCAAGACTGGAACACAGACAGAGCGTAACCTCACACCTTTACTGCACTGTCTGAATTGAGATGTCACTTTTTTTTTAATAAAACCTTAAGCTATCTCAGGAATGTGACTTGAAAGAAGTTCTGGGATTTACATCTTAATGAACCAAAACCTGCAACACATTCTAAAAGATGAAAGACTTAACAACAATCTAGATTTTTTCAATATATTGGATCGGTTGTATGACACTATGACCTTTTGCTATAAATTCTGTGCCATATGATTCTGCTCCACAGCTACCTGATGATGGAGCAGTGCTTCAAAAGTTTGCACTTCCAAATAAACCTTTTGGACTATAACCTGGTGTTGTGTGATTTTTAACTTTGTCCACCCCAGTCCAACACCAGCACCTCCACATTATGTATGGAATGAGCTACCAGAGGATGTGGTAGAGGTTAGTACAATTACAAAATTTTAAAAAGGTATTTGAACAGCTCCATTAATAGGAAAGGTTTAGAGGTTTATGGGCCAAACATAGGCAAATAGGACTAGTTCAGTTTAGAAAATCTGGTTAGCATCGATGAGTTGGACCAAAGAGTCTGTTTCCATGCTGTATGACTCTTTGACTCTATCACTTGTGTTCCCAAATAACTTGAGTAAAACCGCCATCTCTGACCCACACGGGTTGGATCTCCTGACTTTTTCCTCATCTGAATCAGCCAGTGTAATATGAGGGATGTTACAATTTGGATAAAAGTAAAATTGACATGGAGTTGGACATTACGTGGCAGGTATTTTTTCCAGTAAGGGAAGCACATTAAACTGGACTGGTACCAAGGCCACCACCTTCCTATGTTATTCCAACCGTAGCTGAGATTTATTCATTAATAATGGTCATTTGCATAAGTTAATAAAGGATGATCACTGGGATCTATACCATAGTGCAGGAGCCAATCCCTTTGAAAAAGAAGAAAACTGCATAAACTTTAAAGATGAAGGAGAAAACAAAAAACTGAAGATTCTGGAATGTTAATCATCCCATTCCTTCGAGGGAAGATCTCAAGGTAGAAGCTCACAAGGTCACCCTGCTTCCCCACCATCCTCCTATGCAACACAAGGTTTGAATTTGCTGCCCAATATGTGGCCTCTGGCATCACTATTCTGTACCAATGCTATTCCAGTGAACTCCTTCACTGGTTCTATTTAAAGAACAGCTGACACTACATCCCCTGGGAAAATATTTGCAGATATTGGAGTGCAGAAATTTCAAGCTTGACTGAATTCTATTTTAACATTATGGAAGAAACATTATTCGATCTTTAATTGCAGGTAATAATTTCTGTTTAAAAATTGGAATATCATGGAGATTTGTCAGTCACTTTGACTACAAGTGTCACAGGACAGTTGAAAATAAAAAACAAACAGTAATGAAGGGTCAGTGGTATGTGCTAATTGTGAACAATTTTATTCTCTAACCTCCAAAATTGAAAAAACATAAGTAACTTATCACCAGCTAATGAGTCAAATTTTCCAACAGTTATTTTAATGAATTACAGTTTGTTTGACTGTTGAAGTGAAAGTCTGGACTGTCTGGACTATGAGAAAGCCATTTTGAGTAGTGGGTTTGAAACTTTTTCATTCAGCATATTATGACATAATGCAAACAGAACTTTGGCGGAAGTCAGACCAGCTGATTAGTTTACAGTGAATAAGGATGGCCAAGAATTGACCACAATGTACAAACTTGCCATAAGGTGTCATTTTTCAGTGGTCAATGCTTCCTTTCATTGCAAAATGGGCAAGCACATTCACAGCACCATTGCAAACAAAGTTGATCTATCAGAAAAGCATTGCCGTTATGCCTTCTGACTGAATGTTTATTTAAAAAGCTCCATTAACTGTGCTCGCCCTGCTGCTATTTCCCTCATCTCCATTCATGAAAATAATTCAGCTTTAAAGAAGATAACTTGATATTTAAATGAATGCAAAGCTTAAAAATATCCTTCAGGGTTTAAGGAAAGATGTTGAAAATACCTAAGCCGTATTACATTAGAAGACATTCATTTCTTAAACCGCTATTGGCCGCTAGATTTGTGTTGGGTTCAGCTGAGCTTAAATTTACTTTGAGAGTTACACTGCACCCATTACTACTGCTCGTATTCAACGTTACTTTGCCAATGGAATGTATTTATAGTAAAATTACTTCAGCAAAAAGCACTGCTTACTCCTGGATTGGGCTCACTCCGTGTTACAATTGTAGACTAGGAAAATCATAAAAGATTTCAGCAGTTTCCAAAAGTTTGAGAATAGGTTAAGATCGGTTCAGCCCCAAAACCTCTAACCATTCGCTTTGCCCGGTAAAACAATGTGGTGAACGAGCACCAGCTATCTTGAGGGAAATTTTGGAGGGAAACAGCTACTAGATGGTTCAATTAGTCTTTCGCCCCTATATCAAGGGGCGACCGATTTGCACATTTGGACCACTACAAACCTCCACTAGAGTTTCCTCTGGCTGCCCTGCACTGGCATAGTTCACCATCTTTCAGGTCTAAACACATGTGTTTACGCTGCACCTCCCCAAAGGTGCGGGTGAGACGGGCCAGCACCCACGAGGGGATCCTACCTTGGTCGACTCCCGCCGACCTTCATCTTCATTTCAACGTGGGGTTTTGTGAACACCTTTTGATTTGCGCACATTAGTCTCCTTGGTCCGCGTTAATTTCGACAAATGCAAAGAGCATTTTGGAAAGGCAAACCAGGTTAGGACTCATACACTTAATGGTAAGGTCCTGGGGAGTGTTGCTGAACAAAGAGACCTTGGAGTGCAGGTTCATAGCTCCTTAAAAGTGAAGTCACATGTAGATAGGATAGTGAAGGCGGCGTTTGGTATGCTATCCTTTATTGGTCAGAGCATTGAGTATAGGAGTTGTGAGGTCATGTTGCAGCTGTACAGGATATTGGTTAGGCCATAATAGTTCTCTAAACCAGCACCACTCAGAATGTATTCACTGTGTGTCCACCAGCCATGGTTGAACTTTGACTGTAATCAAAATTTGGCAATATTTATTTCTAATGTCACTAGCAAGTTCAGCATTTGTTGGCCACCCCTGATTGTCCTCCATCTGAGTGGTTTGCTGGGCCATTTTGGAAGGAAATTAAGAATCAACTACATTGTTGAGAGTCTGGAATTACGTACGAGGCCTATGACATGGCAGTGTAAGGTGTAGTTCATCAGGGCGCAATAGCTAGAGACCAGAACTTCAGGGGACCCACTGCCCTTTTGTCAGGGATCAAGGGCCAGGCGCCTGAGCCAAGGATCGCAGCACATCCTGTGATTTCTAACCCAGTCCCTCATCACATGTAGGCCAGACTGGATAAGGGCAAAAGACTTCCTTCCCTAAAGGGACATTAGTCAATTGATGGGTTGTAATATAATGAATGAATAGTTTTCCTTTATAAATTGTAAAACCTCTAATTACAACGTTTAAAAGATGTTTGGACAGGTTTGAATAGGAAAGTTTGGAGGGACATGGGCCAAACAGAGAATTGAATTGAATTGAATTGTCATGTGTACCAAGGCACAGTGAAAAGCTTTGTCTCGCGAGCAGTACAGACAGATCACATAGTTCAGTAGCATAGATAAGTAAATAATAGATAACAGCGGCAGAAACAAAAACACAGGTGCAGGTGAATGTGAAGTGTTTGAGAGTCCATTCAATATTCTAACTACAAGAGGGTAGAAACTGTTTCAAAACTGGCTAGTGCATGCGTTAGTTTAGTTTGGGAAACCTGGTCGGCATGGGTCTATTTCCAGACTGTATGATGGCACGGTGGCACAGTGGTTAGCACTGCTGCCTCACAGCGCCAAAGACCCGGGTTCAGTTCCCGCCTCAGGCGACTGACTGTGTGGAGTTTTCACGTTCTCCCCGTGTCTGCGTGGGTTTCCTCCGGGTGCTCCGGTTTCCTCCAACAGTCCAAAGATGTGCAGGCCAGGTGAATTGGCCATGCTAAATTGTCCGTAGTGTTAGGTAAGGGGTAAATGTAGGGGTATGGGTGGATTGCGCTTCGGCGGGTCGGTGTGGACTTGTTGGGCCGAAGGGCCTGTTTCCACACTGTAATCTAATCTAATCTAATGACCCCATTATAAGCATGTGTTTTTCTTAAATTATATCCTGACTGCATAATATTGCACACAGAATTTCATAGTTACACGGCACTAAAACAGATCAGTCAGATCAACCCTTTTTATACCAGTGTTTATGTTCCATGTGCACATCTACCCATTTTTTTTCTCATTTAAATCCCCAATCATAATCATCTCTTCCCTTCTCCCTCATACTTTACAACAGTTGGAAATAAACATTTTATTATTTTTTAATGCAGCTGTTATATTGTGATACTTGGCTAAGTGATAAATGAAGGATATTGTATTACTGTACTCTGTCCTTAACTGTACTATTGGAGCTAAATTAAAACCACTGCACTCACCTACACACACCCCCCCCCCCCCCCCCCCCCCCCCCCCCCCCCCCCCCCCCCTCCCCACCTCCAACCACCACCACCACCAGTGGACAGTAGAAGGGGTAAATCTAAAAAATGTGAAATCTCTCTCTCACCCATTAAATGTAATATTTATTAGAGACTCCATACTTCTGATTTTGGCAACATTTCCATTGAAGAGGATATTTCCTCTCACCCCAAAATCAAGCTAGCTGTGATTTGTTGTTGTTCAATCCTGGCTTCCAACTATAACGTTTCCACACGATCCCGACGATCTCGTCTTTCTTCTCTCACTCCTTTATCTCTGCCATAGTTCCCACCTATTCCCCAAACCTCTTGATAGCTGGTGATTATTCCAAGCCATTCTAGCTGCCAATAAATTTCTCACCCAACGACCAGCCTCTCAATCTGGTGAGCTGCCACAAGAGAAATGATATTCTAACCAGGGTCTACCATTAAATCTGACAGGACTTCTGCAGTTCCTGTTGATGATAAAACTGTAAATACCTGGACCATTATCCCTCACATTATAAAAGTTCACATCTAAAGCTGCAATTTGCAAGCACAAAGCTTTACAACTCTCAGTTAACTGGCATGACAGTTTGGCAGAACTATATATCATCCAATTAAAGCAAGGAGACAGCATCCTCATCCTTCTCAGCCAAATATCATTGAAGGATGTCCCTACAAGTTTGTTAAAACCACTTGGCATTCAAAAAGTTGTGCTCCTCAAAAACACTCTGGAGACGCAGCAAACAGAGCAGCAGCAGGTTCTCTCTAAAGATGCCCTGAGGTGGAATATGCACTAATTGGTATTATGAGGCTGACTGTGATGATTACTGATCTAAAGCCTTCTTAAATCTCTTGGCATCAATACACTACATTACTGGTCCCTGCCAAATATAATTAAGTCACCATATAGCATTTGTTACAAATGCAAGTATTTGTATTTTATTCATCTAGAGAATTTACTATAGGCTACTACAATTGAGAATCATTTTTTTTCTTTTTAAATGCTGATGAGCAGGGTCTAATGGTTAACAAAACTAATGAACCTTCTCTAATGATTAAGTTACTTACTGTTCAGCTAATTGTGCTCAGGAAGGATTGCTGCAAGGCATTGCAATTAGGTGGCAGGAACACTCGTCAAGAATGCTGCTCCTAATTATTCTCCAGTGAACCTCACTAAAATTTGGACATCAAGGTAGGTCAGAGCCAATTTGGCTAAGCCACGTTTTGAGCTAAGAAAATTGGCCTGGATTTTATAATCATCACAGGTATTCAATATACTCATCCATATTATTTTTTACGGCAACTTAACAGGTTTTTACACTAGAACGTGTTGTGGTTAGAAACCTCAACATTAAAAAGTTCACCTCAAGGATTTATGCGAACTGAGGGAACAATTATTTATCTCCTTAACCTCCCAGTTTGAAGATTTCTTAAATTAGCAGCACAGAATCCAAATCAGGTGATATAAATTCTAGAATATCTCATTTGATAATATCTTATATACAGAAAGGGAAAACAAAATTAGATAGTATAGTGTAGCTGTTTGGCAATAAAATTTGTCCTTGTATAAAAATCTAATGAACTGTCAATCAATCAGAACAGTGCCCTGTTTTATTGATATCTGAGTGCACAATAGTCATTCATTGAGCTTCACAGTTGTATGATGTTAACCACTCTTTTTAAAATGGAATAGTTCCCACTACCTTCTTACCAACAAAACAAAGACGTTGATTTAAGTTGATTCAGCAAACTTTGTTTTAACCGGCACCTTATGGACCAGCATTCTCGATAAGCTGGCAAACATTTTGTACCTCAAATACTGTAAAGTTTACTGTATTATTATATCTGATTATATCAGTGTATTTTAAAATTATGTAAATATAGTCGGCGTAAAATACAAATACTTGCGTTTGTAACAAATGCTATATGGTGACTTAATTATATTTGGCACATAAAACATTGACAGTTGATTCAATTTCAACCCAACCTCTCAAATGCTGCAATCAGTTATGGGTGCAGGCTAGAAGGCTCTCTGCCAGTAAGTTTTATTTAAGGCAAAGTTGCATTATGCTGTAAATAAAGTTTAACACCAAAGTGTATATGCGCTCTGCATTATGTTTCTATTATTTAAGTGTGTGTTTTTACATTGATTATGTGGATCTCCTGATTATCCACAATATTTGATCTACTGGCACACTCCTGGTCCCACAGGTGCTGGTTCATAAAATGTTTGCTATGTATTAAAAGAGTTGTTTGAATAAACACTTAAAGACTTTTCAAAGTTTCATCTCCAGTGATTTTGAGACTCAGGCAACTGAGTAGATGTACCCCAAAGATTGGCAGCATCTGTGAAGAAAAAAACAGACTTCATGTTTCAGGTCCAGTTGTCATCCCAGAGAGAGAGACACCAAGCCCTTTACTGTTATACAATGAATGCTCTTTACCGTGTTAATTGGATTCAAGCTGACCTTACAAGCTGAATGCTTCCAATATTGTTAAATGACTCTATATAATGACTGCTTTTCCACCTTGTTAACCCATTACCCTTGCCTCCAGTATCCCCTTGTTAACTAAGTTTTTATCTGGTCTGTGTTATGCTCAGCTGAATCTCTTGTTTCACAAAACTCAGAACTTAACTCTTTCCCTGCCTGCTTATACCCTAATCACATTCTCATAGCTATGAGGAAGGGTCACTGGATCTGAAATGTTAACTGCTATCTCTCTGCAAAAGTACAAAGAAACCTGCAGAAAATTATTGTGTTAAGGAGTCAATAACTTCAGAGGATAAGAAACAAAATCTATTTGATAACTATTAACAATTCAATAATTAGTAGGGGAAGTTCGACTTTTTCAAGATAACTCAAAATTGTGTAACACTCTAAAAATGGCAAACTTTCTCTGTAAGTTGAAAACCAGTGAATGAAAGATGACATAAACCTTTGAGTCCTCAAAGTTTAAAAGCTTCGTGGCTCGAAAGATAAACCAATAAATATACACTGTTTCAGGATGCAGGATATCACAGTAACACATATATAGCCAGGTATCCCGTTGTTTCTCTTCACTGTGATAAAGGTTTATAATATCATCATTTCAAAATTTGCATTTTAAAACAGGTAAGTGTTTTTTTTTTGGTTTTAGCTCCGTGAAGGTGACTCTTATTTTAAAAAACAGTCAGTCAGTCATTTTTAAACAGATTGTGCCAGCATAAGTTACAGGCTTTCTTGGAAATTAAACTAAATAACTTGGTGAACTACCTGGGAGAATAATGGAGAAAATGCTTACTAAGTAGAACTTTCATAACATTATGAACTCGTTCTATGGTTAAAATAACTTTGGGTTTCTTTCATGAATCCATTCAGTGTCTGCCCACCATGGTAGGCAAACTGCCAATTTTAAATTTATGATCTACCAAGCCAGGTTGCACTCTGAGATGTGACTTGTCAGTTATTACTATAAGATGGGATCATACCACCAACCACAGCTATTCATATCATATGGAAATGTGCTCATTTTTAAAAATGGAGTTGAAAATGGCAATTAGCATTATATGCTGGGAGATGACAGGCTAGTTGTATTATCGCTGCATTGTTAATCCAGAGACCAGAGTAATGTTCTGGGGACTATATGAATTCAATATTTAAAAACACTGGAATTAAGAGTCTAAGGATGACCATTGTCAATTGTTGGAAAAGCCCATGCTATTCACTCATGTCCTTTAGGGAGGGAAATTGCCATCTTTACCTGGTCTAGCCTACATTTAACTCCAGACTCTCAGCAATGTGGTTGACTCTTAAGTGCTCTCTAGGTAATAAGGGATGGGCAATAAATGCTGACCTAGCCAGTGGCACCCTTAACCTGTGAATGAATGAAACAATCTTTGCTTGTACATCTCATTCCATTCAATATAAATCTCTCATTATCAGCTGCCATTTTCTACTCAAGTGGTTGATTCGCACGATGGTAGTGATTTCTTTCAAATATAAAACTTGTTGATTACTCATTAATGGAATATTGACAGCACTGGTAAAACCAGTTGTTATTAGCCACCCCTCATTACTTCTGAAGGTGATGATTAGCCACTTGATTGAACAGTGGAATTCCACATTGTGCCAACTCTCCCAGGAAGTTCCAGGATTTTAACTGATGAAAGAATGGTAATTTAGTTCTGGATGGTACGTGCCTTGTTAAAAGAATTTTCTACCATGCAGTCAGTAATGAAGGCACTAATGTACAAAGATAAATTGAATATCTTACAACAGTCAAAACAGCCCCGAGTTGGCGATTGTGTTTGTTTCCAGTGAAATGTTATCAAGACATGAAGAACATTGCACAATATTTAATCTTTAATTAATATTTGTTTAGGATAAATGTTAGTGAGTTGTCAAACACTTCAGTACCTTTCTAATGACCACACGTTTGTTTATGAAGCTCTTGAAAATTTACACCACCTTTCAGGTAAATAGAACAGTCACAGGTGAGTCAGTGAACACACATTATTCACAAAAGCAAAACATGGCAAGTGTTGGTAACTGTTGCAAAATATTTCATTCTCGAACATCCCTCTGGAAAACGACATCCCCATGAACCTCTCTTTTCCTTATCTTGGTAGGAAATTCAAAATTGATGATCCTCCACTGCCTTGCCCTTTCCTATCAAGTTCCTTTCATAATTTTAAATCCATCTAATATAGCCCTTCTTAGCATTCTCAACTGCAGTTATAGATCGTATAGGCTGAGGTTAGATCAATAGAGACAGAGTGGTGGATCTTTGTGCTCCACTTGGTCGCTGAGACTTTAAAGGGAAATATGAGCTTTCTCAAACGTTTGGTGTAAATCATTTCATTTTACGAAATTAAATGTAAATTTGAAACTGTCCAAGACCATTGTGGGGGACAGAGATAAGATCTGAGGAATTCAAACCTCTGCGTCATGGTGAAAGAAATACATTATGGGGTTTTGGAGTCAGTAATCATGCCCCACTTTTTCATAAACTATTCCAGGCATATAAAATGACACAATAACAGAAGTCACTGGAAAAGCTCAGCAGGCCTGACAGCATCTGTGGAGAGAAATCAGCATCAGCATTTTAGGTTGTGACCCTTTCTCAATCAGTTCTGATGAAGAGTCACTTGACCCGAAACATTAACTCTGATTTCTTCCCAAAGATGCTGCCAGACCTGCTGAACTTTTCCAGCAAGTTCTGTTTTTGTTTATGATTTACAGCATCTGCAATTCTTGCAGTCCTTGCATAAAATAACAATTAGATTACCAAGACCACCAAATCCCCTGATATTCTGCTATTCAGGACAAAAGCAACTCACACAAACTTTTATCAGTAACAAAAAAATAACTTTATTTATTGTAATATAGTTAACTTACAGCTTGTAAGCCTGATTATTTCTTTGTTTTTATTTAAAGAAAAATCCCAGCTATTCTGCCGTTCTAATATTGTATTATGTAAATGTAGCTGTCCTTTCACATGACCTGGTAAGCCACTAAGTTAAGACCTTAGGGACAGCTAACAAAATGCTGGCTTCACTCAAGATGCCTGATGATATTCTGAAAAAAAAAAGTTAAGATCTTGCGTGTCCTGCTGCCACCTCAATCAGCAAGACTTCTTAACTCAACCATCCCCACAATTCTCTATATCTGAGATCTTTGAAAGTTCACTAACCCCACCAAGTGCCTAAGCACCACAGTGCTCAGAAAGCTCTTTTGATATGATGGTAGCTGTGTGTTAATGTATGAGCACCTCTCTAAGCCTTCTCCTTTTATACTTCTTTATTCACTCTTGTGGCGATAACTGGTTCCCTATTTGCAGACATGCCTCATCCTTGTTGATGCACAGACCCTTCATCCTTAGTCTCCAGTCAAAAACTTCAAACTGGCCCTTAACATACTGATAATCAATTTATTTGCAAGTCATTAGCTATCCAAATCTTCAAATGGGTCATCAGGCCCAACTCCCAAAGCTGTTTCCAAAAATCACTGTTCATCAGTATCATGTTAGAACACCATTATGCTAGGCACTTTAAAATTACGGGCCTGCCCAGACCACTCCCTCCTCCACCCAGTGAAAATTTAGTCCTTTCTGTGTGCCTCACAACTTGCTTTCCCAAGGTGTATTGTCAGTCAATTTGGCATACTCTCATCTAAGCAATTTAATTTGCGAATAATCGGGCCTAGCACAAATCAGTATGGCACTCCACTCATTATTGGTTGTACTCTGTGATCAAGGGATGGACATAGGAAGTTAAAGATCAACTACTACTTCAACAAATTGCAAAGGAGGCCAAAATGTCTGTATAGCCTAACCTTCCTCAACTGTTTTTTTAACATCCTCATTCCTGATGAAGGGCTTTTGCCCGAAACGTCGATTTTCCTGCTCCTCGGATGCTGCCTGACCTGCTGTGCTTTTCCAGCAACACACTCTTGACTCTAATCTCCAGCATCTGCAGTCCTCATTTTCATCTTTTTTTTAAAACATAACTAGCAGAAGCAAAAGATAATTTAAAGTGCTGAATTCAAATATACAGGTATTATTGTTTCTAAAGCTGAAACTCGGATACAGCTGACTATAATATCAACTAATGTCGAACCTTTTTCCTTCAACAAGCATGTTCTACAATACTTGCCAAGGCAAACAGTGAAATCTAGTCAGTATTAGAAATTCATGAAGATACATCTGAAAATACAGTTTTTAAACAGTTTCTGTGTATTAAACAGGTGGCACATTTTAATGCTCTTGAAATGAGCAGGACAAAGAATTTTTAATCTTTGGCTTCAAATAGTAGACAGAAAAAAATTATTTAATTCTGAAGACTTACACTCTTTACTTCAATGACACTGAAAAAAGGAAAGGTTTAATCAGTTTAACAGATATAAAGATATTCTTCCAGAGGCTATACAGGTACTTAGAATTAGAGAATCCCCACAGTGCAGATAGAGACACTGACCCTCTAAACAGCATTCTAACCAGATCCAGCCCCTACCCTATCCCTATTACCTCACATTTACAATGGCTAATCCACCTAGTCTAGACAATATAGCGTAGCCAATCCACCAAACCTGCACATTTTTAGACTGAGGGAGGAAACTGGAGCACTCGGTAGAAACCCACACAGCCTCGGGGAGAACGTGCAAACTCTGCACAGACAATAATCCAAGACTGGAAGTGAACATTGATCCATGCTGTGAGGCAGCAGTACAAACTACTAAGTCACTGTGCTGCCCCTTCTCCAAGCATTATAACTTATTCTTCATGATCTATTTTAGTTTTAGACAATGTGTGGTGTTGCACGTTAGCAGGAAGAAGAGAGGAGCTGAATATTATTTAAATAGAGGAACAGTACAGTAAGCCACAGCAGAAAGGGAGTTGAACATCCTCGTCCACAAAACATAAAAGTACAATCGGATAACAGGAAGGCAAAAAGACTATTAGCCTTTATTTCAAGAGCAATTCAGTTTAAAAGTCGGGAGGTTTTGCTAAAACTATACAAGGAACCAGTTGGACCTACATTACTGTGGACAATTTTGATGCTCCCATCCAAGAAATTATATGCTGGGATTGGTGGCCATGCAGAGAAATTCGCAAGGTTGATCCCAAGCCTGCAGTGATTTTCTTATGTGGTTCAGCAGGTTGGGTCTGAACTCATTGGAATTTGGAAGAAATAGTGGCAACCTTGTTAAAACATACAAGATTCTTAGGGGAAAGTGAAGATTGCAGATGCTGGAGATCAGAGTCAAGTGTGTGGTGCACAGTCAGGCAGCATCCAAGGAGCAGAAGAATCGACATTTTGGGCATAATCCCTTCATCAGGAATCCTGATGAAAGGCTTATGCCTAAAATGTCGATTCTCCTGTTCTGCGGATGCTGCCTGACTGGCTGTGCTTTTCCAGCATCAAGATTCTTAGGGGACTTGACAGGGAAAGATGTGGAAAGGCTGTTTCCCTTGCTCAGACAGTCTAGGACCAGACAGCATGATCTCACACTAAGGGGTCACCCATCTGAATAGAGGTGAGGAGAAATTTCTTCTCTCAGACGATAGTGAATCTGTGGAATTCTTTAACAGAAAGGGCCATATAGAAGCTGGATCGTCAAGCATAACCAACACTGAAATAGTCAGATTTTTAATCATTTAAGGAATCAAGAGTCGTGGGGAAAAGGCAGAAGAATGGAGTTACGAATCATCAGATCAACCCTGATCTTATTGAATGGCAGAGGAGTCTTGATGGCCAAAAGGCTAACTTCTACTCATAAATCTTATAGTCAATGTATAAAGACACATGCATCATTCTCTGCTAAGGGAACAGGGACAGGAATCTGCAACCAATTGTTTCAGAATCATGAGGCTGAACCATCCTCAGTGAAACTGTTAATGTCTGATAACTTCCTGATCTCTGAAAATTACTAAGTAGTAAGGTCACTATGTTTACTTTCCTCCGAAAGCCATTGACCAGAGCATTTCCAAAACGAGAGCATTTGAGAAGAAAACTGCTCCATATTCAGCAGCCAGAAAAAAAAACTACACTTAGATAATTAATATGGATTTGCCATATTTGAAATAATTCAACCTAAAATCAAAACATAGAACAGGAGATTAAAACAAAATCCTTGGATTGCAGACAGTGGTTGGCATTCTGCTGCTTGTTGCTGCTATGGTTATTTAAGTAGCAATTGTAATCACCACAGGGCTGCAAATGGACACTGAAAACCAAGCATTTTTAATAACTTGGCAAAAGTGCCAAGAGAAGGTAACAATGTTAAAATTAAACTCTGACAGATTGGCGTCTGAAAATGATCCACTTGACCTTTATTAGCAAGCACTGCACAATGTTATTCATAGTATCACAGTGTGGCAAATGAGAAAAAACATCCAAATTCAGACACGTAAGCCACTTAATAGATGTTTTCCCTCAACTGAATTCAAGAGGCAGCATAAACAATTGTCATTTTTAAACAATTACACCTGCAGTTGGTTAATTGTTGTCATGACTGTTTTCGAATCTCTGGAACAGTATTCATGAGGCAGCATAGCAACACAGAGTCTAGTTTAGAAATGAACAAATTCAAGAAGAAATGATAATATAACTGCAAGTACAGTATTATTTTCAATAGGAAAACTCCTACACAATTGCATTAACACATGATCTGATACTTGACACTGCTTACAGTTTTAGATATGTTGGCCTATGTAACATACATGGCTTGTGACACATAGGTCTTTAAGTTTATTTACAATGTTAACTATTTAAAGCCTACAATAACACAGATTTCCAAACTCTGATTTTTATGTAAACTGATGTTACTGATGGTATAGTTCATGACACACATTAAACTGACCAACAATATTACATGGAGAGTGCGACTGAAGGAGAGGATACTTTATAACAAAAGTCATATGTTGTGATGCCATGTAACTGTCTTAAATGTCAAGTGTGGGATGCTGGAAAAGCACAGCTGGTCAGGCAGCATCCAAGGAGCAGGAGAATCGACATTTCAGGCAAAAGCCCTTCATTAAGCTTATGCCCATGATTCTCCTGCTCAATTGCTGTCTGACCTGCTGTGCTTTTCCAGCACCACAATCTCAACTCTGATCTCCAGCATCTGCTATCCTCACTTTCTCCTAACTGTGTTAAATGTACAAGTATGTTTGATCAGGTATCTATGCCATAATATAGTATTCCTATTTGTCCCTTTAAAGAAGGGGAGCCCTTTCTAATACCAAGGATGCATCTATACAATTGTCTCAATGCACTTCCATCCAGCAGGACAAACACCTCAGATATATTGGAACACAACCACTTGCAAGTTTCCCTCCAAGCCACTCACCATCTTGACTTGGAAATATATCACTGTTCCTTCACTATCTACAGGTCAAAATCCTGGACCTCCCTCCCTCAGGGCATTGTGGGTCTACCTACAACATAGGAACTGCAGCAGTTCAAGCGGCAGTTCGGCACCACCTTGACAAAGGCAAGTAAGGACAGACAATAAATGCTGGTCCAACCAGAGATGTCTACATCCCATGAGTGAATAAAAAGAAATTAAACTTCTGACAGAATGTCAAAGGATGGTTATGTGTTTGCTGACTATTTTTTTCTCTTTGAAATGCTATTGCAAGAATCTGTATTGCAGTGTCTTTTCTCTGTGTTTTTGTTAGCTTCTGTTTCAAATTGTATTGTAACTTGCTGTCCCATTAAAAAGTGTAGGTTTTTGCCTTTACCCTTCAGTGGAGGAATTTAGGCTTGGTTGTAACTTTTACTTCAGCTCTGAACTTAGTTAAGTGATTTGGAATGATGACAGTTAGGAAAATAAACTTTGCACAAACATGGTACAACCACATTTTCAGCCTTCAGAGCTAATTTACTGTTACTATCTAGCTGCGACCATTAGCTTTTACTGCAGTCTTGTTGTTACCAGCTTTAAATGTACTGTTGTGGTCACTGAATTCTAGTACCCATGTGCAGCTACCATGATGCCATTTGCAGTTTAGGATGTATATTACAAAACGTTGGGCTCTTGTGAGTCAGATGTTGAGTGTTTGTTTTTACAAAATTAAATATTTACAGCACTCTTGCATTACAGACTGACTCACAGTCTGAGTTTCATGGCTTAGAGATGTTACAGTACACACACACACACACACACGCAAATGACTACATGAACTCCATTCCAGAGACAGCATGTTTAAAAGTGATTGCTACTGTTATAGTGAAACGTCACATGTTGTGATGTCATGTAACTGTCTCAAAGGTACATAGCCTATCCAATGCAGAACTTATGTGAAAATAGAAGATTTTTTATTATAATTTATTAATGGGTCCCTCCACGAAATAAAATTAGAATTAAGGCTTAAAACAACCAGTTTTCTTAAGGTGCTGCAAACGAAAGATTGGTTTAACGCATCAAGTTTAAAACTGTGAGGAAAGCAAACACTGCAATGGCAAGTTCAAAAGACCTCAGGTGAAGACTGTATAACTTTACTGTTAATCCAAAATTCACCTTTCTAAGTAGTACCGAGAGAGTACTGCACAATTGGAGATTTCATTCTTAAGATGAGGTGTTAAGCCAAAGCCCACTCTGCATGCTCAAGCAGAGTACACAATTCTGTGGCACAATTTGCAAAAGTAGGGCAGATCTTCTGTTATTCTAACCAAAATCTATTTGTTAAATCATCATTTATAAAACAGATAATCAGCTCATCTACCTCAATATTGTTTGTCAGATTTTGCTGTATGCAAATTGATAATCATGTTCACCCTGCTCTTTTAGTAACTACATTTCAGAAAGCATATGGCTTTGTGATATATGGAGACAATATAGAGTTTTGAGAAACACTATAAAATTATGTTATTTCCTTATCTTTATAAATAGCAACATATTTAAAATTGAATCTGTACAACAAAAATTAACCTAGAGGTGGTCCTTGGACCCAATACAAGTGCAGAGTTCTGTATACACTTAATAGCCACTCTAGCAGATGTTGCTGGATCACAATCTGGAGAGAACTGAAGAACTCGGAGCAGGAGTCGGCTGTCCACCCCTTTGAGCCTGCTCCACCATTCAATGAGATAATGGCTGATCCTTTTGTGGACTCAAATCCACTGACCCGTTCTCTCACCATATCCCTTAATTCCTTTACTGTTCACAAAATATCTACCTTAGACTTAAAAACATTTACTGAAGTAGAGTCAACCACTTCACTGGGCACGAAAATCCATAAATTAACAACCCCCGGGTGAAGAAGTTCCTTCTAAATTCAGTCCTAAATCTGATCCCTCTAATCTTGAGCCTATTCCCTCTTGTCTCACTTTCACCTGCCAGTAAAAACATCCTCTCTACTTCTATCTTATCTATTCTCTTCATAATTCCCCTCATTCTTCTGAATTTCAATGACGACAATTCCAGTCTACTCAGTCTCTCCTCATAGGCATTCTTTTTGCCTATGCAATGACGAGAATCATAGAAATTCTGCAGCACAGGAGGTCATTCAACATGTTGTATCTGTATCAATTCCATGCATCAGCAATGGGAGGAGTACCATGATCTGGACTTATCCCTTCAGCCTTATAAACTTTCCATACTCAGATAATAATTGAAGTCCCATTTGAAAGTGACAATAGGATTTGCCTCCATCACACCACCATGCAATGCCCACACAGGATTCCTGAAAACCATTGTTGATATAATTATTGATAGTGTTAGTAATTCAGAAACGTACCTGGAAAATCAAATACAGAAAAGCGCTTAATCCATTATCTGTAATTATGGCTGGAATGCCACATTCCTTCAAGTTTCTTACCAAATTTGGCAAAGTTCTGAGAAGATTTTGATATATTCACATGTTAACTTCCAAATCCAAGATTGAGGTACCAAGAAAGGCAATAAAACATATCACAGGCTAAAATGCTCTAATGTGCAATCACTGCATATGCACTGAATGAAGATTTCGGTTTACAAGATTAATAATGTTTTTTAAAAATCACAGAGGTTACTGAAATTTAATAATCTTGACAACATGCAATTTATTAATGAAACAAAATTAAATATACAAAGTAAATATTAAATTTCAAAGGCAGATATGTTCAGTATTGCTATCAACACATTAGTGAAAATAATGAGACTACCATTTCATACTGTTGACTTTTTAATTAGTTCAGCTGTCCCTGGAGAAAAATATTAATTCACTTCAGCTTTCATAATGCAGACTGAAATTCACCTAGTCTAGTAAATGCTATTAACAAAAGGAGCATTGCGTTTCAAGCCTCATCATTCACACGTTATTCTTTTCAGGAAGGTCAACGCTTCCGATTGCAACATCAACAGGGGTTACTAAAAATTTCTATTAACTAGAAGGGGCAATCTATTGTACTGTAGGCTCACTTTGCATACCACGCTAATGAACAAATACCACTAAAAATATAGATGTACTTTGGTTCACATTTTAAGTTGTTCTTAATGTTTGCAACACGTACAGGTTGGTTCAGTTAGTACAATTTTGTACTGCATCTACCAAGTTGTACAGCAGTTGTAAAAAGAGACATTTGCAATCAAGATTTGTTTCAGATACCTGCTTCACTACAATAAACTAGCTAATCAACCCTAGAAGGAAGTGTTCTGTTGACTATACAGAGCACACATTAAATTCCAACTGGGGGCCTGTTACACCCTCAGTCATTTTAACACCATTTGTTTCTTGGACTTGGGCAAAAACCTCAGCATATATGGTCAGAAGACATTCTTTTTAATGGACAACAAAGTAATGCTGGTCATAGATGCTCCCTCAATAAATTCAGGTGAGCACTCCATGTTGGGCCATGACTGATATTTTCAAAACCTTCCTCTTGAGGCCAGAAGTAGCAGAATTAGCACAAGTCAATAACGACAAGTTGCTCATAGTTGCAGTTTTGGATTAGCAAATGGCCCCATTATACAAACTAGAACCTGTGCAGTTTTGAGCTTCTTCTACTCAAGTTGTCTCTGATTTTTGTGCTTTTAGGGGTAGTTGGTCAGTGCACTGTTACTGAGGCCCACTTGTTACAATGAACTGGACATCTCACCGCTTTACCTGATACAGTTAGTTTTTCTAGAATGTGATAGTTGTGTTCTTGTGCAATCCTGCATTATAGAAAAATCACACTTTTGGGCAGCACGGTGGCACAGTGGTTAGCACTGCTGCCTCACAGCACCAGAGACCCGGGTTCAATTCCCGACTCAGGCGACTGACTGTGTGGAGTTTGCACATTCTCCCCGTGTCTGCGTGGGTTTCCTCCGGGTGCTCCGGTTTCCTCCCACAGTCACAAAGATGTGCGCGTCAGGTGAATTGGCCATGCTAAATTGCCCGTAGTGTTAGGTTAAAGGGGTAAATGTAGGGGTATGGGTGGGTTGCGCTTCGGCGGGTCAGTGTGGACTTGTTGGGCCGAAGGGCCTGTTTCCACACTGTAAGTAATCTAATCTAATCTAATCTAATCTAATCTAATCTAGAAACAGTGCTTAAAGTGGTGGGAATGCAATTGCATTACAACCAACACATGTTTTAAAAAATCACGCTTTAGAAACAGCGTCCCCAATTCGTCAATCGTGTTACAGCGAATTTGCATTGACAAAACACGCATTATAGCAGAATGACTTGTAGTAATCTGGCTAATATTCAACCAAGAATTAAAATCCACCCTTTGGCATTCAAAATTATGCATTGATAAATGCCAGCTAGGAAGATCTTAAAAAGCTGTCTTATTGAGGGAATTCTGTAGCAACAGAAAGCAATCGGGATTGTTGTCATCAAAATCTTCTTGCTGCGACGTGTAAGGCCATGTAGGCAAAAGCCTTGAACTGAACAAGTGAATAAATATTTTAATATGGGCATTATAACATAGCTCACTCAGAACAAAGATTAGTTGAAGTATTTCCTCATCGATATCTGCCTTTCCTATCTTATGAGGCTGTTCTATAAAACAAGCAAACATGCAGTAGTGTTACATTGAAGCAGCATTTTCTCTCAGATGACTGGCTTACTATTGTCCCCATGGGTACATTCTGTAAGTCAAAGGAAGCACAAATATATAGCAATTGGGGTCAACTTCAAATAACACAAATTTAATTCTCAAAAACAGGTACATTTGGGTCATGTCAAAGATTAGCTTGCAGAAGATCTGAAATGAAAACCAAAAGTGCCTTGAATCTGCATGTATCTGATTTTAACCATTGGGAGATGGGCTGGTGATTTAAATATTATTATGCAGCATTTGCCTTCACTTTAGCAATAATTCTAGTCATAACCCTTCGCAGCTCTGCAAACCTGGCAAGTGCAAAGAAGCAAAATGGGCTGAATCCATAGCATAAGCACTTCTGCAGCACTAGCAGCAGCAATTGCTCCCTGTCTAACAAGCTGCCCAGTAAAATCCTCCAAAACCACCCTTCTCTATATTTGGACCTCGACCCTGACCACAACACACTTTCCCTTACCATTTCCCCAATACTGCATTTGTGAACTGTCTCCTCACCCCCGCTTCCCTAGTTGTCCCACTACACCTACCAGCTCTCACAAGCTGCCTCTTTGTCAAACAGGCTTTACTTCCTGAAAGGCCACCAGCTGATCAATCGTCAGACAGTGCGAGAGAAACAGTAGGTCTGGCACGTTTTCAGTTAGCAGGTGCTGCCAAACCTGCTGTTTTTCTCCAGCATGCTCTGTTTTTGTTTCAGATTTCAAGCACCACAGTTCTCTTGTTTATTTTAGTCGATCAATCAAGCTGCCCATGGGCAGGAAACTGACAGAAAGAAATATAAAGGAATCCTGGAGTTAAAAAAATGTTGGATATTTGGGAAACTCATTCTTTACCACCTCAAAAACATAACCACACACCAACAAATCTTACAGAACACATCTCTGGGTAAAATCCTGAACAATATTGCACAATGGTTAAAACAAAAACAAAAATAGAAATTGCCAAAAAAAATCCAGGAGGTCAAAGATAAAATGAGATCAGGTAAGTCAACAATACAGACACAGTTGCTTTACCCAACTGAGTGTTTCCTGGCATTTTCTCTCTTTGAAAAGGGTTTATGATTTGAATTTCACAATCTTAAAAAGGGATCCTTAAAATTTACAGATGCCCTGTAGGTTTTAGCCTCATTTCAGAAAGGCATTCTTACTCCTAGCCTGACATACTCTTGTAGCATACTATTTACATAGCTAGTCCATTCACTTTCTTCTCAATGAAACGCAATGATGATAATTATGCAGGATTCAGCGATGACTACGCAACTGAATGTTAGATTTTCTCCTGTTGGAGGTGTTTCATTATCAAGCATTTGCGTGGTATGAGCATTATTTGCTATTTGTCAGCTCAAGTCTGAACGCTGTCCAGAACTTGCTACATTTGAACACTGCTTCATCATCTGAGAAGTTGTAAATGTCTAGAAGGTGCTAGACATGATGCAATCATCAGGGAGCAACCATAGTTCTGACCTTATGCTGGAGTGTAGGTCAAGATGATGGTTGGACTTGGGAAATGACCTTGGGGAGATCCTGTATTTAAGTTTGTGACTGAGATGATTGAGCTGCAATACTACAACCAGCTCTCTTTGCTCTAGGCATGATTCCAGCCTGTGAAGTCTTTTCTCGATCCCATTAACTTTAGCTTTGCTATGGTTCCTTGGTGCCACAATCAATCAATTGCTGCATTGATGTCAGGGCAGTTGCTGTCACTTTCCCTCTCACATTCAGCTCTTTTATCCATGTTTGACCCAAGGCTGTAATGAGGTCAAAAGCTGAATAGGCCTGGCAGAACCGAGACAGTGTCATTGCTCAGGTACTCATTTAGCAAGTCTGCTTAATAGCACTGGCAATGACCACCTCAATCACTTTGTTGATGATTGAGATTAGACTGATTGGGTGGTAATTGCCTGGGTTGGATTTGTCCTGCTTTATGTAGAAAGGACAAACATGGCAATTTTTCTGGGAATAACCTCAGCACTTACATGGTAGAATGGCAGTAACTCAACTGCAAAGTGCCACAAGCAAACAAAAGCTGAGCCATACTAGCTGGAAATACCCACATGCAGATATAATAAAATATAATTTTAAAAAAGTGCAAAAGAAGGGCTTTTAATAAGAGCTCCCTTTAAGAAGCGGAGTCAAGTAGATCAATTCTGAGGACACCCACACAGTCTGCTGATAAAAAAAATGAAATTGCATTTATATGGGACTTTTTACATTCCCAGAGCAAGGATTAATAGCTTTTTCTTACCTGAAGAAACTTTTTAAACAAAATTGTTCAAAATAAAAGCTATTTTGAACTGCAAATGAAAATTCAACATTTCTAAACCAACAACACGACAAATTTCCAAACATCTTTAATCGTTTGCAGAATTTGCATAGATAATAAATTAAATACATACACTAAATTTTGTATCAATATAAAAAAATCAAAAATAAAACAGACTTAATTTGGCCTTTTTTGCTAAAGTTTTGAGTGCTCCTTTTTTAAACAAAACTTAAATGTTTTTAAGATCAACTTTCATGATAAAAATAGCTCTAATAGCACATTCAGAATAATATATTATCTCAGTTATCTTTGAAGCAATAATGGTTGCAATTACAAAATATGTTATTAAAACCAAAGGCGTTTTCTAGAACAATTGAATAGCTATAGTTGTTAAACAGGTTTACTTAGAGCAAAATGATGCTTCTTGTTCAAATAATCATTTGAAACTGTTAAGTGCAACATAATTATTTGCCTGTTATCCTCACAATAAATCATGGTTCTTACTTTTTTGCTTTGTTATTCCATAGGCTATTTTCATGGTAATGTGATCCAACTTGGAAAACATGAAGTTTCAAATGAAATGTTAAAAGGCCTAAGATCCTGTCCTAGGCTATCACAAACCACTTGACAGCCAATTCATTATTGCAAATGGTAATGAATCATAACGCATAGAAGAAGGTAATATCTGCGCCAACTCTTTAGTTGAAGAGTCATAGAGATGTACAGCACAGAAACAGAACCTTCGGTCCAATTTATCCATACCGACCAGATATCCTACCCTAACCTAGTCCCACTGCTAGCACCTGACCATATCCCTCCAAACCCTTCCTATTCATATACCCATCCAGATGCCTTTTAAATGTTGCAATTGTACTAGCCTCCACCACTTTCTCTGGCAGCCCTTCCACACACCCACCACATTCTGCATGAAAAAGATGCCCCTTATGTCTCTTTTATATCTTTCCCCTCTCACCCTAAACCTATGCCGTCTAGTTCTGGATTTCCCCACCCCACGGAGAGGACCTTGTCTATTTACCCTATCCAAACCCCACATGATTTTATAAACCTCTAAAAGGTCACCCCTCAGTCTCCCACACTCCAGGGAAAGCAGCCCTAGCCTATTTAACCTCTCCCTCTAGCTCAAATCCTTCAATCCTGGCAACATTCCTGTAAATCTTTTCTGAACCATTTCAAGTTTCACAACATCTTTCCAATAGGAAGGAGACCAGAACTGTTTGCAATATTCCAAAGATGGCCTAACCAATGTCTTGTACAGCTGCACCATGACTCCTGTACTCAATACTCTGACCAATAAAGGAAGGCATACTTAATATCATCTTCATTATCCTATCTACCTGTGACTTCACTTTCAAGGAGCTATGAACCTGCACTCCAAGGTCTGCAACACTCCCTCGGACCTTACTATTAAGTGGATAAGTCCTTCTAAGATTTGCTTTCCCAAAATGCAGCACTTCGCATTGATTTAAATTAAACTCCATCTGCCACTTCTCAGCCCATTGGGCCATCTGCTCAAGATCCTGTTGTAATCCGAGGTAACCTTCTTCACGGTCCACTACACCTCCAATTTTGGAGTCATCTGCAAACTTACTAACTATAGCTCTTATGCTCAAATCCAAATCATTTATATAAATGATGAAAAGTAGGAGACTCAGCACTGATCCTTATGGCATTCCACTGGTCATAGGCCTCCAGTCTGAAAAATAACTCTCCACCACCACCCTCTGTCTTCTACCTTTAAACCAATTCTGTACCCAAATGGCGTGTTCTCCCTGTATTCCATGAGATCTAACCTTATTAAACAGTCTCCCATGGGGAATCTTGTTGAACGCCTTACTGAAGTCCATATAGATCACATCTACCACTCTGCCCTTATCTTCAAAAAAGTCAATCAAGTTTGAGAGACATGATTTCCCACACTGAAAACCACGCTGACTATCCCTAATCAGTCCTTTCCTTTCCAAATACATGTACATCCTGTCCCTCAGGATTCCCTTCAACAACTTGCCCACCATCAACGTCAGGCACACTGGTCTATAGATCCCTGGCATGTCCTTACCACCTTTCTTAAATAGTGGCAACATGTTAGCCAACCTCCAGTCTTCCCACACCTCACCTGTGACTATCAATGAGACAAATATCTCAGCAAGAGGCCCAGCAATCACTTCCCTAGCTTTCCACAGAGTTCTCGGGTATACCTGATCAGCTCTTGGGGATTTATCCACTTCTTTGCATTTCAACATCCAACAATTCCTTTTCTGTAATATGGACATATTTCAAGAGGTCATCATCTATTTCCCCACATTTTACATCTTCCATGTCCTTTTTCACAGTAAAGACTGATACAAAATACTCATTTAGCATCTGCCCCATCTCCTGCAGCTCCACACAAAGGCCACCTTGCCGATCTTTGAGGGACCCTACTCTCTCCCTAGTTACCGTTTTGTCCTTAATGTATTTGTAAAAGCCCTTTGGATTTTCCTTAACTCTGTTTGCCAAACCTATCTCATGTCCCCTTTGTGCCCTCCTGTTTTAAAAAATTCTCAAGGTCAAGGACCAGGCTCGCAGGAAAGTAGTCTGACACAGAACAAACAGCCAAGAGGCGAGTCTGCTAGAATATAACTGTTTTATTCCCCGCAGCGTCGCCACAACCAGGTCTCGTACTTACAACGGGTCTGGTTTATACTCACTCTACGTGTTACCGGAACTGGGAGCCGTCAGTTCTCGTAGAGCGGTTGCCAACAACCCACGCTAAGCCCTTTGGATTTTCCTTAACTCTGTTTGCCAAACCTATCTCATGTCCCCTTTGTGCCCTCCTAATTTCCGTCTTAAGTATACTCCTAGTGCCTTTATACATGAAGCATTCACTTGATCTATCGTGTCTATACCTGACATATGCTTCCTTCTTTTCCTTAACCAAACCCTCAATTTCATTAGTCATCCAGCACTCCCTACATCTACTAGCCTTTCCTTTCACCCTGACTGGAACGCACTGTCTCTGGACTCTCGTTATCTCATTTTCCAGCTGTCCCTTTGCCTGCGAACATTTGCCCACAATCAGTTTTTGAGAGTTCTTGCCTGATACTGTCAAAGTTGGCCTTCCTCCAATTTAGAACTTCAAATGTTAAATCTGGTCTCTGCTTTTCCACCACTATTTTAAAACTAATAGAATTATGGTCGCTGGCCCCAAAGTGCTCCCCCACTGACCCCTTAGAAACCTGCCCTGCCTTATTCCCAAGAGTAGGTCAAGTTTTGCACCTTCTCCAGTATGTACATCCACATACTGAATCAGAAATTTTTCTTGTACACACTTAACAAATTCCTCTCCATCTAAACCCTTAACACTATGGAAGTCCCAATCTATGTTTGGAAAGTTAAAATCTCCGACCATAACCACCTTATTATTCTTACAGATAACTGAAATCTTACAAATTTGTTTCTCAATTTCCCGCTGACTCTTAGGGGTCTATACCTCAATTCCAATAAGGTGATCATCCATTTCTCAGTTTCACCCAAATAACTTCCCTGGATGTATTTCCGGGAATATCCTCCCTCAGCACAGCTGTAATGCTATCCGTTATCAAAATGCCACTCCCCCTCCTCTCTTGCCTCCCTTTCTGTCCTTCCTGTAGCATCTGTATCCTGGAACATTAAGCTGCAAATCCTGTCCATCCTTGAGCCACGTTTCTGTAAGTGCTATGATATCCAGTCCCATGTTCATAACCATGCCCTGAGTTCATCTGCCTTCCCTGTTAGACCCCTTGCATTGAAATAAATGCAGTTTAATTTATTAGTCCTACCTTGTTCCTGCCTGCCCTGACTGTTTGACCCACTTCTGTTCTCAACTGTACCAGTCTCAGATTGATCTCCTTCCTCACTCTCTCTGTGGGTCCAATCACACCCCCACCCACACCTTACTAGTTTAAATCCTCCCGAGCAGCTCTAGCAAATCTCCCTGCCAGTATATTAGTCCCCTTCCAATTCAGGTGCAATCTGTCATTCTTGTACAGTTCACTTCTACCCCAGAAGAGATTGCAATGATCCAAAAATGTGAACCCTTCTCCCATACACCAGCTCCTCAGCCATGTATTCATCTGCTTTACCCTCCTTTTCCTCCCCTCATAGCACCGGGAGTAATCCAGATATTACTACTCGAGGACCTCCTTTTTAAATTCCTGCCTAACTCTCTATATTCTCCCTTCAGAATCCCATCCTTTTCCCTTCCTATGTCAGTAGTTCCAATGTGTACAATGACCTCCTGCTACGCCCTCTCCCCCTTGACAAAATCCTGCACCCTTTCTGATACATCCTCGATCCTGACACCAGGAAGGCAACACACCATTCTGATTTTTCACTGCTGGCCACAGAAACGTCAGTCTGTGCCTCTGACTAGAGAGTCTCCTAACACAATCTATTTCTTGGAACCTGACGTACCACTCATTACATCAGAGTCAGTCTCGATACCAGAAACTTGGTTGTTCGTGTGACATTCTCCTGAGAATCCATCACCCCCTACATTTTCCAAAACAGCATACTTGTTTGAAATTGGGATACCCAGAAGTCTCCTGCACTAGCTGCCTACTTCTCTTACCTTTCCTGGAGTTAACCCATCTATGTGACTGTATCTGTGGCTTTTCTCCCTTCCTATAACTGCCCATCCATCACACCCCCTCAGCTCTTGTAAATTTCTCATTGCCTCTAATTGTCGCTCCAACCAATCCACTCGATCTGATAGGATTCGCAACCAATAGCATTTATTGTAGATATAATTCTCAGTAACACAAACTATTCCTAAACTCCTACATCTGACAAGAGCATGTCACTCTACCAAGAGCCATTTTTGCTTCTTCCAATCTGCAGACTCAGAAAATAGACACTCCAAAACTAATCTCACAGCGAACATTGTCCTGATACACGTCTATCTTGTTCTGCTTCAAATATTTACTTGACTTTTCTTCAGAAGATGTGATAACCTTCTCATTCTAAGCAACAATCTTAAAATTAATCACATCATCATTAACTCCCAAATTCATAATATTAGAGCTCATATTAAATCTTTCCTAAGACTTCAGTATTCAAGTTCACAAACATCTTTTAGACCTTTCATAGCCTGGTATCACCATGGGTTATTGTTACATTCATAGCAAATTATAATTTTTCTTTATTTATATATCAGTTTGAATACAGCACATAAGACTGATGACCACCTCCGAATGCCCCTTCACTGTGAGGTTGGCATTTTGGTTCTCAAATGCATTCAGTTGGTCTAGTTCCAAAAAAATCCTCTTCTCCAGTGCTATATTTCAAGTTTAATAAGCCTGTCTCAACAGCAAAACATCGAATCTCTGGCATAATTCTGATTAAATTACAATGTTTATACTTTATGGGATAAACCTTCAAATTGCCACAGTCAAAAAAAAATGGATTATCTGTCTATTATTGAAATCATTGTAATAAAAAGTAAGTGATTTGTAAAACCACACGACTCTTCAAACGGTTTAAAAAGTGTGTTGTATGTGTTGATTACCTCTTTCCTCTTAGCATCTGCCCTTATTTATTATCTCTAGAATTTAATTTTGATTTGTAGCAAAACTCTTACATTTCTCTGTCTATTCTGAACTTCAGTTTCATTCTGTTGAATGCATCCCATTTTTTGATTCGACTCCCAAAGGAAAGCCACTATTAGCATACTTTAAGGTGCATTACTTTCCATATTTCTCCCTGGGTCTAAATTCTTCTAAGCAGCGTCTTGTGAAAGTCCATATCAATCATTCTCTAAAAATATACATTTATCTACTACATTCACTTTATGTATACTGTTTTTCATCTGTTTTTATTAAGTATGATCTGTTTTTAATGATTGCATGCCAGCAGAACTTCATGAATCCAGGCATTTCCCAATATTTGTGAATTGGAAGTTTTACCACTGTTGATCTAACTTCCTATTTGTCAGCTTTTCTAAACAGTTAATTTTGGGCCAAAACTCTCCTTGATTTACTGACCTAAACCCCTTTCCCTTTCTAATCCAGTGCATGTAGTTTTGACTCTTCATTTTTGTAAAATTTGATATTTGGCCTAACATTATGGTTGTTATTTTCTGACTGAATAATGTTCAGTATTTGCCACATTCAATTTCTCAAGATGGCACTGACTTAAAGTATACCATTCAAGAAAGCAGGTGTGGTTGAATTTTACAAAGCATTTTCATGTCATTTGCATGCATTCTATTCTATTTTAATAATTCGCACTATCCAATATTATTGCCCAGTTGTTCTTGTGAACTGTTTGCTGGTCTCCAGCATTTTACAATCGCCACTGCTTAGGAGCCCAGTAAATTGTAAATTGTACCATTATGTATTTCTTGACTCTATGTAAAACCTGTGTAAGAAAAAACCCAGGCCCTTATTACATTTTAGGAATGTGTGGAAATTCTTTATTAACATAACTACCATGCCCTCATACCTCTCTTTCTCTCTCTCTTGGACACCTTACAGCGAGAATATCAATTTCACAGTCAGGTCCAAAAGCTATCATGCCTCTCAACATTAATTTTTGGCCCTACCTCTACAATTTTATTTTCAAATGTTCCATTCATTTACACAATGACAAATCCTGACTCTTCTGTTGAAATGATGACTTTACTTTCCTATAATTTAAGCTTTTTGATATCCACTGCCTATATAATGTTATTTTTAAATCTTGCTGCGTCATTGCTCCTTTTTCTTTATCGAATAACATTTTCTCATTATTTATTTCAACTCTATTTCTATTCTCGTAGTTTTACTAAACCTTACTCTTTTTGATATTCTCAAACTATGATTCTACACACACCATTCCACATTAACTTAAATGTTTCACCACTGTTCTGCTATCCTTCAGCAAGTGACTTCTGTTCTGTTTTGGTTCAGGTGAAGACTACTCTTATGAAGATAGTTCTCCCTCTTTCCAGAATTCACTACACTGTCCCAACAATATCAACTCTGTCTTTCTGCACCAGCCGGCGGCCATCTAATCATTCCATCTTTAATCTTTTCAGTGTGTGCCACAGAAAACTAGTCTGATCATTACTATATTTGAGACCATTTTTTTCCAAAGTAGTGCAAAGTAGTGATCCTCCATGTTAGAATCACTCATTACACCTGTTTCCATGTTTTCCATGACATCCTTGACTGTGGCATAAGCAACACAACATAACATTCAAAACTCACTTCAATCACTGCAAAAAAAAAATCTGTATTCCTGATTACAAAATCGCTATAAGTGTTCGCCTCATTGATTACTCAATTGGCACCAGTGGTCAGGACTGGGACAACTAACCCCTCCATTATAAGCAGTGTTTCATACCCAGCTGAACAGACAGAGAAGACCTCAATTTTAAATTTCACCTGAATTTTGACACTTCGAACAATGAAGAACTCATTAAATACAGGGTCAAAGTGGCAGTTGAAAGTGTGTATGTTCAGTTCAAAAGGTTCAATTCCTGACTTCCTAACACAGAAGTGGTGCATTGAATCAAACTGACATTGATATGCCTGAAATGCACACTGTGCGAAGATCCTTGTATGAAGTTGAAAGGTTTTTCATGGACCTCTTCAAAATAAACTGAATGTTTATATGAGCCTCACAGATAGTGCTGGTGTGGCTTCACATTTTGGCAAAAAAAGAGTTATTTAGCAAGTTTTGAGAAGGTTTGTAGCTCAGGTTGAGGTTCTCGGTGGAGGTTTGCTCGCTGAGCTGGGAGGTTCATTTCCAGACGTTTCATCACTCTAATAGGTAACATGTTCAGTGGGCCTCCGGGCGAAGCACTGTTGATAATTCCTGCTTTCTATTTATATGTTTGGGCTTCTTTGGGTTGGTGATGCCATTTCCTGTGGTGATGTCATTTCCTGTTCTTTTTCTCAAAGAGTGGTAGATGGGGTCTCACTCGATGTGTTTGTTGATGGCATTCTGATTGGAATGCCATGCTTCTAAGAATTCTCGTGCTTGTCTTTTTGGCTTGTGCTAGGATGGATGTGTTGTTCCAGTCGAAGTAGTGACCTTCTTCATCTGTATCTAAGGATACTAGTGAGAGTGGGTCATGTCTCTTTGTGGTTAGTTGATGTTCATGTATCCTGATGGCTAGTTTTCTGCCTGTTTGTCGTGTTTGTTACAGTTCTTGCATGGTATTCTGTAAATGACATTAGTTTTTGCTTGTTGCCTGTAAAGGGTCTTTCAAGTGCATTAGCTGCTGTTTTAGTGTGTTGGTGGGTTTGTGGGCTACCATTGAGGAGCAGGAGGTGGTCCCTCTCCCCAACAATACCTTCCCACTCCTTCCTCCAAACCCAAGTCAGTTCGCCTATTCAATTAGTTTGTGGCTGATCTAACTGGGTATCAACTCTATGTTCATCCCTATTCCCAATAATGTTTGATGCCCTTGTTACTTGTGGATTGATTTAACTCCATCTCACCATTCTCTGGGGAGAAGAGTTCCAAAGAGTCGGGACTCTCAAGGTAAAAGTAGAGTCTATAGAGGTTTGTAATAAATCACCACAGTAAAAAAAAATGTAACTCAGGATCTGACAACTGAATCTCAAAAATGGCCATTGGTTGTGCATCTCACAGCCTGTCAACTCAAGAATTCCAGGAGCAGGTGACTTTTTTCTTATTCATCTGTGAGGTATGAATGTCACTGGCTGGCCCACTGAAGATGTTACCTAGTAGAGTGACGAAACGTCTGAAAATGAACCTTCCAGCTCAGCGAGCAAACCTACACCCAGAACTTCAACCTGAGCTACAAACCTTCTCAAAACTTGCTAAATAACTCTTTTTTGCCAAAATGTGAAGCCACACCAGCACTATGTATGAGGCTCATATTTATTGCCCGTCCCTAGCTTCTCTTGAACTGAGTGGCTTGTGACAGCATTTGAAAAAGGTACAAGGACCTTGAGCGGTCACGGTCAGTAAGTGCATCTTCAAATGTCACATCCTATTAACTGTCTCAGATACTGCCCATTTCACCACACCCCCATGTAAAAAAAGACATGATTTTATCTTTATATATTTATAAATGGGAACCAAAATGGAAAAAGAATCAAGGAAATTGTGAAAGTTTTATAAATAACTTATTGAACCTCATTGTGAGTTGTATTTAGATTTGCTTTGTGCAAGCAGTTAAGTTAAAAGTTCATTCATGGGATGTGGGCATCACTGGCTAGGCCAGCGTCTATTGCCCATCCCCTAAATGAGGATTTAGCGTCATTGCTGTGGGTCTGGAGTCACATGTAAGTCAGGCCAGGAAAAGGCAGCAATTTCCTTCCCTGAACGACATTAGTGAGTCAGTTGGGTTTCTCCCCATCGACAATGGATTTATGGCTATTATTAGACTCTTACTTCCAGGTTTTATACTGAAGTCTAATTCCCCAGTCTGCTGTGGCAGGATTCAAACCCAGGATGGGTATCTTTACCCAGAGATTGAAATATCCAGACCAGTTGTGTGGATCAGGAGTTATCAGCATGTCAACAACACTCTGACTGATTCATGGAGTAGATAGACAGGTTGTGTGTGAACAATACAGCAGCAAAAAGGTTCCAGACTCTAAAAAGAAAACATCTCTTTTTCTCTCTTTATTGAGAAGTAACAGGGAATTAGAAGATAGCTAGCTATTCTCACTGACCTATTTGCCTACCCAATCTCCTGCATATAAGCCAACATTTTCCGAACTACCATCAGTTCTGAGGAAGGGTCTCTGGGCCAGAAACATTTACTCTGATCTCTCTTCACACCTGCTGCCAGACCTGCTGAGCAATAAGTGGGCTGTGAGACTGTATAATGAGCAATAAGTGGGCTGTGAGACTGATTTAGTTATAAAAGTATTGTCATCTTTAATGGTTTCAACCTGTCACTGACCAATTGTTGTTGCAATAATAATCAGCGCTACCTCCTCCATGGAGTTAGGAAAGGAGCGGATGTATTTTCACCCTTTGGTTAGTTCATTATTTTCAAGCAACCTCTGTTTTTGTTGCCTATAAGCAACTGCACGAATCAGTGATTGAGAGGCTGAATAATTAGTTAACCAACTGCCTTGTGTGTGCACAATAAAAAAAACTGAAGGGAATTGAAATAAGATGATTGGAGATCAGAATAAGCGAAACAACACTTCACTGAATCCTATGAGCTGGTGTTATTGAACTGTGACCCTTAACATTTTTTTTCTCCAGGTATAAAATCTTTTTTTTTGTCTATGTCTGTATGCGTGCAGTTGGTTAAGAAAAAATAGAGTAAGTTATAGAATTATAAATTGATCATTTCTATTTTGTATGCCTATGGTTAGAACTGATTTATTTGTAATAAGTAGTAGTTTCTTGCTATGCACAGAGATTTGATCAGTGCTTTATATTCGTCAGGCAAGAAAATTTGAGACCTCGAGTAATTTGATTAAATGCTGGTGATGACCCTGGGAGTAATGGGACTCAACTTTCTCATGTGGATCATGATACCCATACCATATTCACTCACCCAATAACATCACATCAGCCAGCAGATTGCAATACACCGAATGGCGCACTTCCCATTCTCTTGCAGGACAAGATGGTGAACTACCAGATGAAGCAAGAACTAACCAAAGGGTGAAAATACATCCGCTCCTTTCCTAACTCCATGGAGGAGGTAGCGCTGATTATTATTGCAACAACAATTGGTCAGTGACAGGTTGAAACCATTAAAGATGACAATACTTTTATAACTAAATCAGTCTCACAGCCCACTTATTGCTCATTATACACATCTCTCTGATTTGCAAACTGCAATCATTTGAGTATGCACCTCTGGCATTCTGTTCCTTTCCCCATATTACAGTGTCACCCTTGTGCCTTTCTTTTTATAAATACTCACAGACAGTGAAGGAACAATAAGGCAGTGAAGATGAAGAAGCATCACTGAATGTCACATTCAGCCACTGGCTCCAATAATTACAGACACAATACGTAATTTATACATGACAAAGAGGCAGAAAATGCATTTGATAGGAACAGGTGGGCTACAACCAGGGTAGTAAGAAAGAATAGCTTAGGTACACGCTTGCTATCAGGGGACATGATCATGCATGAACTTCTGTTGCAAGGGAGACAAACGCAGACTTCAATAGGTCAGCCTGTACAAGACCAATGATGAATATGCACAACAAAATATTCAGTGCATTGGGAAGCTTATTAGAACAACTATGTTCAATGTCAAACCACATGGAGGAGCACCAACTCGGCACACCATTGTGAGCCTAGCTTGGAGCCCTTCCTTTCCTTTAAAGTTTTGGACCAATCATGATGCAACATCAGATGGTCCACTGCAGCCCAATATTGCCAGTGAACATCGGAGTACTGAAATGTAAACTTTGCCTGCTATTGTCATGACTCTGGATTAAAAGAGCTTCAATTTTGAAATCCCAATAACAGCAAACTGAGACACTTTTTCTATTAAAGGCTGTACTGGCATCACAGCTTCTAATAATTGAGCTCATGCTGAAAACCTGAAGTTGCATTGCATCTTAGTCAGCTGCAGAGGAACTCAGGCTGATTGTCTAGCCCTGACTTTCCATAAAGTGACCAGGATCAATAATTTGATAATTGAGCAGGTTGGTCACTAAATACTTGGATGTCAATTTATTCAGGTTAGCATCAATATGTGCAGATCATGTAGTTCTGAAAACATCACTGAAAATAATATACTGCCGTTGTTTAGCTTTTTACTTGGTGTCTTAACTTAATTTTCCATTTAAATTTGAAAATCAAGTAAATTTTGCAAAACAACATTATAATGTTTTGGGAACAAGTGACTGGTGAATAAAACCAGAGCAATGTCTCATATCTGGGAATGGAGATATGTATCAGGAATTATTTTGTGCATCTCTAACAAAGAACAGTCTTAGATTCTGAAACAATATAAAAAGTTCCTGCACCTTGTAATTGATGACAATTTACCTCCCTGTCTCTCTGGAGAGCTGGAACTGCTGACTGACTGGCTAAGTGGTCTTGATCAACTCACGTATTTATCGGAAAATCAAAGTTCAAGTGTATTGTGGTATATCAAAGAACCATAAAATATAGAAACTGAATTAGGCCATTTGGCCTGTTGAATCTGCTCTGCTATTTGATAATGGCTGATATGTTTCTCAATCCCATTCTCCTGCCTTCTCCCTGTAACCTCTGATCCCCATAATAATCAACAAGATTTGAAAGATTTGAAGATTTAAAGAACATTTTAAATGTATAATGTAAATTATGAAAAGAATACTTAGGTATAATTTAGATCCGACTAGAAAATTATCATAAGGTTTGATTTATATAAGTCACCATGATTCCCAAGCAGTTTTCTCATTGCTTAGTGACATTTCTGGTGTTTGACCTTTTGATGATGATATTGCTGTCCCATTTTGATTAAAACATGTTTCAGTTTGATTGTTGTAATTGTTAAGCATTTTGCAATAAAAACGAGTATTAATCATCTGTTGAATGTTTGTTGGCTGTTGTTAGGGTAACTGTATGTGTTTATCACGTTAGTAATATTTGGATCAGTGATTGGTTATGTTTTAGCTCCAATTGGATAATGTAATGAGATCTCAGTCCTTGATTGGGAAACAACACATGTGATGTGGGCAGAGAGAAGAAATCCACATATTATTGCGATAAAAGTCAGGAAACCTGAAATTGCCATATCTGAAATTACGAAGCATTTATATTTTACTTGCCAGTTTTTTGGTCTCGGAATGCTTCTGTCATTTTGCAGACTGACATTCTTCCTATTTCTCAGCTAACACTAATTCACCTTCTCCATTTTTTCACAAATGTCCCTGAAACAGAAATGTGAAAAGAGATTCCACTTCAGCCTTAATGATGGTTTTCTGCATTCTCTCTCAAACAAACACTGTCAGCATCAAAGCCCTTTCTACAGCCAAGCAGCTGTGTTGTACCCGCATGATCTATGTGCCTGACCTGAGACTTCCACAACAAGCTCTTTATTCTGAGGAAATGGGTATGAGAAGGGCAGAGAAAACATTTCCTACACATCCTCAAAGCCTCCACAAAAAGATACAATATGTCCACCAACTCATGAGAATCATCTTCCCAGGACACCCAACTTGTAAAAAGAAGCTTCACAAAGATGCCAATCATCTCCAACAGGCCAAGCCCAAACAACAGAAGGAATATGAGAACAGCTCGTTTTCCTACAGACCCACCTGTTCAAACATCGCCATCTAGGGTAAAATTGCAGATATGATCAGACTGCTCAGTTACCTTAGGACCCACAAATCCCAAGTGAAAGAAAATCAGCCTCAGTCCTGACTGCCTACAAGGAAAAGGATTCTGAAGGGGAACATGACAACTACATCACCAGAGCTCGGTATATAAATACATAATGAGGTTTCAATATCTGCCAACTATAATTGTGGAAGCATTTCTTTGTAAAATATTTCTTTCTAACTATCAAAAAATGCCCCACCATTATATGCTCAGTTCAAAACTTGACAAAAGAACTGAATTCCAGAAGTAATGCGATAGTGGCTGTCTTTGGTATCAAGGCAACAATTGGTCAAGAGTATCATCAAGAAGCCTGAGTAAAATTGAAGTCAACTGAAAGCAAAGGGAAAATTCTCCATTGGTTGCAGTCATACTGAGCAGAAGGGAAGATGTTTGTGGTGGTTGGATGTCAATCATCTTAGTTCCAGGAGTTCTTCAGAAGTTCCTCACAACAGTATGTTAAACCTCACCATCTTCAGTAGCTTCATAAACCAAAAGCAGGGATTTTCACTGATGATTGTACAGAGTTCTGTTTCATTCATCACTTCTGAAATAAGAGGTCCATGCCAACTTACAAGAAGACCTAGATAACATCCTGATTTTGGTTAAGAGTATCAAGTAACCTTTGGACTGTGTAAGTGTCAGGAAATGACCATCTCCAACAAGTGATAATCTCACCATGGTAGAACTATCAGAGAATACACCATTTTTAATGATTTTTCAGATGAATTCGCCATTGACAAGACAAGTAATTGAGACAACAAATAAGTATTGTGGTTACAACGATAGGTCAGAAGCTTGGTTTAAATGGCATGTAACTCGTCTCCTGGCTCTCGAAGGTCTATCCACCATCTACAAAACACAACTCATGACTGTGGAATCCTCTCCATTTACCTGGATGAGGGCAACTCAATCAACATTTAAGAAGCCCAACACCATGCAGGACAAAGCAGCCTGCTGTTTGACAATTCATCCACCACCACCACAAATTCATTCCAATAGTGGCATACAGTGGTATCAATATTTACCACTGATAAGATGCTTTGCAGAAACTCATGAAAACTCCTCCAATTCCATCTCTACCACTTAGAAGTGCAAGGAAACAAAAAATGCATGGAAACCCAAACACCTGCAAGCTCTTCTCCAAGTCTCACACCATATTGACTTGGAAGTGGAGCCATTCCTTCCATATCATGGGATCCAAATCTGAACTTCCCTTCTTAACAGCACCACATTGTTAACAGTGAGTTAGTATTGAATAGCTTTTGTTGAAAAGTACACAAAGTCTGAAGTTCCAGTTACTTATCAAGAGAAAACAAAAGCAACAAATTCCATGGTTTTAAGCAAATGGGAGAACGTTGCCACCCAAGTGGATAGGGTTGTTAAGGCATACCGGTGTGTTAGCTTTTATTGGTCGAGAGATTGAGTTTCAGAGCCACAAGGTCATGCTGCAGCTGTACAAACATCTGGTGTGGCCACACTTGGAGTACTGCATACAGTTCTGATCACTGCCTTGTAAGAAGGGCGTGGAAGCATTGGAAAGAGTTCAGAGGAGATTTACTAGCACGTTGTCTAGTATGGAGGGAAGGTCTTGTGAGGAAATGCTGAGGGACTTGAGGCTGTTTTTGTTTGAGGGAAAAAGGTTGAGAGGTAACTTAATTGAGACATATAAGGTAATCTGAGGGTTAGATAGGGTGGACAATGAGAGCCTTTTTCCTCAGATGATGATGGCTAGCATGAGGGGACATAGCTTTAAATTGAGGGGTGATAGATATAGGACAGATGTCAGAGGTGGTTTCTTTACTCAGTAGTATGGGCGTGGAACACAGTACCTGAAACAGTAGTAGACTCGCCAACTTTGTGGGTATTTAAATCATCATTGGATAAACATATGGATGAAAATGGAATAGTTTAGGACAGATGGGCATCAGATTGGTTACACAGGTCAGTGTAACATCAAGGGATGAAGGGCCTGTACTCCGCTGTAATGTTCTACATTTACAATACAAGTGTCAAAAAAGCAAACAATCAATACCATCTAGCTTATATTTTAACCTATATCCAGAATAATAGAATTAACATGCAAATTGTGGTCTAATACAAATCACTAACTTACACCAAATCAGAGACACCACTAAGACATATAACTCATGTTTCTCAACAGCCCATTCAGATATCAGGGATCACTTCTAATTCTGCCTTAATCACCAGGGATTCCAGATTCTCTTTCAAAGACTTAGCCTCTGATTTCCAATTCAAAGGGAATGCCAAATCAGCCTGGGCGGTGCTTTGCTTCTGCCTGCAAGAAACTATCATGCAACAGGACTCAAACTCTGAATGCCCCAATGATTGTTCACCTTCCAGCTGCTGGATCTTTCTGCCCCAGACTTTGGGTTTACTTGGCTGCATTGCAACATCTAATCACTGCCTCCTTGGGGAAACGCTGAGGGACTTGAGGCTGTTTTTGTTTGAGAGAAGAAGGTTGAGAGGTAGCTTAATGGAGACATATAAGGTAATCAAAGAGTTAGATAGGGTGGACAGTGACAGCCTCATTTCATCAGCCTCATGGAGCTGACACTGTGTTGAGACTTCTCGAAGCCTCAATTGTCCAGATGCATTGAGCATCCAATGTTCTCTGTCTTCTCTGAGCTACAGCTCCCCAGCTGCAGAGAGCTATCAACTGTCGTTATTCACCCAGCTCCTTTCTTGTGAACTAACTTTACACACAGCCCCTCCCTCCCATCACCACTGCCCAGTCCCTCCGCAGGACCAGAAGTCAGGTTGACATGTCAAAAACCATGTCACCTGGTCACTCTTCTCACAACATACACCTGCACAGCTGCTTCTGGCCATGCCTTTCACTTCTTTGGGCACCTGGCAAAGAAAAAAATACTGGAAGTAGAGCATGCATGACTTGTCTCCTTGCCATACTCTGCAATCGAGCCAAACATGCTCAGAAACAATTTAAAGAGATGGCTTCCTTCACAACATGAACTGTAGCTAACCATCGACTAGTTAAAAGGAGATTAGTCATGGGCAATAAATGCTGGACTTGCCAATAACTCCCATGCACCATATGAATATTAAAAAGTTAGTCCATAAAGCCTGATTGGAACTTTAATATCATTTCAAAATTCATTTCATAGCATAACAACATAGAATTACATTTCATGCAAAAAGGGGATTACAAGTGGATTAATTGTTGATCCTTGGTTTGTCCAATTCTATACAGTTTCAGCACATGTTTGCATTGCAATAGACAAAATTTGCTTCCAAGAAATGCAGCTCAACCATTGATGGAGAAAATCTAGGCAAACATTTAATTGTACCAATTATAATGCACTTCACTGGTATCTTTTTACATAGGGAGTTTAAAATCGCAACATGAAAGAATTGGTTTTAAAAAAGAATTGTCAAATATTATCATGATTAGAAATACTTTGAAAATGCAAATTTGCTAAAAAGATTTTCAACCTCTGAAGTAATTCATTACTCAGTGGTAATGTTTAAAGACTTCAGACGCATGGCGTACCAGCAGCAGAGAGAGGCTTCTTCTTGAGTGTGCTTTTTATTTCAATGTCTTGCATTAGCTGTGCAAGATGGTGCTTGTTAATCAGAAGTAAACCAGTGGAAGCTGTACTTACAGAACTGTAGGCTTAGGCTCAGGACAGCCAGGAGGGCAACTATGGCCAGCAGAAACAGAAAACGGTTTCGGTGAAACATTGCCACACACATTTTCAGACTCCCATTATGATTGGACCTCCAACTTGCTCTCCCCTGTGAAAGTCAATGCAATAACAGTCAAGCCCACACGTATGAATAAAGATGTCAATTCCAACATACAGCAGCCAGATTGTTACACCAAAAAGAACTCAAAGCATGAAGAATGAAGCTTCTGTTGCTATGGTCATTTTCTTTCCTTCTGAAAAAGACAATTCTGATTTATAGCTTACATTTACTCCAAGATAAAATCTCGATATTATTACTCATAAGATCAAGCAACTCTACTGAAATAAGCATTTTCCATTGCATTCTTATGAAATGAGTGGAGATGTACATGTTTAGCAAAGTTTTGAAAATTATGTTCAGTTCTGAGATCCTAAACACCTCAACAATTACTATAAGAAGATTCAATTAAAACATAGCATTTTCAAAGTAAATTCAAATTATTGATATTTCTCATCGACTGTTATCAGATTTAGACACCTTTTTCACCAAAATATCTTTATACATGCAAACTTTCACTCTAGAGATTTTCCACTGCCAGCAGACAGGCAATCCACACTTCAGGACAGAAAATTCAAACAGATTAGACAGGAAACCACAAATGTAGAACTGCATTTCTCGGAATGTATTAAAAATAAAGCCTCAAACAACATTTGGCATATCATCAAAATATTTTTCTGTTCTGCTAAGAATACCATGAAGAAAAAAGTTAAAGTTATCAATGAGAACTTTATTGAATTGAAAATGATGAATTCATTATTACTTTGCATGCACAATTGGTTTGGCACTTTGTTTACAATGGTTCTAATGTTAAATGCTGAGGAGGCCATTATTGGTTTTCAGTAAGATTAGATTACTTACAGTGTGGAAACAGGCCCTTCGGCCCAACAAGTCCACACCGACCCACCGAAGCACAACCCACCCAGACCCATTCCCCTACATTTACCTCTTCACTTAACACTACGGGCAATTTAGCATGGCCAATTCACCTAACCTGCACATTTTTGGACTGTGGGAGGAAACCGGAGCACCTGGATGAAACCCACGCAGACACGGGGAGAATGTGCAAACTCCACACAGAGAGTCACCCAAGGCAGGAATTGAACCCGGGTCTCTGGTGCTGTGAGGCAGCAGTGCTGACCACTGTGCCACCATGCCGTGATGAGGAAGATTCTTTTTCTTAGCAAACATGATCTGACATTGTAATTATTAAAGGTGAAGGAGGCATTTAATGACAAAACATTTATTTTTATCTTGATAGGTTATCAAGTTTAGGCATTGAAGAATTTATTCAGACTTTTCAAATTACATGATTTTACTTTCTTTCATCAACTTTACCCTCCTTTATCCCTTTTCAATGAAGGCTGAAGAGCAAATAACATACTCTGTGTGGGATTAGTTGGTAAAATGGCTGTACAAAACAGAATCAATAGCAGAGAGCAGTCCAAAACCCAGACGCTAAAAGGCAGTAATACCATTGAATGGCAATGATTACTAATGATCCCTCTTATCCTGAAGGCACTATACACGGTGCAATTATACCTGCAGCAACTATAGAGAAAGTACACCTCCGATACCACTCCCTATTATGAAACATTAGAGCAAGTGGTCAAAGCCTAGTGAAAGAGGAAGGTTTTAATGAGTGCTTTAAGGGCAGAATAAGAATCAGAAAGGTAGAAAAAGGGAATTCTTGAAAGTGGGGCCTTGGACACATAAGGTATAGTTCATGAAGCCAATATGAAAAGAGCGAAGATACCTAAATAGACATTTGTTTTCAATCTTAAAAATTACACTTCGAGGTCATATACTCATGGATCCACTGATGCGTCTGTTGGTTAAAGTAGTTGAGATAATGGAGACCAGGAAGATTCCAAGTTAGTCACCTGTCTCTATTAAGTCAGCTGATCTCAATCAAAGTGATAGTAGAGACTAAAGTTGTGGTACAGGGAAAGCACAGTCGGTCAGGCACCATCCAAGGAGCAGGAGAATCGACGTTTTGGGCAGAAGCCCTTCATCAGGATGAGGGGCTTATGCCCAAAACGTCAATTATCCCGCTCCTTGGATGCTGCATGATCTGCTGTGATTTTCCAGCACTTTTTGACTCTGACTCTCCAGCATCTGCAGTCCTCACTTTTTTCTGACAGTAAAGATTCCATGATAAACGGGAATGCTTCAATTTATAAAGGTTTAATTGACTAGAGTTCTTACTCCTGATTTCTAAACAATAAAACCATTAAGTCACAAGAAACAGTATCAGGAGTGGGCCATTTGGCCCCTTGAGCCTGCTCTGTCATTCACTCGGATCATGGCTAATCCAACACTTCTCATGTCCACTTTCCTGCCCTTTCACCATAACCCTTGATTTCCTTACTGTTCAAAAAACAGCTATTTCAGACTGTGTCCCCACAGCTCTATGTCAAGGAGTTTCAAAAAATCTCAACCCTCGAAGATAAGAAATTCCTCCTCATCAGTCTCAAACTGGGGCTTCTTAATTCTGAGACCATACCCTCTGGTCCTAGACTCTCCCATGATGGGAAACATTCTTTCAGCATTTACTCTGACAAGCCCCTTAAGAATTATACATATTTCAATGAGATCATCTCTCATTCTTCTAAATGTCAATGAGTAGAGTCGTAACATGTTTAATCTTTTCTCATAGCATAGTCCCTCCATACTGGGATCATCCTCGTGAACCTTCTCAGAACTGATGAAACAAGGGGACCAAAACTGCTCACAGCACTCCCAGTATGGTCTCATCAGCACCTTGTACAATTACAATAAGACTGCCTTACTGTTATATTCAAAACCCCTTGAGATAAGGGCCAACATTCCACTAGCCTTTCTGATTCCCTGTTGTACCTGTGTATTAGCTTTCTGTTTCATGAACAAGTAATCCCCAAGTCCCTTTGTGCTGCAGCTTTCCCCATTTAAATAATACTCTGCTCTTTTGTTCTCTCTTTCAAAAGGAATAACTTCACATTTTCCACACTATTCTTTATTCATTAACTTTTTTCCCCACTTTCTTAACTCATCAATATCTCTGTAAATGGTATCCCTCAGAACCTGGGTTTCCACCTATTTTTGTGTCATCTGCAAATTTGGTTTCTGTACATTCACTTCCTTCCATTAAGTCATCTATACTATAAACAGTTGCGGTCCCAGCATTGATTCTTATAGAACCTTACCAATCAAAACCCAAAAAAGAACCCAAAATCCCCACTGTTTCCGGCCCATTAGCCAATTCTCTTTCTACATTGATGATACTGGGTGAAGACAGGCTAGGTTCATCTGTTATCCTATGTTGATCAGTCAACTAACATTCACTATCTATACTCACTCAGAAATTGGGCACTGGTGCATTGAGACTGACAAGCAGCAGTAATGCTTTAGCAGCAAGAAATTAATAATTAATAATTCTGGAAGATAAGTTTGAGACAAAGCCTGATGAGAAAGTTCTGGAGTTCAGTTGTTCAGTCATTGTTTAGTATTGACAGATATTGTGCTTGATTAAGAATGCTTGTGGTCTCAGAAAAAAATACATTATGAAAATGGCTGGATTCATGGTGCAGGCATTTTAAAGCCCTGAATAAAACCTATCACACACATAAAAAAACCCATGTCTTCTCTGAAAACCTGAGAGACCCAACCATCTTCAACTGCTTTATCAATGATCTTCCCTCCATCACAAAGGTGGATTTACTTCATGAATAATTGTATAAATTCAGCAGTACTTATGATTCCTTAGTGACAGAAGACGTCCGAGTCCAAATACATAAAGATCTGGGCAACATTCAGGCTTGTGTTGATAAGTGGCAAGTAACATTTGCACCACACAAAAGCCAAACAATGGCTGTCTCCAGTCAGAGAGAATTTAACCACTGCCTGTCATATTCAATGGCATTACTGATACTGAATCACCCACTGTTGACCAACCATATAATCACTGTGGCTTCAAGAACAGAACAGATAAGAAGCTTGGAATTCTGCAGCGAATAATTCATCACCTGACTTCTCAGTGCGTGTCCATCATCTACTAGCCACAAATCAGTAGTGGAATGGAATACTCTCCACCTACCTGGATACAGAGCTGAAAATGTGTTGCTGGAAAAGCGCAGCAGGCCAGGCAGCACCCAAGGAACAGGAGAATCGACGTTTCAGACATAAGCCCTTCTTCAGGAATGAGGAAAGTGTGTCCAGCAGGCTAAGATAAAAGGTAGGGAGGAGGGACTTGGGGGAGGGGCGTCGGAAATGTGATAGGTGGAAAGAGGTCAAGGTGAGGGTGATAGGTCAGACGGGGGTGGGGGCGGAGAGGTCGGGAAGAAGATTGCAGGTTAGGAAGGCGGTGCTGAATTCGATGGATTTGACTGAGACAAGGTGGGGGGAGGGGAAATGAGGAAACTGGTGAAACCCGAGTTCATCCCTTGTGGTTGGAGAGTTCCTAG
>NC_057722.1:23532297-23557974 GCF_004010195.1 Chiloscyllium plagiosum | reverse complement strand
ATTCCTGAAGAAGGGTTTATGCCTGAAACGTCGATTCTCCTGTACCTTGGATGCTGCCTGACCTGCTGCGCTTTTCCAGCAACACATTTTCAGCTCTGATCTCCAGCATCTGCAGTCCTCACTTTCTCCTACCTGGATACATGCAACTTCAATAACACTTAAGATGCTGACCACTATCGAGGACAGATTGGCATCCCACCAACACCTTCAACATTTACACACTTCACCATTGATGTACTGCACCAGTAGTGTATCATCTATACAGGATGTCCTCTAACGACTCACCAAGGTTCCTCCAACAGCACTTTCCAAACACAAACTTTACTATCCAGAAGAACAAAGGCAACAGATATTTAGGAACGCACCACTTGCACAAATATCAGGATCTTTACCAGATGGGCCACTGGGCTGAGAAGTGGCATTTGCAGTTTAATTCAGATAAATGCGAGGTGCTACTTTTGGGAAAGCAAATCTTAGAAGGACTTATACACTTAACGATAAGGTCCTAGGGAGCGTTGCTGAACAAAGAGACCTTGGAGTGCAGATTCATTTCTCCTTGAAGGTGGAATAGCAGGTAGATAGGATAGTGAAGGTGGTGTTTGGTATGCTTTCCTTTATTGGTCAGAGTATTGAGTACAGGAGTTGGGAGGTTATGTTGCAGCTGTACAGGACATTGGTTAGGCCACTGTTGGAATATTGCGTGCAATTCTGGTCTCCTTCCTATCGGAAAGATGTGAAACTTGAAAGGGTTCAGAAAAGATTTACAAGGATGTTGCCAGGGTTGGAGGATTTGAGCTAAAGGGAGAGGCTGAACAGGCTGGGGCTGTTTTCCCTGGAGCGTCAGAGGCTGAGGGGTGACCTTTTAGAAGTTTACAAAATTATGAGGGGCATAGGTAGGGTAAATAGGCAAAGTCTTTTCCCTGGGGTTAGGGAGTCCAGAACTAGAGGGCATGGGTGAGAGGGGAAAGATATAAAAAAGACCTACGGGGCAACTTTTTCATGCAGAGGGTGGTACATGTATGGAATGAGCTGCCAGAGGAAGTGGAGGCGGCTGGTACACTTGCAACATTTAAGAGGCATTTGGATGGATATATGAATAGGAAGGGTTTGGAGGGATATGGGCTGGATGCTGGCTGGTGGGACTAGATTGGGTTGGGATATCTGGTCGGCATGGACGGGTTGGACCAAAGGGTCTGTTTCCATGCTGTACATCTCTGTGATTCTATGACTCTCAGTTCACTTCCAAGGCACACACAATCATGATTTGGAACAATATCGCCATTCCTTCACTGTTGCTGGATCAAAACCTTGAACTCCCTCCCTAATGGCAATCGGGATCTATCTACATTCCAATAACTGTAGCAGTTCAAAAAGACAGCTCTCTACCAGCTTCTCAAGGACAATTAGGGATAGGCAATAAACTTGGCCTTACCAGCAACGAGCACATCCTACGAATAAATGAATTAAAATATATATAAATATTTATGTATATAAAATATGTATTTAAAAAAAGCCATTCTATTGCAGCAGGAAAACAGAGAGCTAAAATATATTGTTATAAGGTTCAATTTCAGTCTACAATATTTTAACTATTTTCTATTGAATTTCTATTTAACTATTTTCTATTGTGAGGAAGACCTAAACCCCAGCAAATTGGATGCTCATGCACAGTATTTGCAGCCATGCACAAGTCTAGCGGCTTCAGGAGAAAATGTTGGCAACAACAATAAAATGCTGCACATATCCCGCATAGAACACAAACTTAATTGTAGACACAGCACTGTAAAACATAGCAAAAAAATTGCAAAGGCATTGCTGAAAATAAGCTACAGTAATATCAGATATAAATGTTCAATTTCTTTAAATTAACCCACAGGACATGGGTATTGCTAGCCAACATTTATTGCCCATCCTTATGTGCCCTTAGGAAGGTGGTGGTGAGCTGCCTACTCGACCTACTTCTGTAGGTCGATTCACAATGCCCTTAGGGAGGGAATTGCAGAATTTAGACCCAATGACTCTAAAGAAATGGCAATATACTGCCTAGGTAGGATGGTGAATGGCTCGGTAGGGACCTTGCACGTGGTAGTATCGTTCCCATGTATCTGCTGCCACTCTCCTTATAGACGTTTTGATCATATTGAAGGTGCTGTCGCAAGATCTTTGATGAATTGTTGCAGTGTATCTTGTACGTAGTACACACTGCAACTGCTAAGCCACTGCTCCAATTCACCCAAGCCTACTTTGAGGATATAACCGCTAGTATCATAGAACAACCCCAAATCTGTTCACCATGCATGCAAATGATCTGCTGACAATCACATCCCACAAGTTAATCTATGCCAATGACAACCGTTGTGCTGCTCCAGATTCACCTTTTGCACGCTGGACTGGACCTTTAAACAAATCCTCCCAAAACCATATTGACTGAGTTCCATCTCCTCGAAGCCTTCCAAAAAAAAGGACTATATGTATATGGATGGCCAGAGACTAAAGGTTGATCTCAATCCAGCATACTGGGAAGTGACTTGAGATTGGACTTTGTCATTCTGGGAAAAAATAAAGCAGCAGAAAGAGTCAAACACGAAACAATCTACTAACTAATCTTACTGAATCAATGTTGTGCACAGCTCAGCATTTGCCTTAGTTACTCCACATCAGAATACTGTGCAACTGGTTGGCAAACACACACCCATTGGACAGTCAATTGAATGCAGCAATGCACATCATAATTGGAACTTTTTGCTCAGCAACATGTCCTTTGAAACATCACATCTACTGCCTTTCTTCCACCTGGGCACCCCATATGCCGCAACCTTTCTCTGTCAGATATATAAGCAGATATCCTTTGCATTGAGGAATGAAAAATGTACAAAGTCACTAACACATTGCTTGCTGATAAAAAAGCCATCCGACAAGTGGCAGGCTTTGACCTACCATGGTGATCGTGGTTCTTGCTAAACAGATGCGAAATGGACTAAGGCTTGTATCCAGCAGAACTCCACTGCTAAGAGGTCAGTACACAAACAATGCCACATGTTGCCAAAGAGTGTCCACCTTACAAACTAAGTGGCATACTACTCATTTAATAGTGATGGTCATGTTGCTGTCAGTAGGATCTGTCATTGATTAGGGAGGAGGAGGAAGAAGAGTTGGGGGAGAATGAATGCCAAGTCAAACTGGGCAAGGTTCCACTGAATTTCTGACACAATGAGTTGAAAGTTAAGTTACCAGCTCTAAACCTAAACAATGTGCATTTTCTTTGTTTATCTTAATAGTGCCAATTTTCTCATCCTCTTCCCAATTTAAAAGAGGGACTCTTCTCCTCTCTCACAGTTCCTTGTGACACTTGCCACATCTTCTGCAGTTCCCCCTTTCAACCTCTGCTCCCTCAATTCCATCTGTCATTCTCCGTCTCCACATTGCAGTCTTCATGTTGTCATTGCTTTTTTACAACTCTCCTCATTTCACAATGACACTCCATTTCTCCCCTCACTCTTACAGCAGAGTCTTGTTACTCCATCCGAACTGTACTATATTCTTGGAAGAAATTGCTGATCTTATGGGAAGTGCCATGCACAGCTGAAACATTAGTCAATCCCCAGAAGAGAAGTGTGCAATAGAGACAGTGCAGCTGCTGCTCGGATTTACAACTTCAAACAATCAGAATTTGCCTGAAACCATTGACCTCCAAGACCTCGACCAGTGGCACTCACCGGAGAAAATCATGACTACCACACTTTCAAACAGTGCACTATAGGTCATTCAATTACTGCATTTACTTCAAAAAGACCTGAACATGTACACTCCGTACTGCTCAGTTTCTGAAACTGATATAAGCCTAACTAAGTTCCAATTAAATATTATTAACTCCCTGGATAGGCCCTATCCTCCTGAAATTAAAAGAGGTTTATGTAAATGAACATTTTACTAAAATGTTCCAATATAAAGAAAGAAAAATTCAAATCACATTTCACTCACACCCTGGCCAGCTGAAATAATAAAGTGGAGCAGTAATGGTAATGAAATTGTTGGCTTCTGATACTGCAATTACTGTATGATTACCAGTACAGGATTTTGGATTTCTGTAAGAGATACTAGCCATAAAAAATAAGAAAAAATAGCATTCTTGTAGTCGAGAATAAGGTTAAATAAGATCCATGTACAATAATCTGATTGTGATGGCTCCTGAGTTCCTACGAAATCAATATTCCAATAGTTAAAGTGCTTGTTTCTCTAAGGTCAATTGATTAATTGTTAAACTGTTCATGAGGAAGATAGATCCTGGGACAATGCTCACAGAGACCTAGAGTTTCTAAGCGTTGTCCCTAATGTCTAACTCTTCAAGAACAATTCCAAAAAACAGTTCAACACGTCAGTTACCACACTGCTGTTTGTATGATCTTGTGTGCAAATTGAAAGATGTGTCAACAAAGTAGAGATTAGTTTCAAAGGTAATCATTTCGCTGTAAATCAAGTTGGGAGGTCCTAAAGATATGAAAGGTACTGTATAAATGCATTTATTTTTCAGTCTCTTCAGCTCTTTTCTCATGTTGCACAATATTTATTTTCAACTTTGGACAAGAAATGAAGATCTTGAATAATCTCAGTTGTTAGAATTAGATCAGTCAGTCGAACTCATAATCCAAATAATTGATATTATGATACATGTATACTCTGTGCTACCTGCCTGTCATATTGTGTTTCTTATCAGATGCTTTAAAAAACTCAAATATGTCTAAACAAAACAGATAACGAGGTGTTTCGAATAATAGTCTTTTTTTTTTGCTTAATGCCATGATTTTTATTACAGGAACAATTGAGAAGTGTACTGGTATTTGGCTTTCTATACTATAAGAGAGGAGGAGAAGTGCACTGATGCAGTCAGTCTATCCCAGAAACATCGGCATAGCTGGAATAACTCTCCGTAGCAAAGGAAGTAATTTTTAAAGTTTTCTACAAGCATGCATTTACTGGTCCAAAAGTTCCCAAAATGATCAAAAAAGGTAATGGAACAGTCACCTTTATATCAAGCAAAATTGGATAGAAGAGATGAGAATGCTTCAATTAGATAAAGTATTGTCTAGACTGTACCTGGATTGCAGAGGGTAGTGCTGGCCAACATATCTTAGGAAGGATGAGTTAGTCTTGGAGGGAGTGTGGCATAGATTTACTTGAATAATAATAATACAAGTATTAAGCTATAAGAACACAATAAACTAACCACAGTTGTATTCCTGGAAATTTAGAAGTTTAAAGTGTGATATAATGAAATATTTTAAGATATTAAGGGGAAGAGATAGGACAGTTTGGAAAAAACAATTTAATCTCATTGGACAGTCTAGAACTAGAGGACATAGTCAGGTTGTTCAGGTTTGAAATTAGGAAACATTTCTTCATGCAACGTGTGCTTGAAGTTTGAAACTCAATTACACAAAATGGCATTTGATGCGAGATCAATAGTTAATTTTAAATTTGAAATTAATACTTATTAGCTAAATGCATTAAGGGATATAGGAAAGAGGTGGGCATATGGAGTTAGGTCAGAGATCAATCAGATCTCAGTGAATCGCAGTCAAACTCAAAAGTAAATGATTGATTGCCCTTCACGTGTTTTTGCTGAATGTTCCTTTGGAAATCCACACTCTCACACCTTTCCTAGGCACCATTGGATGCATTTTCACTTTTAACTTTGGTAGAAAATTGGTGTCATCCATTTCACATGCCAGTTTCAGCTGCAGCTTAGATGGTTAAGCGATTGCCTCTGAGTCCGAAGGCTGTGGGTTCAAACCTTACTTTTGGACTTAATCACAAAGTTGATTTTCCAGTGCAACCCTAAGGTACTGCTACATGGTCACTTGTACTATCTTTCACAGACAAGGTCAAAAAGGCCCTATTAATTGGATGTAAAAAATGCAATGGCTCTACTTCAAAAGAAGTACGAGGGAGTGCTTCCTGGTTTCTGACCCATGTGTATCCCTCAGTCAACGGATGTTTTCGTCATTATTACATTGCTGTTTATGGGATCTTGCTGCATGCAAATTGGCACTATGTTTCCTACATCACCACAATAAAAATACTTCAGGGATATTCCTCTGGATGTAAAATGTTTTGCAACATCAAGAAAGGAGCTATATAAATATTTTTCTTTTCACCTCATTTTCATTACAGTTGACTTCAAACTGTTTGGTACATCTAACAAAACGTTTTTACTCAAAACATTAATCTCCATTTAGAGCTAATGTGCAATTTCTATTTTTATTTTAATTTTCTAAAGGTAGTGATGATCTTAATTGTACACAGATATAGATTAAAAACCCCTTTTCAAAATTGCAGCCAAGCCTAATTATGCTTGCATATTCTTTCCAGTGAGGATTGGCTGCAATCATAAGTGATAACTTTTGTTAATTTTCCTCTCTCTATCTTGGGAGTACTTACAGAAATTTTACCATCTCTACTGCTACTCAGGCTAAGATCAGTTAACATAATAGAAAAATAAATTGATAGTAGGATCTTTAGCAATTTGAGGTTCAGGTATGTGCTGCCTTGACCAAACAAGCCACAAGAAAAGTTTATCACTTTCCCTCAAAAAGAAAAAAATAAAGCAGATACTTCATCCATTTATCAGTAACCAACAAGACAGCTCTGCTATTTGGGCAAACACAATGAGATCATTTAATTAAATTGCACAATTTTATATACATTTCTATATGTTTTGGCTTCAAACAGAACAAATTTGACTCAAGTTTCTTGAGAAAGGGCTCCAACATATACTTTGTGAATGTGGTTGATATTTGTAATAAAAGCATGAGATAAAACAATGATTTAGTAAAAGCCCGTGGTTTCCAAATCCCAAAAGCTATCATACAAATTGCTTTCTCACATAGCTTTAGAGATTTCAAAACTTTTATGCTGTTTTGCACAATAGACTTGGCCTTGCACTTTGGGTTCTCAACAAGAATTGTGATTTTGCTGTTTCAGCTTCATCAATATGTAACAATTATTGTGTTCCTGCATCTAGCTCCAGCCAGAAATCAGCTTTAATAATGAAGCCAATATACCTGGCATTAATTCCTATTAAGAAACATAATTAACCAAGGTTCTTGCACCTGATCAATTGAAATACAAATTCACACAACATAGGGGCAGTCATACCAGTGCAGTGTCTAGCTATTACTTTCCATAATTACAATGAACAGACATCATCCAGATTTACATAACAAAGGAACATCAGAAAAGAAGTAGACTATTCAGCCCCTCCAACCTGTTCCACTATTTAATAAAATTGATTAGAATTATTAAATGTTTTATCATTAATTTAATAAGCCCTGTGGCCTAACTCCATATACTTGCCTTTGACTCATGTCCTTTTACACAATTACTTGACAAAATTTTATCTATCAAAGATTTAATATTTACAATTGATCCTGCATCCACTGCCATTTGCAGCAGAGTTCTAAATGTCTACCACCCTTTGCGTGTAGATGCTTCCTACCATCTCTCCTGAATAGTCTGCCCTAATTTTCAGACCATGTCTCCGAGTTCTAGAATCCCCAGTGACAATAGTTTATCTTTTCCCACCCTGGTTGTTTTCTGTTAATATCTTGAAGACTTCAATCAGAACACTGCTTAACCTTCTAAATTCTAGAGGGAACAGGCCTAATTTGTATAATCTCTCCGCATAACTTAACCCCTGCAGTACTGGTAGCATTCTGACAAAATTACATTCTTCTCCCTTCAAGGACACTGTCTCTTTCCTAAGGTGTAGTGCCCAGATCTGTTCACACTACACCAAGTGTGGTCTGACCAGGATTTTGTGTAACTGCAACATAACTTCTGTATCCTTGTACTCCAGCCCTCTAGACATAAAAGCCAGTATACTATTAGTTTTCTTGATCATTTTCTGCATCTGTTCAAGGGCAGTTCTACTGAATTTTATCTATTTTTGACAGTGTTTTCTTGACTGAGATTTATGAGGCCTGGCATGCCACAGTTTATGGCATTTTTTTCTCAACCAATCTTCAGCTCTTCATCTCATTAATTTGCAAACAGCCTTGTGGCATTCATCTTGTAGTATGATGCAGGAGGAGAGACAGAAGTGCTTTCTGCTGCTTGGATTTTGCAATGTTCATGCTATTAGTGCCATATTTAATGCTCAATGCAAGCCACATCAGATGCTACAGGTCAGAAATTGCCTTTCAGACTTTGTCCTGCACCACTGTCCTGAAGGAAATGGCCCAGAATCATAAGTTAGTTCATCAGTACTTGGGCAGAAACCTGGAGGTGCTGATGGACAGGATGTTATAGAAGAGGCCAGTGCTTTTTCCAGCTGACTGGCAAATGAGACCATGTAACCAAACACACCCAGGCTAGACAAAGATGGTGGCTCAGGTTAATGCAGTGTTCCAGGTGAAAATGCAATGCACGTAGTGCAAGGAGATGGCTAATGATTGTCTGGACACTAGGAGGGTAAGTACCACCATATTCTCTCTGCTACCTTACACTGACCAGGCCACCACTTACTCCTATTCTGCCACTGCTCGTCATCTCATTAAGGCTCATAGACTACAACTGTAATTATTGCATGTCTACTCAATGATTCACATGCAAGTCATCCTTCTGAATCCTTCCTGCCCTTCTATATCCTATCCACTCACTGGGGACATCTCACCACCTCTCCTGTTCTTGCAGCACCACTGACTGCTCTTCTATCCACATTATCATTCTCAGTCTCTCATTTTCACTCATTACAGGAATGGTTCATCCGCCACCACACTTATGTCTCCATAACAACCTGACTGACCTAACTGGACTGTTACATCTGATTAGCAGAACAAACCATTTCCAAGCCCTGGACTGATATTTGGTGAGCCCCTTGACTAACTGTTGCAGTCATCTTTGACAGAATATTGATCCCCTTGACCCCACTGAGGACTGGTCCCCTTTGACTTTGAAACATGGCTGTTTGATTGAAGCTTGTGCAATGCATCTGCCTCATAAGCTGTTGGAACACGTTGTACATGTGACATTGATGTAGCACGGTGCTGTAGACGATAAGAGGTATGAGCAGAAGTAGGCCATTCAGCCCATCAGGTCTGCTCCACCATTCAATGAGAGCATGACTGATCCAGTATAGCAACATGTCCACCCCATTGAATTTGCTGTATTCCCTGCCATGACCAGCTGGCACCTTCCCAATGTGCTAAAAAGCAACGTAAGCCTCATCCAACTGAGTACAAAGAAAGACAATAGTAAAAAATGAAGCTAACAGTCATAAGATGCATTTTGTATAGGTGTACGTGATGCATATGCATACCGGTAAAGCAGTAAATCATAAGTATTCCTGAGCTCCAAAGTGAAGTCCTGAAGGGCTGAAATGTTGTGAGAGTTGGTTCAAAAGAAGGCATGATGATATATGAAGAACAGGGGAGGAGGATGTTCATTCAGTGTCGGGACATTGTCAGGAAGCCATAGCTATCTGGAGGCCCAAAGAAGCAGGCAGTAAGCTGCTGACAGCAGGTAACCATTCTGACAGGAATGTCAGGAATTGGTGTCCTATCTAGTTTCTCAGGAAAGGAGAGGGGAATTGAAAGCTATGTAGAAATAAGGCAAGTTGGATATTAATGACATGGAAATGCAAAGTAAAAGGTCATAGCATCATAAAGTCATAGAGTCATAGATTTATACAGCATGGAAACAGACCCTTCACTCCAATTCGTCCACGCTGACCATGTTCCCACTTCCCTGCATTTGGCCCATATCCCTCCAAACCTTTCCTATTCATGTACTTACTCAAATGTCTTTTACATATTGTAACCGTATCTGCATCCATCACTTCCTCTGGCAGCTCATTCTGCACACTAACCATTCTTTGTGTAAAACATTTGCACCTCAGGTGCTTTTCAAAACTTTCTCCTCTCACCTTAAAATCAGCCCCCGACCTTTGAACTCCCACACCACAGGAAAAAGACCCTTGTTATTCACCTAATCTATGCCCCTCATGATTTTTTAAAACTTCTATAATGTCACCCCTCAACCTTCCATGCACCAATCAAAAAAGTCCCAGCCTATTTTTATAACTCAAACCCTCCATTCTACACAACATCCAGGTAAATCTTTCCTGAACCTTCTCCAGCTTAATAATATCCTTTGCACAAAAGGGTGATCAGAACTACACACAGTACTCCAGAAGAGACCTCACCAATATCCTGTACAACCTCAACATGACGTCCCAACTCCTATACTCAGTCTGAGTAATAAAGGCAAGCCTGCTAAACATCTTCCTAATCTTAAGGAGAAGGTGGGAAATATTTTTTGATATCAGGTTTCTGATTTTTTAAATATTGCTGTATTTTTCCATATTTCTGCCCATTGCCCATGCCACTCAAGGAAGCAAAAATATGCTGTTGCAGAATCCACATGACATAACCGTATCTCAGGATAAATCCAGCAAAACCAGCTTAAAGTCAAGATGTAAAATTGTAGCCATTTTGGTTTACAAAAAAATCCATAAACTCAATAAAATATATTTGAATTGGAAATATCATCATGTGTTTGCGGGACCTCACTGTGTTCAATTTGGTTGCAATATTTCTTAATATATAACAGTCCTTCAGAAATTTTTCATTTGCTTTTAAGATTTCGGGGCATGCTGAGGTTGTGAAAAATGCTACTTTCTTTCATAAAATACATGCAAATATACTTTCTTAATAATCCAATAAAAGGCATAATGTTGATCATGCCTTCAACTGCTGAAAATTGCAATGTAAAAGTTTGCACAGAAACAACTAAAGCATTTGTTGCATCATAAACTTATATCAGCTGCCAACATGGCAGAGGTGTTTTGGCAGACTTCCATTCCTGAAACTGACTCCACTCAGGCGCACTCAGGCAAGCCGACCCAAGAGCAGGTCCTTTGCCTACTTTCATTGAATTCACATACTCTAATTCCCCCACTTCACAATCGTTCTAATGTTTATTTCACAAACTCCATGGCAAAAATAATCTGTATTTTCACTATTTATTCATTCACACATGTTTTCCAAGAATTTTCTCTGTTTCCTTGTTTAGGACATGGCGATGCGTAAATAATGGTGAGATGAGTCTGGGATACATTATTACAGCATAAGACACACTTTCAACACCTTTTGTTGTCTGGTCCAGAAACTGAGCTCACCATTCACATCAATATCATAAATCACTAGGAAATCTAGGCCAGATACATTGTAATAAACCATCTGATAGTCTCTGTGGTGCCCAATCCCTGAAAATGATCTGGCAGTTCATTCAGGGAATTAGACTCCTAAGTTTTAAGTAAATGTCAAATCACTGAAAAAACCCAACAAACAATGCCAATCCTGGATCTTAAGCAACTGTACACAACATTATCCGCTACAGTCTAATTTTGCAAAACACAATTTGGAGTAAAATATACAAACCATAGCACATGGGTGGGAACAGCATTCAGCGAACCATCAACGTGGGGACTTTTGTTTAACAATTAAAAAGGGAAAATATTTATAGAGACAACTGAATGAGATATTTTGTTTTCCCAAACAATCTGCCAAGGAGGTCGGACGCCAGTTAATATCCTTTGTTAGCAACATACTGTGGTAAATGTAATCCTCAAATCCATCGTAACTTGGGTGGCATAACACTAAACGCTTGTTATTCCCAATCGAAGCCACTTTGAGGGTGGCTTTTATGATCAACAACGAAGGGAAAGCCTGCTTTATCAGATTTTGTTTTTGTTTCAGGTTCAATCTATTTTCACAAATAAAAAGCCAACAGAGCAGAGGGACTACATTTCCTGGAAGCTGTTCCGAATCCTTACCTTGGGTGTTTCTGGAGTGTGTGTGAGAAGCACTGACGGCGTCGCTTGCATCCAACTCTTTGTGTCTTCTTCCTTTTCCCTTTGACTGATGGTGCTTCACAGTCATGCGCTTGGGGGGGGGAGGTGGAGAGATCTGCTGCCTTTGACGATAATATCACTGCCGCTCTTACCTCGCCTCTCCCTCGGCAATTAGAGTGAGAGCAAGGGAACAGGGGAGGGAAGTCGAAACTCTCGCATGCAGTGTGTGCAACAGCACCGACAGGCTGGCAAACTAGCGCCAACTCGCCTGACCCTAGTGTTCACCCAGCTATCAGCCTGCTCCCCACTGCTGGAACCGATAAAGTATTTGTTCTCTTCCTTTCACCCAGTTTCTGGGTAAGTGTTCAGGAGTTTAGAAAAAAAAACGTGTAATTGGCCGCCACCTACTGGTGGAAAGTTGGGGGGAACAAAGCTCGACACCAAAACACACACTCACACCTAAAAACAAATTGTGTTTAGCTCGTCTGGCACTGCTGAATTGAAGCGAAGATTTATCAAAGAGATTTCAGTCTTTTTATTTTCACATTTTTCAATGTTAGTGCACACTGGTGCACTAAAAATCGATCGGATTTTTTCTTATTTTCGAAGATTTCCTTTGTCATGCTTTCATCTCAATACATTGACCTACACTGGGATTCTAGGTGTATGCATCGCAACATGGGTACATGAATAGGAAGGGTTTAGAGGATATGGGCCAAATGGGACTAGATTAATTTAGGATATCTCTTCAACATGGATGCGTGGCACCGACAGGGTCTGTTTCTGTGCTTTATATCTCTATGACTCTATAACTATGTCAAGCACATTCTTTTGGGCAGTCCACAGTGTGTCATCTGCAATTGCAGATAAAATTCAGAACGGTTTGGGCCGTTCATCTCTGTCCTGCTACAACTGGAAATGATTGTGCTCTCTCCAGATGGTAGATGGGTCTTCTCACCAGAATGGGGCTTTTGATCTTCTACAGTAAGCACCATTATATTCATTTGTAATCGAATTATGATCAATGAAGACAGGTTGGACAAACTTGGTTTGTTTTCACTTGAATGTCAGAAGATGGGGAGATAGAAGTTTACAAAACTATGCCGGGCATGGATGGAATGGATAATCAAAGCATTTTCCCAGAGTAGAAATATCAATTATCAGGGCCATAGGTTTAAGATAGAGGGGGTAAGTTTAAAGGAGATGTGAAAGGAATATTTTTTCACACAGGGAGTGGTAAGTGCCTGGAATGGCTGCCAAAGGTGATGATGGAGGCAGAAACAGGCCAACGAGCCTGTTTCTGTGCTGTCCTGCTCTTGGTTAATTCAGGGAACAGTAGCGCATAAGGGGGGAGGAAAATAGGAGAGCTGGGTTTTCACAATGAAGCTCAGTGGAGGTGTTGTGTGGATATGTCTCTAGAGCCAAAGACCTACTTCTGGAAGAAGATGGTTAACACAGCCACTCATTGAAATTTTCAAGGAGGTACAGGTAGATCTCCTCTCCAATTAGGGGTTCTGGAAGCTGGAAGGCTGTCTGAGGTCTTTCTATTTGATAGGAGCATGCAATGGATGGTAAATAACTGACATCGGCATTTCAAGGAAAATGCCTTCACACCATATTTTAGAAGTTCAAATAGCAGGGAAAATATCTCTTCAAAGTGGTCTGTGGCTGCACCCACAACCAGACAGGCAGCATTGGCCTCTAAGCCTGCCTGGTAAATAACTACTGCTACCACATGCCAGTGTCCAAGCCCCGAAAAGACCCTGTACCAATTTGGCAAATTGGGCAGCTAGTTGGACTTTAAAGTGGACTTTACAAGACATGGGGAAATTGGCACCAAGATGTTTGTTTCCGGGGCTCGGAACTCTTCAACCCCAAGGCATCAATGTGGACTTCACCAGTTTCCTAATTTCCCCTCCCCCAACCTTACCCCAGTTCCAACCTTCCATCTTAGCACCGCCCTCATGACCTGGTCCACCTGTCAATCTTCCTTCCCACCAATCCGCTCCACCCTCCTCTCCGACCTTTATCCTCACCTCCATCCACCTATTGCACTCTCAGCTACCTTCTCCCCAGCCCCACCCCGCCTCCCTTTTATCTCTCCACCCCCAAGGTTCCCAGCTTCATTCCTGATGAAGGGCTCTGGCCTGAAACGTCAATTCTCCTGCTCCTTGGATGCTGCCTGACCTACTGTGCTTTTTCAGCAACACACTCTCAACTTTGATCTCCAGCATCTGCAAACCTCACTGTTTCCCAGGAGCGAATGGATGGCAACTATGAAAGAGGAAAGATGTTAAGCAAAGCAGAGAAAAGAATGGCAGCAGCTGGGATAAGTGCTACGGATGTGTGACAACGTTTGCTTTGCTGTAATAATTTCCTGGATTGGATGGTGTAACTTAGTCGCATAAACAGTGAGATCATTTTATATCAATGAAAGTTGAGCCGGTCACATTGCCGTATATTTACTGTTTTTATAGTCTCAACCATGATATAACACTTATGATTTGAACTGAATATCAATATCATTTCTACTTCAAAATCCCTCTGAAGATTGTAGGGAACAAACAATTGATGATGCAAGGCTTGATTACAAACAAAAAAAATCATTAAACTGCTACATTTTACGTCAGGTGAATTTGTAGAGAAATGGTGATGGTGGTATTCACTAATTTCAATACCTTATTGGTTGACAAGTATTAAAACAGTACACATGCTACATGCCTCAGTGAGCACCAGAGCAATCAGCTTGATTAATTTGAATAGAACCACTTCCCTGCTGTACATCCTTTCTTTTATAATGCTCCATTTGATGTTTCATAATGTTAAAGGCACAGTATACATAAATGATTGTTGGAGTTGTTGCAACCCATTTTCTTTCTTGATCCTCCCTTTTCAGGCTTCTCTACCTCAGTAGTTTTTGTTTTATGAGGTGGCATGCAGTCCAGAGTAAGGTGTCTAGACTGAAAGGTGTTAGAACAATGAGAAGTCTCAGGCACTAACTATTTGTGGTTAGGGTAGATAGCTGCCACCAATTCTTTGTGGTGAAGAATGAATCATAAATATCTTAGCAGAAATGTACTTACCTTAGGAAACAAGATAAGATTTATTACATTTATTACATTTCAGCAATTATATGCAGGCCACATGAATTTGGAGGCAAATTAACTCCTACTAACAAGAGGTTATTCAGTTACATATCTCTCCATGAAGAGGCTGGGCTAGATTGTCAGTGCTGTCTGCCTGAACTGCTTTCATCTGCCAATAGGGATGTGTCAATAGTCTTAAACTAGTAAGACAGAAACAAGGGCAGATTCTACAAGGAATGAAACAAGCCTAAATATCAATGAAACGGCAAAGGAGAACATAGACATAGTTGAGGGATGTAGGTTTGCTCGTTGAGCTGGAAGGTTCATTTCCAGGCCTGGAGGCCCACTGAAGATGTTACCTAATAGGGTGACAAAATGTCTGGAAATGAACTTTCCAGCTCAGTGAGCAAACCTATATCCAGAACTTCAAACTGAGCTACAAATCTTCTCAAAACTCGCTAATAGTTGAGGGAGGACATAGGTGTCCATGGAATAAATAGAGAATGGTCACTGAAATAAGATGTGGTAAAAACAAAATGAAGGGCAATTCTATTAAAAATAGAGAAGAACGATAAACTGGAGATAATTACATTGTAGAAAGAAGCCAAAAAGTAATAATGGGAGATATCAACCATCCCAACATTAATCTGCCAGGCGAAGTAGTTAATGGTCATAAGGTATTAGACTTCCTATCATGTGTACGTGACACATTTCCAACTACAACAATTTGTGATGATATATTACAGCTTTAACATAAGAAAATGTTTCAAGGTGCTTCATGGAGGCATTAGATATAAAAAATGGCACCAGATAAATGATCAAATGAAATGAAAGTAGAGAGTCAAAGATGTTTAGAAAGAGTATCCTAGAGCTTCGTCAACCAACGATTAAAATCAATGATATTCAAGAGGCAAGAAGTAGAGAAGCCAGAATAACTCAGAAAAATGGAGGGCTGGAGGAGATCAGGAGAGGCCTGGCCACGGAACAATTTAAAAACAAAGATGAGAAATGCTGTTACAATGTAATGAGAAGACATGAACTGATTCCTGACTTCTTCCCACTCTTCCACTGGTCACAACAAAGTTTGAATTTAAAAAGTGAGGTGATATTGCCAATACATAAATACCAAGCCACCTATAGCTCAGTAACAGAAATAAATCAGCCAGATTCTTTATGTATTGAACTCGTCCATTGCAAACATATTATAGTTGAGCATCTCTCTCACTCACACTGCGCCCCTCCCCCCCCACACACACACACCCACTTTTCTCTCTCTCTCTCTCTCTCTCACATACATACACCCCCCCACACACACATACACACCCATCTCTCTCTCTTTCTCTCTCTCTCTCTCTCATGTGCTCACACACCCACGCGGGAAATTGATTTAAAAGTACTTTGCCAAGCAACAGCTACATTCAGAAAAAAAGAACTGTTCACAGATCATCTCAAATGCCAATTTGCAGTTAAAGTTGCTGGTTGCATGCAATCTATCAGCACTTGACGCCTTCCTAGCTCTTCCCATCACCTGTCAGTTCTGTTTTTTTTTATAATTTTCCCTGATGGCAGTAATTCCTGCACTGTGGTTCACAGCTGCAAACAATTCAAGGGACAACACAAGCTGGTATAAATGCAGTCTGCAAATGTCAAACTGCTATTTGACAGTGAAAGAAAACAGTCAAATCTAATCCTGTCATCACTCAGAATTCATGGGCTGATATTAGTGGACCAGTCCAGCCAGAAAATCAGGGCAACCTCACCATTTCCTGCAACCCAAACAGAATTTATCTGAACAGACACTTCAGTTCCAGTGCGCCACCAGGAGAGGTGGCCACTGCTGGTACAGCAGTAAACTTGGGACAAAAAGCCGTGCTGAAGGCCAGGAAGAAAGGTAGACCCTGGTGACGGTAAAGGGGCTGGCATGGAGTGCCCCCAAAGACCATAGTATTGGTATACTTGGCAGCCTGCTCACAAAGTGGCCTGTCATTGGTAGCATACAAATATAGAAACACATGAAATAAGAGCCGACTTCCCCAAACGTACTCTGTCTTTTAAAAAGATCATGGTTGATCTGTGTGTGTTTTGAATTCCACATTCACACCTAACCCTGACAACCTTTGAATCCCTTGCCTAACACAAATCTACCTACCTCTACCTAATAACTTTCAAGGCTAACTCCAAATTTTTAAACATTTGTTGTGGAGAAAATGTAGAGAATCACCAGGAGACGCAGAGAGTTCTTCAAGATATAGGTATTTTATTTGCAAACAAAAAACCGTGACACTAAGAAAGCAGATTCCCAAATGCCCACGAACCTCAGGGTCTGTGATTTTTACATTTTTTTTATCATGTTTCTGTTCACTTGTCAGCATTTCCAACTATATTAATCAAAGTACCTCACTCTAGCTACACAATAAGCCAGTGTTGTTAGTTCCCATTATCTCTTTAGTTGTACATTCTACTTAATGTTATTCTAATGTCAAAGTTAGATATTTAGTGCTAACTCTTGCAATGATGGTCTTTCATTCCAGACCCTACTTAATATTTTCTGAATGCCATGATTAGATATTTATTATCACCCTGCTACAGGGATCTTCCATTCCAGACTAACCCGTCATGATAGATTTTTAGCTATTCCATCTATTACAATAGTCTCCAGTCTCAAGCTGACTCTACTAACTATTAATTAGACATTTAATGTCATGTCCCAAATATTTATGGTCCCAATCTTGTCATAATGACATTTAACAGGGATACTAGCACTACTAACTATTACCTCATCTCGCCATAGTGACCTTTCAGCCTTAACCTTACTCTGCTAATTGGTGTAAGAACATTCCACTATTCTTATCCCATCTTGCCTTCCACAGACCACAGAATGCCAGTGGTCTTCATGCTTTAACCCTTCCCATGCTTTCATGCTGTTTATTTTCCATACATTATATCTGGTTCTGAAGTCACCCATGAGCAAACAACTTTCTCGTGTCCACCTTGTCAAGATCTTTCAGGAACTTATACATTTCAATGCCCATTAGCCAACTCTCTTAAGAATTCAGGATGAAGGTTATCTGGACTAGGAGACTGATCAGTCTGCACTCCATCAGTTTGTTTAGTACCAATATCCTATTGATTATAATTTCATTAAGTCAGAGGTTAGGAATCCTCCAGCAGGTAACCCATCTCCTGACTCTCCAGAGACTGTCCACCATTTACAAGGCAAAAGTCAGGGATATGCTGGAATACTTCTCACTTTCCTGAATGCATGCAGTTCAAAAAATGTGGTTACTTTTAGAGAGTCAAATGGAATCCTGTCAATTGTGGCATCTTTCCCCTGTTTTCCTCATTTCCACCCAAACTGACATTACATCTTAATTTTCAGAATCAAGACCATATCTATCACACAAATGCCATCCTTGATCAGCACTGTCACTCTTCCACTTTTACATAGCGTCCATTCTTCTTGAATGTCATGAAACCTTTAATATTCTCAATCCTCATTACCCTGCAGCCATTTAATGCTGTCAGATCATATTTATTTATGCCAATGTATGCTATTAATTCATTTACTTTGTTATGAATACTACCAGCCTTCAGGTACGGAACCTTTGGTTTTACCTTTGGTCTTGGTTTTATCTTTCTAATCTGTAATCTTGATTATTGGTGTATTGTTAGGTTTTTTTTCTTTCTTTCCCTACCTGCTGTTTTCTGATCTTCATTTCCGATACTGCAATGTTCCTCTCCTACCTTGTCTCAACTGTTTGATGACCACACTTTTGCATATTTTATGCCTGAGCCTCATAGTTTAGTTCAAAACCCTCTCCATCTCTTCAATTATCTGCTGTTCAAGAACACTGGCCCTAGCACAGCTCAAGTGTAGGCTACCCCAATGTTACAGCCCTCACTTTCCTTGTACTGGTGCCATTAGCCCATGAACTGGAACCCACTTCTCCCATACCAATCTTTCAGCCATATATTACTCTCTCTGGTTTTATGTACCACATGCCAATTTACACGTTGTTCCAGTAATAATCCAGAAATTGTAAGCTTTGAGAGATTGCATTTTTGTTAGTGCCTAGCTCCTCTTACTTCTTATGCAGAACCTCTTTCTTAGTTCTACCTATGTCACTCTTGCCTTTGTGAGCCATGATAACTTGATCCTCCCCCTTTCACTGAAAGTTCCTCTCTAGCCCTGAACAGTTGACTAAATTAGAAGTCCCGATTCCAAGCAGTATTCTTGAAAACCAGATAATCAGAAAAATAGAGAAGGTTTCAAACTAAACAGTGAGGACAAGGGATAAAATGTGAAAAGATGTGGTAATCAAACAGCAGTGACAAGGTATACTAAGCGACTGCAACTACATAGGGAAACAATAGCCTAGTGGTATTATTGCTAGACTATTAAGCCAAAGACCCAATGTTCTCTGCATCTGTGTGCTGTGTGTTGGTGGAATTTGAATTCAATAAAAAACTGGAATTAAATGTCTAATAACAGTCATGAAACATTTGCTGATTGTCAGAAACACCCATTTGCTTCACTAATGTCCTTACCCAGTCAGGCCTGTATGTGACTGCAGACCAATAGCAATAAGGTTGACTCTGAGCTGCCCTCTGGATAATTAGGATGGGCAATAAATGATGACTCAGCCAGTGATGCTCATGTTCTGTGAATGAATTTTGAAAAAAAAATACAGTTTAAAAACTCTAAGCAAAAGCTCCTCAAGCCACAAACACTTAATACACATTTTCCCTGATTCATGATAGTATGCAAGAGCATTTACCCTTAAAATTTTGACATACCATCTTTCCTGCCATCCTTACTGAGTCTTAATTAACTATCTAATTGTATTATTCGTTTATTTAGGTTGCTTTTGATGACTTTACCACCAATTTGTATAGGATTCAAACATGAGACCAGATACTCAGTGAACTGCCCACTCCTTTTTCTGCAGCAGAGTAGGAACCTTCACCAAAGTCTGACACGTTTGTTCAGGTCGATCAACCAACTGATTGACTGTCAATTCCATATCTGGAGGGCCACTTAATTTCTAAGGCACATGCTAGGGAAATCCTAGGATCCCTCTCCCAAGTTCAGGAATAGTGACATTGGTTATTGTGGTCAGCTAAGCCAGTGTAGAGTGAAGGCCCAAACTGGCAGCTTCTAAAGGTCCTTTAAGTCTTTTGAAATAATTTTAACATGACAAGGTCTGTTGTTTTTCATAGAATTACATAGGATATGTGGCACAGAAACAGGTCAGACTGCCCAAGCAGTCTTTGCTGGAGTTTATGTTTCACTTCAGCCTCATCTCATTATTTATAACCTAAATCTACCATCCTCGCCATCTGGACCTTTCTCCCTCATTTGTTTGTCGAAATATACCTATCCTATACATTTCAAACACTCCCTCTAGCAGTGAATTCCAAATTCTCACCATTCTTTTAGTGAAGAAGTTTCTTCTGAATTCTTTATTAAATTTCTTGATGATTAACTTACATAGCTCTAGTTATGTTCTTCTGCATAAGCAGAAACATTATATATATAATATATATATCCTTTATCAAAATAATTCATAAGTTGAAAGATTCCATTCGATAAATACTCACCCTTTGTTTTTCAAGAAAAAACAGACACAGCCTGCTAATCTTTTATCTATACAATCGCATTTCTGATATCATTGCTGAAAATCTTCTCTTTAATCTCTTCCGAGCCTCTCTATGAGGTTTACAATATGATGATCAGAACTGCACAATGTGTGGTCTATCAAAGGTTTGATATGAGTTAAGTATAAATTCACTGTTTTTTCATTCTATCCCTCCAGAAATAAAACACATTGCTTGGCTTATGTTTTTATATAATGGCCTAACCTGCAGCAATTGATGAATTTGTTCTCAGAGATCCCTTGTTTTGATGACTTGTACCTTCCATGCAGTAAAAGACCTACCTATTCTCCTGAACAAAACTCACTATCTCACATATATCTGTGCTGAACTTTATTTGCCAATTATCTGCCTAATCTGCAAGTTTATTAATGTCTTCCTGTAACTTGTCAGTAATAACCAACAATCTAATTTGTTATTTGTAAATTTGGAAGTTGTTTGTTGGCTGCAAAATCCAAGCCATTAATGTCACTTGTGAACAGCAGTCATCCCAACATTGAATCTTTTGGGACACCACTCCTAGTCCCCATGTCACTCTGAATAACTACTCTCTGCTTTCTGCCACTTGTCCCTGTTTCCATATTCTCTCACTTTATTTATTAATTTATTATAGGGAAACTTATCAAAGACTTTGAAAAGCCAGATAAATTATGTTACTCTTTAGCTCTTGTTTAATAATAGAATATTCCAATTTTAACTCCAGGTCTGTTCTGCATTCTAATCTAAGTTGTTGCAGGAGTTAGGTTGCTACAATTGTTCATAGCATCCCTGGGGTGATAGTGGTAGGTAGACTAGCCAGTGTTTTGAACAATATTCATTAGAATGTGATCTATATGGCAAAGTGCTCATAGATAACTTTGAACAAAATCAAGATTAGACATAGGTGAGATATTTTTCAAGAAGGAATAGTCCAGCATAGATCGGTTAGATTGCATGCAGAGGGAGGCACCAAAGGACAATAATCCTAAGCTATAAAAGGAAAAAAACACCACTGACGTTATGGAATATCGGGCTGCTCTCCCATGACAATGAGAAAGAAATGACTAGTGGTAGTTTACCAGGAGGGTTACCATGTCTCGGCTAAAGGGAGAGGTGGAGAAGGAGAGTCCTTCATACAAATTTTAGCCCCTATAGGAATGAACCCACACTGTTGATGTCATTCTGGATCACAAACCAGTCATCCAGCTAACTGAGCTAACCAATCCTTTATTCACATGTAGGAGTAGGCAGCTCTAAGAGGATACTAATGTAAATTGGTTGGAGATTATGCTTTAGAAATAAGTTAATGAAGTGGTGTTACTATGTTTCTGACATGGTTATCATTACAACTGCTCCCTACACATCAGGTAGCTAAAGCAATAAAATAAAGGAAACACTGGTGCCTGATACCTTCAGTTTTTAGTTGGTAGACTCTGGTCACAGTCCTGTGGCATACACATAACCTAAAGGACAATACCTATATTTAAATCTTACTTTTATGTACGTTAATTTAAAACAAGATTAATGGTGTAACCTCACTATGAATGAAATGATGAGCATTCTATCTACAAAGAAGAATAAAAACTAAGCATTTTATTTAAATGGTAAGAGGTTGCAGAGCTCCAAGATACAAAGGGACCCGGGTCTCCTTGTGCAAAAATCACAAAAAGTTAGTATGTGGGTACAGCAAATAACTGGGAAAGATTATCATTTATTAACAAGAGGAACTGAATACAAAAGTTGGGAGGTTATGCTTCAATTACTGTACTCAGGATGCTGGTGAGACTGCAATGGTAATGTACACAGTATTGGTCACTTTCTTTAGGGAAAGATGTAAATGTTGGAAGATAGTTCAGAGAAGGTTTAATAGAATGAGACTGGAATGGGCAAGTTGTCTTATGAGGAAAGCTTGGACAAGGTAAGCTTGTATCATTAGAGGTTAAAAGAGTAAGAGGCTTGAGGGAGTAATGAGGCTGTGCCAGCTCCCGATTCATATGTTTATATGTTCGTGTGACTAAGGCATTATAGTTTACGATCATTTGTGAACTTACTATTTTTGTTTTCTGTTTGCATTCTGTCAATTCAGCATAAAGTATTTTAAAATAAAATGTTGATGCAGGAACAAGGTGGTAACGACACCATTAGGTCTACTGCAACTAACAAACATAAAGTATTACATGAACATCTGGAGTAGTATCAATTCCTTTCAGTAGTAAGTGGCATATAATGCTCACACGATAGAAATAATGACTTCAATTGCAACATTCTCTACTAGAAGGCAGTTTTGTTCTATGAATTTCTCTGAAGTACAAGCAGTTTCTCATAGAATATTACACAGAATGTGCTGCATAAGCATGAACAGACCTTTCAACCAATCCAGTCCAATTTACTGTTTTTCTTGCCCATAAAGGCACTTACACTTTCACTACTTTCTGTGGAAGTGAGTTCCATATCTTCACAACGTTTTGGATAAAGATGTTTTCTTTTATTTCTATATTTAAGAACATAAGAAAAAGGTAAAGCAACCTTAAAAGTCAGCCTTAAATATAGTTAATCTTGGAAAATCCACAACCCTCAGGACCAGACAATTCCAAAAGTATACAACCCTCCAAGCAAAGAAATTTCTCCTCAACTCATTTCAAAATCATCTACCCTTAATCCTGAGAATATATTGGATTTCCTAGATTCTCCGATCAGAAATAAAACACACTTTCAGTGTATACTTGAATAAACCCTTCAGAATTCTGTTTTTTAATGAGATTATCTTCCATCTTTCTACACTCTTGAGAAGAGTTACTAACTTACTAAATCTGCGATCACAAGGCAACTCTTTCAACTCAGGATCCAACCTAGCAAACCTTTACTGTTACCACCTCTAATGCAAGGATGCCCCTCCTTAGGTATGGAGACCAAAATTACACATAGTAAAGAATTAACACAGCTGCACAACTGTAGTACGACTTTTTATTCTTGTACTCTGATTCCCTTGCAACAAAGACCAAAATGCAGTTTGCTTATAATTGATGACAAGACTCAGATGATAACTTCCTGTATTTCTTGTATATCCATGTTGTTCTGAGCATCAACATTTGGAAGTCTCCTACCTTTTAAAAAGCATTTTGCTTTGCTCATTCATTTAATCCATCTACATCTCTTTTCTGCTTTTTTTCATCCTCTCTACACTTTACACTCCAATCTAGATTTGTATTGTCAGCAAACTTAAATCCATTACTCTTTGTCTCCTTATCTATTTCATTAATATAAATTATTAATACCCGAGACCTGAGACCTCAGCAATGATTCTCATGGTATTTCACTCGCCCCACTCTGCCAGTTTAAAACGTCTCATATACTTCTAATCTTTTGATTATGACAAATTATCCATGCAAATTATTATACAAACGCTTTGAGCCTTCATCTTGTATTTTAACCTTTTGTATGGCACCTTGTCAAGGGCCTTTTGAATGCCGAGAATACAATATTTTTGTCAGCTCCCTTTATCTACACAACATTTTCAAAAAACTGTAATAAATTTGTCAAACACAATTTTCCTTTCACAAAACCTAACGAGCTCTGTCTGATCATATTATGATTTTTTAAGCATATTGTCAAAACTATATTCATGATAAATTTTAGAATTTTCCTGAAACTGATGTCAGGATAACTGGCCTATTGTTCCCTGTGCTCTTCCTTATTTCTTGAACTGTAGTGTTATATTTGTGAACTTCCAGTGCATTGGAAATGTTCTAGAATCTAGGCAATTTTGGATTTTTCATTTCTTGCTGAAAATCTTCTTTTGATGGGCTTTAATTCTAATGTTTCCCATAAAAACTTTCCTAATTAGAAAGATATCTTATCAAGTTACAAATCAAGCTTTGAGTTTTTACAAGACAAAGCTTGTAAAACTTCTTCAACTTTTCCCAATGGTATTATCAAGGGGCTCTTGTATCATTCTTCTAATTTTATTTTGCACTTCCTCCAATTTCTCTAAATCCTTTCAATAATGTAATGACTTGAACTGAAAACAGTACTTCAAGTTTGGTCAAAGCAATATTTGAAACTAGTTAACATAACTTTTCAATTTCAATCCTCTAGAAATAAATCCAAGTGTTTAGTTTAATTTTCTAATGGATCTTGCAACTACTTGGAAGAGAAATTTGGTTTGCTTAGCACTAAGCAAACTGATCTCACTTTCCAAGTATAGCGAGTGCTTTAGGCTGCTGTCAGTATCCTGCATGTATTCCTCCTCAATGATATCAGAGAGCAGCAATGTATGTGTAACAGCTTGCGATGCTGTCTGTCCTGGGGCAACCACAATAAATCTGCATAACACTGCTGCATGAATTAATGTCATTCTAGAGTGTTTTGTGTATTTGTACACCCAGATTCATTTTCAAATTGAATCGTGCAATAAAAATCCAAGGTTGAACTCCAAAAAACAACGAAAAGCTTGTAGTAAAAGTGAGTGAGAGAACCACTAGATTAAAATTGATTTGCTTATTAGATTTGTACAGTGCAGAATCTCTCCACTGGTTGGAGTCATACCCAACACAAAGGAAGATGCTTATGGTTGTTGGAGGTCAGTCCTTTAAGCTTTAGGACATCAATTCAGGAGTTTCTCAGGTGTGTATCCAACCATCTTCAGCTGCTTCATCAATGACATGTCCTCCATTTTAAGTTCAGAAAATATTGTATATGATATTTGCACAATTTTCAGCACTATTTGAGACTCCTCAAATTCTGAAGCACACCATGTCCACATGTGGCAAGACCTGGAGAGGATTCAGACTTGGTAAAAACAATGACTGCAGATGCTGGAAACCAGATTCTGGATCAGTGGTGCTGGAAGAGCACAGCAATTCAGGCAGCATCCGAGGAGCTTCGATATCGACGTTTCGGGCAAAAGCCCTTCATCAGGAATAAAGGCAGAGAGCCTGAAGCATGGAGAGATAAGCTAGAGGAGGGTGGGAGTGGGGATAGAGTAGCATAGAGTACAATAGGTCAGTGGGGGAGGAGATGAAGGTGATAGGTCAGGGAGGAGAGGGTGGAGTGGATAGGTGGAAAAGGAGCTGGGCAGGTCGGACAAGTCCGGACAAGTCAAGGGGA
>NC_057722.1:23500353-23531053 GCF_004010195.1 Chiloscyllium plagiosum | reverse complement strand
TCCCCTTGACTTGTCCGGACTTGTCCGACCTTTCCAGCTCCTTTTCCACCTATCCACTCCACCCTCTCCTCCCTGACCTATCACCTTCATCTCCTCCCCCACTGACCTATTGTACTCTATGCTACTCTATCCCCACTCCCACCCTCCTCTAGCTTATCTCTCCATGCTTCAGGCTCTCTGCCTTTATCCCTGATGAAGGGCTTTTGCCCGAAACGTCGATATCGTAGCTCCTCGGATGCTGCCTGAATTGCTGTGCTCTTCCAGCACCACTGATCCAGAATCAGGATTCAGACTTGGACTAGTGTGCCATTAACATTTGTGCTAGACAATGTCAAACTCTCTTCTCAAGAGAGTATCTAATGATTTCCTTTTGAAATTGAGTGTGGTATTTCCATCAGAATCCCAATCAACATCCTTGGGTTATGTTGTCAAGAAATTGAACTGGACTACCCATTTAATACTGGATGCAAAAGCAGGTCAGAGACTGGAAATTCTGAGGTGAGCAACACACCTCTTGACCACCACTCCCATTCAGCTCCTCCCCCCAATGCCCTTGCTCTCCTCACACTTACTAAAGCCTTTCCATCATGTCACAAGTCAAGAAGTGTGGTACAATACACTCTGCCTGCCAGGATAGGCACATCTCTGGGACACACGCACCAAGCAACCCGGTGGCCGAACACTTTACCTCCCCCAACCATTCGGCCAAGGACATGTAGGTCCTGGGCCTCATCCATTGCCAAACCCTTACCACCCGCGACCTGGAGGGAGAACACCTCATCTTTTGCCGTGGGACCCTCCAACCACATGGGAACAATGTGGATTTCACCAGTTTCCTCAATTCCCCTCCCCTCACTTTATCCCAGATCCAACCTTCTAACTTGTCACCACCCTCTTGACCTGTCCCACCTTTCCATCTTCCTTCCCACCCTCCTCTCCGACGTATCACCTTCACCCCATCTTCATCTACCTATTGCATTCCCAGCTATCTTCCCCCAGCCCTACTCCCCTCCCGTTTATCTCTTAGCTCCATGGCCCACAAGCCTCATTCCTGATGAAGGGCTTATGCCCGAAACATCGATTCTCCTGCTCCTTGGGTGCTGCCTGATTGGCTGTGCTTTTCCAGCACCATGGTCTCAACATCATTCAGGGTACACCAATATACTTGATTGGCTTTCTATCCACTAACTTGAATATTATTACCATCTACTTCTGACGCACTGTGGTAGCAGTGTATGCAATACAAATATGCACTGTGCTAACTCACCAAAGCTCAAAAAAAGTAAGCTTTACAAATCTAGAAGGATAAAAGCAGCAAAAGCATGGGAGCATCATTACCTAAAAGTTCTCCTCCAAGTCACACACTATCCTGATTTGGAGCTACATCAATGTTCCTTCACTGGTGCTGTATCAAAATCTTGGAACTCATTTTCTGATAATCCTGTAGGTGTACTTACTGTAGATAGAATGCCACAAATCAAGAAGGCAGTTCACTATCACCTTCTCAAGGTCAGTAAGGTTTCAGCTACAAATGCCAGCCTTGCCAGCCACACACACCTCTCATGACAGAATATATAAACTATTAATGCTCAAGTAGTATTTTCCTTCAAATTCCTAATGCGGGATAAAGAAATGGTGGGTAAGCACTTCCCAATCATAATTTAATCCCTTTAATCATGCACAGTAGTGTCTATGTACAACAATCTTGGGGACATTCATAGGATGTTGGCATCATTAGCTAGGCCAGTAGCTTAATAGCCCAGAGACTAGTTAAGAATCAACCACATTGCTGTCAGTCTGGAATCACATGCAGGCCAGACCCATATAAGGATGGCATTTTTTCCCCCCTAAAGAGCAACAGTGAACCAAATGGCTTTTTTCAACGTTCAGCAGAAGAAATTAGACCAGCTATACATTAAATTCAAAATATACCATGTATCCTGGCGCGAAACAAACCCACGTTCCAAGAACATTAGCCTGGCAGAATTTACTGATTCGTTCAGAGACATTACCATTACACCACTTTAACTTTCCTGACCGAGCTAAAGTTGGGGTAGGACTCAGGGACCTGTCACTGATTGGCCAATCCACTCTGAGTTCCAGTGAACCAGACTCAGACTTTCCTATTCCGAAATTGAAATATTTCTTTCAACTAAATCAAGTCATATCCCTACAGCAGTTATCAGGACTTTGGTGTAAACCTTATCACTGAACCTAGGGTGAGAAAAGATTAATTTCTGATTGGTGGTATGGCTTTAATCCTTTTTGTACAGCTGAAATGGACATCAGCAGCATTCAGAGCTCTAGGAAAGTGGAGTTTTATTCCAGTGGGATCTGGGAACACACTTCATGTTAAGAAAATCAGGGTTGTCTCCTTTGTTTGTAAAGTGCTTAAGGTCCAATATTGGATTAATTTTAGAGTGCCAGTCAGGATTAGCAGCTAATTACAAACAATGATGCAAGCTGACTCATATAAGAAATGGGAACACACAAACACTGCACAGGATAATATAGTTAAGAAATGGGGAAGGCCACTGTCTGCGGTTCACCTCATAAACCTTTTAGCTGAATATGTAAATGTTCTTTACTATCTCCAAAAGAACAATACCGTGTCTTTGCAGTGCAATTATTATACAGGAACACAATTATTGGCTGACCAGAGCCACTGTGCTTAGCCTTTGCCCACTTGCGTACATACATAAACTGTGCTCATTTGAACATCAGAGGAGAAGTGCCCAGGCTGTCCAGCACTGGCTCCCTGCTTATGTAATTAAGATACCATTTGAATATTGCAATTGGGCGATGAGTGCTAAAATTTTATAACAGAGTATTTTTCAGACTTTTCAGTATTGATGAGCAAAATCACCAACACTTTATGAAAAATCATTGGATCTGTTCAGCCTGCCATGGTCTGCTTGAATAATAAGTACTTTGGAAAAGGTACACTTACAACTAGTATGCTCTTATTTGGATTTAAACCTGAGGTTCCAAGCTGTTCTTTTCGGATTGACCTGCTGCCAAAGCCTAGTTTTTGACTTTGCCAAAACGTAGTCCTTGGTAATGGTGATGACAGGTGAGATCCGCCACTGGCAGTTCTTATTTACAAGAACAACTTGTATACTTAAGTTCTGACTGTGGGAATTGAGTTTGTATATACACTTGTACAAGAACAGGGTGTACATTATATTCATACGCAAGCAGCTAGGAAACCAGAATTTTCAAACCTTACATACCTCATTATGCTGACAAGGCAGTAACATACTTTATATTTTACTCCTGCCAGTAAATGATTTTATTCTTGTTATTTTTATTTCTCCTTATCCTGCATATTTAATACTATTGCTTACACCAAATTGACATAAAATCACAGGAATGGACTTTTGAAAGAAAAGTCCATTCAATTCCTGTTTTGTCCTCTGTATGGCACTATATCCTCAATAAACAGTGATGCTATCAGGCTGTGTTAATCCTGTTCTGGAATTTGGATACTCAAAGAAAAGGCAATTTAGAGTGGCTCATCCATCTGAACTTTTAAAAATGGCTGTGAGCATCCATCAAATTACACATGCACAAGAGAAGCATTTCATTCAAGCATTCACAGTAACAACACCCACTTTATGTTACACCTCAAAAGTATTAAAATGTCCAAAGGCAAGAAAATAATCAGTCAAATCTCAGCCTAAGAAAGGCACATAACTAAAAGCTTGATAAAGAGGTTTTTAGAAGAGTATTAAAGGAGGAGTGAAAGATGAAAACGTGAACAGATTTAGGAAAGATATTCCACAGCATTGAGTCTATAAAGTCAAAAGGTCAATTGTCAATGACAGACCAGCAATGGGAAATGTATAAAAAAAGTGTGGCAGTAACATGGCGTTCTAGGATGGTTGTCAGGCTGGAGGAGGTTTCAGAAAGATACTTATACAATTTATCTAGCTGAATGCATAAGAATTCTGTTTAACTTATATGTATTTACCTAATTTTATGTGCGTTGTTTTCAAATTTTGGGCTGTATTCCACAGATTTTCTACTATGACCTTGGCAGGAGATCAGTGAAACCTCCTCAAATAAGTAGCTAAGAACGAGACTGGATCTCTGTTGTATCTGCATTTCTCTACAGTAATGTAAGGCGGAGAACATTAGTCCACCTATTAAAAGGCCAATAACAGATTGAGTAGTACCAATGGCAAAGGCTTCATAAGGCTCTCTACAGCTATTCATCATCAATCTGGACTTGGGCTTTCAATGGCACCCAGAATTTGAAGAGGTGGGACAGTAACATTGAAGATACCAACATATCAATAATTTCCGAGTGCTTCTCCTGACTTAGAGCCAGCCAGTGCCATAGCCTCTTGTGAGTTTTGCCTCTCGCTGTATCTCTACCTGATATAATAATTTATGTTATCCCTCATAACATAACTAAAAAGTAGGGTGTGGTTAACTTTAAGAGACATTTATGAAGCTCACTAAACTATAAAACTATTACATTCACAGATACACCCTGTCTGGACTACATTAAGCTACTTGGTTGCATAAAGTAACATGGTTGCATCTGCATGTCATTTTTCAAGTGACACTTAGCAAGATCCCATCTGAGACCTCTGCAATCTCAGATCACATGCTATGATACATTGATAATATCACAAACGTGTCTCAAAGATTTGCTGACATACTGACTGTGAGATGTAACACAAATCCCATTTTTTCCAAAACTAAGAAAAATTCCCAAACAGATATGCACAGTTTTCAATGTGACTACTACAGAAGCAGACAGAAACAGAGTTTACAAGATTAATCCAAGCTCACATTTGCTCCTTTGCGATGTAGCACTGTGACCAGTAATGACTTCACTTGATCAAAACTAGTTGCACATTATTTCCTAGCATCCAATTATTTGTACTTGGATTTCCAACTTGCACTATGTGTCCAATACTCAGTTTTGTAATTATCTAGCTGCTCCTTCATCATACATCTTTTTTATTTTCCGCTGCCGTTGAAGAACTGCTTTGTGAACAGTTAGACAATTGGTTGCTGGGCAAGGTGAGTTGCATTCGCCTTCGAAACAAAGTTGTCCTGGGAAAGTCCCTTTTCTCTTGACATTGCACAAAATGCATTAGTCCGATACATAAGTCTTGTTTTGTTGCTCAACACTCGATAATCATAGGTTTGACAGTACATACTGTACATACTGATGAAGAGCTGATGCTTGAAATGTCGACTCTCCTGTTCCTCAGATGCTGCCTGACTGGTTGTGCTTTTCCAGCACCACACTTTTTGACTCTAATCTCCAGCATCTGCAGTTCTCACTTTCTCCAAACCATACATACTGCTGAACTAGTTGAGTGTAGGTAATAGGCTGAATATGATATGATGCATATCAGTCCCAAAAGAACAAAGAACAAAGAAAATTTACATCCCAGGAACAGGCCCTTCAGCCCTCCAAGCCTGAGCCGATCCAAATCTACTGTCTAAACCTGTCACCCAATTCCTAAGCATCTGTATCCCTCTGCTCCCCACCTACTCATGCATCTGTCCAGATGCATCTTAAATCTACCATGCCTGCCTCTACCACCTGTGCTGGCAATGAGTTCCAGATGCCCACCATCCTCTGTGTGAAGTACTTGCCACGTGTATGCCCCTTAAACTTTCTACCTCTCACCTTGAAAGCGTGACGTCTCATTACTGAATGCTTCACCCTGTGAAAAAGCTTGTCTCTATCCAAATCGTCTATACCCTTCATGATTTTGTAAACCTCAGTCAGGTCCCCCCTCAATCTCTTTTTCTCTAATGAAAATAAAACTAACCTACTCAACCTCTCTTCATAGCTAGCACCTTCCATACCAGACAATATCGTTGTAAACCTTCTCCACACCCTCTCCAAAGTGTGCACATCCTTTTGGTAATGTGGCGACCAGAACTGTACACAATATTCTAAATGCAGCCGAACCAATGTCTTGTAAAATTTTAACATGACTTGCCAGCTCTTATACTCAATACCCCGTCCAATGAAAGCAAGCATACTATATGCCTTCTTGATCACTCTATCCACCTGTGCAGCAACCTTCAGGGTACAATGGGCCTGCACTCCCAGATCTCTCTGCCCATCAACTTTTCCCAAGGCTCTTCCGTTCATTGTATAATTCACTCTAGAATTAGTCTTGCCTAAATGTATCAACTCACATTTGTCTGGATTGAAATCCATCTGCCACTTTTCCACCCAACTCTCCAGTCTATCTATATCCTCCTGTATTCCTTGACAGTCCCTTATGCTTTCTGCTACTCCACCAATCTTTGTGTCATCTGCACACTTGCTGATCATACCAATAGTGCCCTCTTCCAGATCGTTTATGTATATCACAAACAACAGTGGCCCCAACACTGATCCCTGTGGAACACCACTGGTCACTTTTCTCCATTTCAAGAAACACCTTTCTACTACTACTCTCTGTCTCCTGTTGCTCAACCAGTTCCTTATCCATCTAGCTCGAACACCCTGCACACCATGTGACTTCACTTTCTCCATTAATCTACCATGGGGAACCTTATCAAATGCCTTACTAAAGTCCATATATATGACATCAACAGCTCTTCCTTTACCTATCAACTTGGTCACTTCCTCAAAGAACTCTATTAAGTTGGTAAGGCATGATCTCCTCCTCACTAAACCATGTTGCCTATCACTGATAAGCCCATTCTTTTCTAAATATAAATAGATCCTATCCCTCAGTATCCTCTCCAGCAACTTTGCCACAACCAATGTCAGACTCACTGATCTGTAGTTACCCGGAATATCCCTACAACCCTTCTTGTACAGGGGGAACAACATGAGCAACCTTCCAGTCATCCGGCATCTCACCTGTAGTTAAGGATACCATAAAGATATCTGTCAGGGCCCCAGCTATTTCCTCTCTCGCCTCCCTCAGCAACCTGGGATAGATCCCATCTGGTCCTGAGAATTTGTCCACCTTAATAACCTCGAGCCTACCCAATACATCTTCCCTACTTATGTCAACGTGTTCCAGACTAATCAAACGTCTATCTCTAATCTCAAGATTCATCATGTTCCTCTCCTCAGTGAACACTGATGTAAATTAATGATTCAGAATCTCACCCATTCTCTCAGGTTCATCATGCAGCCTTCCTTCATTATCCTTTAGTGGACCAATCCTTTCTCTAGTTACCCTGCTTCTTATATAAGAACAAAATGCATTGGGATTCTCCTTAATTCTGCTCACGAAAGCTATTTCATGACCCCTTTTAGCCCGCTTGATTCCTTGTTTAAGACTTGTCCTTCTCTTCCGAGATTCCTCCAGGGCACATTCTGTTCTTAGCTGCCTAGACCTTGTGTACGCTTCCCTTTTCCTCTTGGCTGTTCGTACAATTTCTCCTGTCATCCACCATTCAGGAATCTTGCCCTTCCTATCCTTTGCATTCAACGGGACATGCCTATCCTGCACTATCTTTAACCTATCTTTGAAAGCCTCCCACATATCAAATGTGGACTTCCCTTCAATAGCTGTGTCCAATTCCCATTTCCGAGCTCCTGCCTAATTTTGATATAATTGGCCTTGGCCCAGTTTAGTACTCTTCCCTTAGGACCACTTTCATCTTTATCAACGAGTATTCTAAAACTTACAGAATTGTGGTCACTGTTCCCAAAGAAATCCCCACTGCAACTTCTACCACCTGTCCTGGTTCGTTCCCCAGTAGCAGGTCCAATATGGCTCCTTCTCTCATTGGACTATTGACATATGCTCTAGAAAACTCTCCTGGACGCTTCTTACAAATTCTACCCCATCCCGACCTCTGACACTAAGTGTATCCCAGTCAATGTTGGGAAAATTAAAATCTCCCATCACCACTACCCTATTGCCTCTACATCTTTCCATAATCTGTTTACCTATTTGTTCTTCTACCTCACGCTCACTGTTGGAAGGCCTGTAATACAGCCCCAACCATGTAACTGCACCCTTCTTATTTCTCAGCTCCACCCATAATGCCTTACTATCCAAGACCTCTGTAGCATCCTTCTTTAGTACAGTTGTGATATAAAACAGCACATGACTTGAAAATATCAACTTTTAATCTGCAGTCCATTTTCTGGCATGATCTGTTCTGGTGCTGTATACTGATAAACAGAAAACTGTAATCTTTGTGTCAGCAAAGCACATATACATAAAATAGAATTGGTTCCCTACAGTGCAGAAAGAGGCCATTGGCCTAGCAAGTCTGTAGTGATTCTCCAAAGAGCATCCTGCAAAGACCAACACTTCCACCAACCCCTCCCAACACCCTCACAACCCTGTACCCACAGACCCACATTTACCAAAGTTAAGCTACCTAATCTGAACATCCCTGGATACGATAGAATAATTTAACACGGCTAATCCACCTAACCTGCATGTCTTTGGACTGTGGTAGAAAACCGGAGCACCCGACAGAAATGGCGAGAACATACAAACTTCACACCATTGCCCAAGTCTGGAATCAAGATCAGGTTCCTGTCACTGTGAGGCAGCAGTGTGAACCATGTGCCACCATGCTGCCCCTTTGCTGTGTTGCTAAGTCATCATACAACAGGATATTTGGAAAAGTAATTCATTACTGGAATGAATTTTCCAAAAGAATGGATGGAACATTGTTTGGGTGTGGAGGTTTCTTCTACTGCTGTGATTGGTATGTTTGACATGCCTCACATGCATTCATGAGTCATTGAATATCCTGCTTCATCTCTGGCCAGTACACAGGTTTGCATGTTAACTATCTTGTGAGTTCAATACCTATATGCCATGGTGTATCAACGACATAATATTCTGGTGCAATGCACGAGGTCTGAGGAATTTTTATCCTTGAAAATAACTTGTGATATACTATGTTTGTCTTTGTATGGCCAAATGAACAAATCTTCTCACGTATTTCTTTAATATTGTCAGCCCATGCCTGGATAATGATATTTTTTCAATTTTGTGGTTGTACATCTTCAGCAATTGCCAATTGCAACTGTTGCACTTGCACGAGCAAATATGTTACAGATCAACCTTGAGATTACCTTCAATTTCAACTGATTGGATTAGGTCATATGTGGTCTGTTCCACCACAGTGGGTGTGTTAAAATCTCATGAATCTTGACTATACTGAGACATACACAAGCTTTTAGTCCCACTTCAGTGATTAGAGAAATGTCAGGCAAATGGATCTCAAAGAGAATGATTGGGGCTCTTAATCTTGTCCAATCAGGGAGCCCTGGCTGACAGATATATAACAGGAGTGTCAGAGGTTCTGTTCAGTCTCAGAGCTGGCTCTGTGCTCGCTAAGTCAGTGTCTTATACTGTGCACATGTAAATAAAGGGTGTTTGTGTTTGTGCATGCTCTTCACCCTCTCATTGATACCAGCATTGTGGTGTTGGTCAGCTATGTTTTGTTCTGTCATCTCCCTTGGCCTTTGGAACAAGATTTCCTGAACATTATGAAAGTGTTCCTTAGTGTCATATGCTTTACAGAAACCATGAAAATTTGGATAGCTTTTGTGTAAGTATGACAAATCACACGTGTTACAAATCCTGTTGGTTTAGTGCACTTTTGCTGATCTTAGCAATAGTGTTTGCTGCACTTAAAGCATGCAACTGTCATTGATCTGCCATATAGCTTCACATTTGCATCCATCCTCATGTAATGAGTCAATTATATGAAGTGATTGACCACTACCCTCTCAAGGGCAATGAGAAATGAACAATAAATATTGGCACAGGCAGTGCATCCTCATTCCATGAATGAATAAAGTAAAAATCCTTTTTCTTGCCAAGAGGGTCCCACCTAAATGCTTTAATCAGTATAAAGGTGATCGTTAATTTGATGAGCCTCTGAGAATTCTTCTTCAAAAATGTAACACTCATGTCCGTTGTTGCAGAATTTTCTCACAGGCTGGTCAATAGACTGTTGAGATTGCTATCTGTATGACCTTGCTGGAGATGATTCTTAACTTATGCTGGACTTAGAGTACCTTCCAATCTTTTCTCGACCTTTCTGATCATCAACGGAAAGGCCAGATGTATTAGTTCTGCAAAGCCACTCCTTGCCAATGGCAAGCCAGATTTTGAGACTTCTTTTCTATGCATCTTCAATTACTTGACTGTAAAATAAATTACATTTCTTGTTGAAAAATTATCATTCAATAAAGGTATCATTTTGTGCCCAGTCCATAATTATGTGTGTGCCTTCTAATTCATGTTGAAAGCGTTTGGCCTTTTTTTATTACACAGAGTGCCAAGCAGAATTTGTTTATCTATTTATTTTAATGGTTTTGCTTCTTCCTTTTCCTTATTAGCTTCTGCTTCCCTATACTTTTCAGTGCTGCTACACATGTCCTTGCTTTCTTCCCCTTAAGAATGTTGGGTTAAGAACTGCTGGCTTGCAATTATGGATTGTAACATATAGATGCTGTTCACATGAAATAAGAAGTAATGCTAATACCCCACTTTCACATCAACTTGAGGAAAGGAAATGGCAGAATCAGTCAACCTCTGGGCACAGGTAAGACTTGTTGGTGTTGAAAAACCTTTTTAGAATGTTTTTTTAAGCAATATTTTCTCTCAGATGAGCTTTGTAGCTATGCTATATGGCACTTATGACTGCTATTTCTTTTCAAGTTGGATCTACAAGCACGCAAGTTTCTGTTTTCTGGCTGTTCAATGCCTTTCTACAGATCAGTACTCACAGCAATTGCTGCTGCTGAAATATCAAAATTAAATTATGTCAAGATTGTCATCTAGTTGATTTTCAATCTGGTATTCAATTGTCTGCCATAGAGATATAGTAGCAAAATTTTATAAACGGCCAATGTTGCTAACTATGCCTCTAACAGGGTATCTTTACTTGATGCAGCAATGCTTACATTATCCCTCATAACATAAGAAACTAGGATAGATAACTTACATTCATAGAGTCATACAGTAATACAGCAAAAACAGGCCCTTCGTTCCCACTCATCCATGCTGACCAAGTTTCCAAACTAAATAGTCAAACTTCAGCAAGTCAGGCAACATCCGAGGCACAAGAGAGTCAACATTTCGGGCATAAGCCCTTCACCAGGAACGTGGAGGAGGAAGGAGCTGGGAGTGGGATGGAACATAGCTAGGAAGGTGATAGGTGGATGCCGCTGTGGGGTAATTACGATGGGTTGGTGGGGGGGGCTGGAGCGGTTAGTTAAGAAAAAATATGGATAATGTCGAGTTGGAGGGTTGGATCTGGAGTGAGGTAGGGGGAGGGAAGATTTAGAAACTAATGAAGTCGATGTTGATGTCATGTGGTTGAAAGGTCCCAAGGAGAAAGATGAGGTATTCTTCCTCCAGTTGACAGGTGACTTTGATTTGGTGTCGGAGGAGCCCCTAGACTTGCGTGTTCTTGGGGGAGTGGGAGGAGGAATCGAAGTGGCCAGCCATAGGGCAGTTGGGTTGTTTGGTGCGTGTTTCCCAGAGATGTTCCCTGAAATGCTCTGCATATTGGCATTGCCCTCTTGACCTGACCTCCCTGTCCATCTGGCATTTTACATGTATTTGAACTATTCATCAAGAACTGTCCACATTTATCGCCTCAATTTTTCTGCCCGCTTTACCCATTCCAATCTATCTCTCCATGAACTGACTGCACTCCGTGCTCTCAGACAATGCTAACTTTGTAATTAAGCCTGCTGATAAGGGTGGTGTTGTTGCTGTTTGGCAGACTGACCTTCACATTGCAAAGGTCAAGTACCAGCTCTCAGATACCTCCTCCTACCTCCTCTGGACCATTTCCTCACCATGGAACATCAGGCCAATGCGTCCACAGTGGTCATTAACCTTATTTCACCTGGTTATCACCCCCACCACTGCCTCCAAGCTCATAGTCTCCCAATCCCTTCCAGCCCACTTCTAGCACCTTCCTAAAGTCTGCAAACAGGCCTAGGCTGACCTATTTTTTCTGCCTGCTTCTGTCCCACAGAACTCATCTCTTCCTACCTCAACTCATTTTTTTTTCTCCCTTCCCACTTATACCTGTGATTCCTCTAATTCTTTATATCCATTTCAGAATTTCCAGTTTGCGGGCTCCAGCCACCTCTTTACCGTACGTGCAATTCCTTTGTATATCCATGATGGTCTCAGGGCTCTTCACTTCTTCCTTGAAAAAAATACCTGAACTGTTGCCATCCACCACCACGCTCCTCCATTTAGTCAAAATCACCCACCCTGAACAACTTTTTGTTTCACTCCTCTCACTTTCTTCAGGTCCGAGGGGAGGCTCTGGGTACCCGCATGACTCCAGTTACGTGGGGTATGAGGAACATTCTTTGTTCCAGTTCTATTCTGGCCCACTGCCACAACTCTTTCTCCAGTATATCAATTATATCATTGGTGTTGCTTCCTTCTCTCAAATGGAACTAGAAAAGTTTATCAATTTCACTTCTAATTTCTACACCGTTCTCACCTTCATTTGATCTTTTCTGACTTCTCCCTTCCTTTCCTCGACACTCTGTTTCCATTTCTGGAGATAGACTGGCCACCAATATCCACCACAAACTAACCGACTCCCTACTTTGACGATACATGCTCACACCTTGCTTCCTGTGAAGACTCTATTCTATTCCCCTAGCTCTTCCATCTCCACCGCATATGTTCCAATGAGGCCAACTTCATCATGGGAGCCTCCAAAATGTCCACCTTTTTCCTCAACTGGCACCATTGTTGACAGGGCCCTCAGCCAGGTTCAACTCATCTCCCACACTTCAGTCCTCACCCCATCTTTTCCGTCTCGCAACAGCAATAGGGTTCCCTTGTCCTTACCTACCATCCCACCAGCACATACATTCAGAGGATCATTAGCTTCCACCACCTCCAGCAGGATTCCACCACCAGACAAATATTCCCTTCCTCTCCTGTCCCTTGTCAGCCTTCCACAAACACAGTTCCCTCCTGGACATCCTGGTCCCCTTGTCCTTCACTCCCATCAGCCCCCCTCAAAAAGCCCCATGGTACCTTCCCTTGATATACAGAAGGTCAAGCACCTGCCTGTTTATTTCCTCCCTCCTCAATATCCCTCCAAACCTTTCTTATTCATGTACTTATCCAAGGATCTTTTAAACTTTGTAATTGTATCTGCATCCACCATTTCCTCTGGCAGTTTGTTCCACATACTAACCCCTTTCTGTGTAAAAACAATGTTCTCATGCCCTTTTTATATCTTTCTCCTCTTATCTTAAAAATAGGTCCCCTAATTTTGAACTCCACACCTTAAGGAAAAGACCCTTACTTCCAAATCTCAGATCCACCTCGTCTTAAAGTGTTATCCCAATAACACCTTAAAGAGTCCCCTTTAAATCCCTAGATAACCCTCTGCCCCTGGCAAAACCTCACACATAAAATCCCTGGAGAAACGCTGTAGATCACTCACTGACACACACAGAGTTTGGAGAGGCTGAATGGCCTCCTCCTGCCATTGCCCTGCTGGTTACCCAATCAAGCTGCGCATGGAGACTCTTGATGCCAATCCTGCTTTGAGAAAATTTTAACTGTCTGCAATAAATTAAGATCACGATCTTAAAAAATTGGACAGAAAAGTGTGGGCTAATTTGTCAGAGGTCCAAGTAACTCCTTGAACTGAAATGGAGTATGTGCATAATGTTAAATCTTTGGATCAGAGGCTGCCTGAGGTGCAGCATTGCCAAAGAGTCTGAGAAACAAAGTCAATGGATAAGGGAAGCAGCTTAAAGAGTATGCTGGTCATTTCTCAGTGCTGTGTTTTGCTGCTACTATTGATTAGCTTGTTTGATACCAACCCTGCTGCCACATGCCCCAAAACACAATCATGGAGCTAGCAGGTACTTTGCACATGTAATCTCACTCGCTTTAACAAGCATCAATGGGCGTTGTGAGATCATCAAATATTTCAGCTATTTTTGATATCCAAACTTTTTCCGATTGCTCTGCAAAAAGAATACTTTAACTTCGTTGCGACTCCTGCAGAGTTTGTTTTCCTGATGTTAACTCAGTGTCCGAGTGCTTAATGTGAGCCAGTAAGAAAATGGGAAAAGGAGGTGGCCATTCAGCCCCTCAAGCATGTACAGCAAGCACGGAAACACTTGTCTCTTCTTCAAGATACTCCTTGAATCCACCATTTCTCCACCTAATCTGACATTTCCTTCATTGGCCAACTGTTTTTTTTCCTTAATCTGATGTCCCTCCTGTGAAGTACCATGGGATATATTCCTAGATATTTTCCATCCAAACTGCTCAGAAATATTATTACCCGCCAAGATGAATTGGGTAGAACAGGTGGGTCTTGAACCCAGGTGACCTGATCAAATTTAGAGACATTAACACTGTGACACGAGAGCCCTGGGCTAGTTGCCTGCAGTAAAGCATCATTCAAGTAAAAACCGCTCATATTGTTACCTTGGATGAGTCATTTAACTGACTCCCTGTCATCCATTCAGATGAATGACACTATTTGAGGCATAGCTCTTCCAGTGTCATAGCCAACACTTATTCCTGAACCCAGAGTAGCAAAGCAGTCATTTATCTTGTTGCTGTAAGTGGGAGCATATTGTGCAAATATCATAACAGAAACTGCACTTCAAATTTGAAATCTGTAAAAGCACTTTGGAACATATAGGGTCATAAAAAGCAATAAATGAATGCAATTTTATGTTTCATTCCTTCACAGTTGATAATTCTCCAATTGTAGCCAAACCAATCAAGTTCAACTGTAAACCAGCATTTTCTGCAGATGTTCATGCTGCTAATCATATTATTAACTTCCACAATGAGGAATTGCTTTGATACAAAATTCCTTCTTTCTTTTTCATGAACTTATTTCAGCATTTGCTTGTAGTAATACCTTAGTTAGCTGCTGCAATTCAGTGACTAATTAGGATGTTACTAGATTATCCGAATTGAATTAGATTGAAAATAGAAATAATTACAAATCTCTGACATACATTTAATTCACAGAATGTGACTTTTATCTTAAAGTAAAATTTGAAGCACTTACTTTGAATTTAGACCAGATAATCTAAGTAAGGGTTGGCAAATGTTGCTAGGTCACATGTAAATTTCCTTATTGGAAGCACATTGCTGATTATATCAGAATTTTTTCACAAATGAAAGATTATATTTATATCTTATTTTAGCTCATAGTTTCATAGGTTTAGACCAATTATGGCTGGAATTTGAAGTCCAATGGCAGACTTTATCATTACTGTCCTGATCTCTTAATAAGTGCAATTAATGTCATTAAAGAACTCATTAAGAGTTTGTTGAGGCTCATGTTGAGAAATCAATGGGGTCTCTGAAGCTACACACTGGGACAGAGGCACACCAGCTGCATGGAGGTAGCAGAGTGCCAGACTGGTTATCATCACCCGAGGGAATCACGTGGGCAAATAGAAGAGAGATCACCCAGAGGCAGACACAGCTGTAAGCGCACACATGTCATCAGTTTAAGCAGATTCTGGGCTCATTGTTGCACACAAAGGAGGGTGTTATCACCCTCCCAGCATTGTGGGACCTGAGAGGAGTGGGAAGACTTACATCCACAATTGGGAAGTCACCTGAGTATTAGGAAAGCAGCAACTGACAGTATGGACATGACTCGCAGATTTCAATCCAGTAACAATGAGGACTTTAACTGAAAATATTCATGGTATTTCCCAAATGGTTGCATGCCAATGTCGATGCTCTATTTGCTCGGGCTGGGCAGTACATTTAACTCCACACAGCTAGAAAGGGCACCATTTTTAGATTATCAATGGTACTGAGTCTGCCAAGTCAGATTCATTCACAGGAATGACCCCTACTCCCTCAATGCTCAACTGATCTCTGACCACATCAAGGCCATCCTCCTTGTGTGCATTCAAATAGCATGACTCCTTCATCCTCCACCAGTATAGGGTGTCACAATTCTAATAGGGGCAAGAAATATTCCATGTAGAGACATCTATTAGTTCTCTACTACTGTTAAACAGCAAGACCTTAGACATAGGATAGGAAGGAGGATTGGTGGCAGAACTCTATTCCACCACTATCTGGTATTGATTGCCTAGGATACCCCAACATCTTTCCCTACATGCACAAGAACATATATGTCAGCTATTTTTTATTCCATTCAGTACTTCATTTTGTCTCATTCCAGGACAAAATGGCCCATAACAGAGCAGAGAGATACGATGGATGGTGAGTGTGCAACATTTGGTTCCTTGGCTGTTATGAAGAGGAGATCTTGGCCTTGTCAGTGAGGATCAGACTGGTCCTGTGGAGATGTTAAAACATCCATGAGCCAGCAACTAAGCAAGCAACGTTGTCTATTTCTGAGCTACTCTCCCATTACTCCAAATGTGAATGCGTTGTTAACATAACTGAACATCTTCCTTTTGTTCACAATACACATCCTCTCTTTTGTCTCCTGCAGGCGCGAGGGGTATTTGCACAGTCTCCATGGCCAAGAAGGTAGCCCCATAAGACATCTCCTCCTCCAACTCTGAGGAGGGAAACATGCATACTGCCATCTTAGTGGGTATTTTAGCTAGATTAGAGTTGGGAGCACATGATGAGTTCATCACTGCCACGACTTCACAGCTGGCCAAAGAAGAAATACCCAGGTTACTGGCATTCAGAGGACTGCCAGAGACCAGGTACCTCCTCAGCCCCAGGCAGGTGTTGGCAACTTGTGACTTAATTGATATGCATAAGCCAACACAGGAGCAGCAAGCCAGTATGAGGGGGACACTGGATAACTTGACACAAAGGTTGCAAGACTGCAGCAATGCTGATGGGACCCTGCTGCCTCTGGCATGTGGGTGCTGGGAGACCTCCATAGACAGGGTTGGTAGCTGCCATAGAGAGCCAGATCCAGTACTTCCACAGTCTGCTGTAAACGGGCACAGACCTGCATTCCATCACTCTAATCATTGCCGTTCAGCACCATCAGCAAGGTAACGGGGTGCCGAGGGACATTGACCTCCAACCAGGTGCCCCTTTCTCACAATGGGATTGTGTGTCGGCCAAAGGAAGATCCCCATACAGATTCCCCAGAAGTCTCCATATGGGAAACTTCAGATGTGGCTGGACTTTTCACAACTACTGTGCCTCCCATCCACAGCCCTTAAGCTGAGGACACTATGCTTGCCTCCAGGCAGGACACAGTCAGCATGTTTGGACTCGCCAGACACAAATGCTCGCCAGGGAAGGTAACCTGATGAAAACCTAAAGGCTAATTGGCTTTATGCTTTGACATGCTTCCTCCACATTAACTGCAGAACCCAGGGCTACACTGAGACACTGTGGAAGGCAAAGAGAGAAGATCTTCTGAGGGTATTCATTATCACATTGTTAATATATGTTCATTTTTCATCATAAACTATGTGAGCAAATGTCTGTCTAGCAGGAAATACATGATTGAAGATGCAGAGCCTAGCCATCCTTCATGCTAGATGAGGATTTATGGTCCAAGGAGTGACGTGAGCAGTCCATGTGCAAGCTACAGAAACTTCGAATCATAGAGTTATAGTACTGTACAGCAGGGAAACAAACCCTTCAGTCCATCTCATCCATGCCAACCAAATATCCTAAATTAATCTACTCCCATTTACCAGCATTTGGCCCATATCTCTGTAAGCTCTTCCTATTCATACATCCATCCAGATGCCCTTTAAATGTTGTAATTGTACCAGCTTCCACCACTTCCTCTAGCAGCTCATTCCATACACACACCACCCTCTACATAAGAATGTTGCCCCTTAGGTCCCTTTTAAATCTTCTCCCTCTCAACTTAAACCTATGCCCTTTGTCTTGGACTCTGTTGCCCTGCAGAAAAGACCTTGGCTATTCACCCTATCTATGCCTTTCATGATTTATTAAACCTCTATAAGGCCACCTCTCAACCTCCGAGATTCCAAGGAAAATAGCTCCAGCTCATTCAGCTTCTCCCAATCGCTCAAACCTTCTAACCCTGGCAACATCCTTCTAAATCTTTTCTGAACCCTTTCAAGTTTCACAACATCCTTCCTAATAGCAAGGAGACCAGAACTGAATGCAGTGTTCCAGTAGTGGCCTAAACAATGTCTTATACAGCAGTAACATGACCTCCCAACTCCTATACTCAATGCACTGAGCTTAGAATTTGCTTGTTTCTTTACCAACCAGAATGAATCATTCCAGGCCACAGGACATTACTTGTATATTACAACTGCTACATGATGTGATCAAGAGTACATGGGGCTAGGAATTGGACTTCACACGGTAAGTCAATGCCTTAGGTTCTCAAACAGCCTGCAGTGATCACAGATGTGTTTCAGCTTTATTGTATGGTTGTGTATACGATGCCTTTGCCCTTCAAAGGGCCTTACTTTGCTCAACCTTGAAGAACTTCATGGAGCTTAGATGTTGCTGACTGTTGATGATTACCCTCCCACCCTACAATACCCCTTCCATGCTCTGTCATCTGCCCTCCCTTATTTAGTGAGTTGTCCTTCTCCCCAGTTTAGTCCCATGTGAATCACAGCATGCTTCCTCTGATTGTCACAATTAATTCCTTATCTTACCTCTTAATAACATTCCCTTAATGTGAACAGACCCCCAAGACTGACTATGGCATAGCCCCTTAAGTGACTCAGCCGGATAACTCCGAATGATAAGTGATTAGACCTTAAGTGATGACTGTATGGATAGCACTGGACTCACAGGACTGACTATAACCCACTTCCTGGACTGCAGTGATATGGCCCTGACTGCCCCAAGTCATTGAGTGATTGTGCCCAAATACCACAACTGATGTTGGAGGCTGCACTTGATTTACTGTGCCAGGACCCCTGACTGAAGAGTATATCCCTTGACTGAGGAGTATGTCCCTTAAATGTTGAGACATAGCTGTTTACTTGAAGCACATGACATGGACATGACTGGCACTTAGAGTCATAGAGTCCTAGAGATGTATAGCATGGAAACAGACCCTGCAGTCCAACCCGTTCATGCCGACCAAATATCCCAACCCAATCTAGTCCCACCTGCCAGCACCTGGCCCATATCCCTCCAAACCCTTCCTATTCATATACCCATCCAATTGTCTCTTAAATGTTGCAATTGTACCAGCCTTCACCACTTCCTCTGGCAGCTCATTCCATACACGTACCACCCTCTGTGTGAAAAGTTGCCCCGTAAGTCTCTTCTTTATCTTTCTCCTCTCACCCTGAACCTATGCCCTCTAGTTCTGGAGTCCCCAACCCCAGGGAAAAGACTTTGCCTATTTACTCTATCCATGCCCTTCATAATTTTGTTAACCTCTACAAGGTCACCCCTCTGACGCTCCAGGGAAAACAGCCCCAGCCTGTTCAGCCTCTCCCTCGAGCTCAAACCCCCCAACCCTGGCAACATCCTTGTAAATCTTTTCTGAACCCTTTCAAGTTTCACAACATCTTTCCGATAGGAAGGAGACCAGAATTGCACGCAATATTCCAACAGTGGCCTAACCAATGTCCTGTACAGCTGCAAAATGACCTCCTGTACTCAATACTCTGACCAATAAAGGAAAGCATACCAAACGCCTTCTTCATTATCCTATCCAGCTGCAACTCCACTTTCAAGGAGCTATGAACCTGCACTCCAAGGTCTCTTTGTTCAGCAGCACTCCCTAGGACCTTACCATTAAGTGTATAAGACCTGCTAAGATTTGCTTTCCCAAAATGCAGCACCTCAGATTTATCTAAATTAAACTCCATCTGCCACTTCTCAGCCCATTGGCCCATCTGATCAAGATCTTGTTGTAATCTGAGGTAACCCTCTTCGCTGTCCACTATACCTCCAATTTTGATATAATCTGCAAACTTACTAACTGTACCTCTTATGCTCGCATCCAAATCATTTATGTAAATGACAAAAGGTAGAGGACCCAGCACCAATCCTTGTGGCACTCCACTGGTAACAGGCCTCCAGTCTGAATACCAACCTTCCACCACCACCGTCTGTCTTCTACCTTTGAGCTACACGGTGCAAGTGTAAGATTGTTGGAGCACAGTGTTGCGCAGCAATATGTCCAGCTGTTGTCCAATGACCGCTGACAATCTGCCTGGTTTGTGTCTGCACTGAAGGGCAAGGCAAAACAGGAGTGCTCAAAGCCTTAAATCTCTGGCTGAGGGAGAAAAGCAGCAATGCCAATATCAGACAAGGCAGGGATGTTGTGAGCATTGAAGTAGGCACAAAATGAGTGAGCACTAAGAGAGCTTGCGAGGAACCCTGAGATGGAGCCTCGGTGAGATCAAATAATCCATCAATCCATGGGATCCTGCATACAACATGTCCTTGCAGCAGTATTGCAATGAAAGGCACCGCTGTGCTCCAAAGTACTGTAAGTGGATTGGAAATGTGTCATGATGATGTGATGAGGCTGGCATATGGCAGATGCTTAGGTTGATGGAGGTGGACAACATGCAGTTGCTGTCAGTGCAGCATGCCCAGAGATGTTGGTGCTGGGTGTCCAAATCGGAAGTTTGGAAAAACAAGTAGTGAGTTGCGATTGCCAAGTATCTGCTCTGACTTTTATGTCATGAATTTTCTATATCCAATTTCTATCTGTTGGGTGAGACAGTATAAAACTGCATATTAAGAGGTGGAATAAAGCAATAATAAGATTTTAATGCAAGTTAATGTAGTGAATTCTTTATTGCCTCTGGGAGCTCCAAGATGTGCAAGCATATTTGTTGCTGTTGGCCTAAGTACCATTTCACTTCCTATGACTTTGCAGACCCTTCAACTGAATGTGACTGTATTTATCCTTCACCCTCAAAGGGAGACTGCCCACAATTGCCCATGCATCTCTCACCTCCTCCTGCAGGTTTGTGATATGCGGCACCCCATCCAAGCACTTGTGAGGACCCATCAAGATGTCTGTATTCATGGTGGCTGGAGCATTTGTTGGGTGAGATGGTGCTTGCTCCTAGTTCTCCTTTGATAGCACTTGGCCAGTTGATGGTTCAGGGATCAATCTTTGTGCCTTGATGTCAAATCCTGTGGGACACACAAGGAGAGAGCACGAGAACTGACCTCTTCCAGCAGAAGTCTCTGCAATGCTGAGGCTTCCCGATGCAACTGAGTCCTTGATATGAGGGCAAAATGGAACATACTGCATCACTTAACTCTGTGCATTTCAGTTTATGTTCACCCTTACTATCAGAGATGCCAATCCCATCTGCTCACATTTGGTTTTGGTCCCTGATGTTGCTGATCTCCATAGATTCGTATTCCATAGTGCTGACATGAAAAATAGGAACTCCTCCTCCAGTCTGAGTCCTTTTCCAAACATTATATGCCTATTTCACCTGCAAAGATAAAAAAAACAGAAAAGGCATAGATGGCATCTAACACCAATACCAATGACTCATATTCATAAGAAACCAAAACAGTGTTGTCAGTTCCTCAGCATCCCTATAGATTTGAGCCTTGCTGTAAGATCAGTAAATACCTTCCTCCCATTGTGAGGAGTAACATGCACCCTCAGATTCCTCAGCTAGAGTGCCTGCTGCAGTTTAAATACCCGAAAGTGTGTACTCAGGATTTTACATTGCACTCATCCTGTCAGAATGAATAATGTCTTTGAACTGCTTCCTGTTCTGAACCTAGTTCATCAAAACCACATTGTCTGTTCAAGCTATCTACTATCTTAATCCAGGCCTGCATGGTTGGGAAAGGAGGACTTATCAGGTCACCATCTGTAAATAAGGCCTATCTCCTTTTAATGTTGGCATCAGCTAAGAAAGAGGCAACTGTATTCAGTTTCCAGCCCTCTGCCTTTCTGTTTCCATAAGTAATACAGCAAATAAACCTCTAAAATTGCTATCAGAGTAATAACTTCCCTGGTGGGTTTAAATTAGACATAGTCTCTTCCAGTTACACCTCTGCTCTAGCTCTCACAGCTGCTAACTGAGTCAATTCACCTTCAAACAATTAACTGTACGCCCCCGTTAAAATTGGATCTTGTGACTACTTCATCCAAGGCGCAAGATTGGAATTGAAAAATAGCATGAACATCAATTTCCTGAACTAGGAAAGAAAATCAGTGTGTTAATATGTAGTATAATGTTAACTGTTTTCACTGTGTTATTTGCCTTGTTCCAGTTTTTCTCCATTGCATTAAAAATTACATAAAGTCTGGTAGGGCTCAGGGTAATAATGCTTGCAACTTTTTAAAGGAAGGTCCAGCTCTAATTTTTCCATGACCCTTCCTCTCCCAAAAATAGTTGCCCAAAGTTGATTGTACCTCTTCAAATCCCTGTCATCCAAATCCCAGGCTTGAACCATGAGTTTAGCTGATGTCAACAATGTCACAGGGAGAGGCACAGAGAAAGGTCCGCAAGAGTTTAACCAAAGAGCACTTCTGGAATATACTTATATAAATGTTGGAGAAGGAAAGAAATTTTCAACTTTGTTAATGCTTTGGAGGTAGAAATTAAAGGAACCATCCACAGAATTGGCAGAAGTCATGAAACTATGCACAGAAGTTGGGAACTTCAGCCAGATAAAGCTAGGTTCCAGATTGTGAAAATTGGCCCATGTTTGGCAGGCATTCTTCCATGCAGAGAAGTGGTGTTTCTGCATTTGGGTTGGCAAAATACCAGGTGTTTATATACAAATGAGAGGTCCTGCCGAAGGTCACAGAACAGGTGAGTGACCTAGATCTCACAGTTGATTTAAGACTGTCAGCGAATACCATTTAAATTTAGCAATACTGTAGGGTACACTTTGCAAGTGCTTGTAATAGTTGGGAATTTCAGCCTTGTGCCTTATTTTAGTTTAATCAATGAACTATTATCAATAATCATACTGTGATTGGACACTTTTTCATTGGGCATGGGGAAGAAGGGTTTTGGATGTACCAATATTATCTCCTAGGTGGCTTTTATCTCATAAAAGACACAGTGCTCGTTATGGAGTCTGCCTTATGTACTACACAGAGAAAAAAAGATCAACTGGGGAGCAAAGAGTTTTTCAGAAAATGCTGTGGAGGCTTTAGTGGAAAAAGAAGGGAGAGAATTGTCAGAGAAGAATTATTTGGGAAGTTAAATGTGCTAATGTGATTATTTCAGCCTCTTGGACATTGGGACATGAATAAAGAAGCTCAATGACTTGGCATGCACTGAATAGGTAAGATTTTTATTTATAATATTATTAAAAGTGGAAACCTGCATCACACAAATGGAACTTTTTCATAACAGACACATAACTTTACACTCATTCACAAATATTCATCAACAATTTGCAAACACACTGAGGTATTTTTTAAAAAAAACCTTCATTTATCAATTTTTGATGTTGAAAATCACTCCAAAGAGTTTCACAGAGGTTAATTAGGCAAATTTGCCATTACACCAAAGAAACAAAAATGAAGGAGAAACAGACTGAAATAAAAGCATGGTATCTGAGGCAAGGTTAAAAGGGGTCCTTATCTGAAGAGAAAGAATTTGTTTGTGAAAAGTTTTCAGGACAGAATTACAGAACTAAAGACTTAGAAGGCACATTCATCAAATGTGAGGAAAAAGAATGGGATGTACAAATGTGGGCAGCATTAGATAAATGCAATGCTTTTGAAGAGTTGTAAGACTGAGGAGTTTACAAAGATATGAAGGGGTTAGGCCATAAAAGGATTTGAATACGAGATCAGAATTTTGCACAGCAAATGGGAGGTAACTCGAGTCCAATATAGGTAATTGAGCACAGAAATGACGATAAGCAAAGCTCAGCGCAGCTTAGGAGACAGGGCAGGGGTGTAGTCTCCCAGGAGATGTCCGGACTGCTAACAGATATCAGGAGAGAGATGGGTATCAAATCAGAGTTTGGACGGTGTTAAACGTGTACGATGTAATTGAGGGTGTGCAGTACGTTGAAGTCAGTTGAATAATTATTCAAGAATTAGGGTAGGTTTTTAATAATCTGCCTTGCTGTCAGACCCAACCTCCCTTTCCCTCATCTCCAGCTTTCGAACCAAAATCACTGGCTGACATCCCTTGGACCCAAACCCATCTTCCCTTGCATTGCTGTAAGACCCAACACCCCCTCCCCACTACCAAACTGAAACCCTCCTGACCCACCACCAGACCTAACCCCTGACTCTCCTTCCCTCTCTGTTAGGTGTTGCTCCCGGCAACATTCCCACCACATCCTCTCCCCACCCCACCAGGACCTGACAACAAGACCCTGACCACCAGTGGATCTGATAGCTTCCACATGCACTTATCTACCCTAAACATTCCATTTAAATAACCCTAGACACTGAGAAAAAATGAAAGTTAATAAAGATCAATGGTGTTAAAGATGAGGTTGAAATGATTAAAGAAAACAACCAAAGGATATCACAAAAGGCAAAAACGAATTATAATATAACATCTAAATTGAATTAAGAGTGATTGCATCGGTTTTTGAGGTAAGAAAAAGAGAGTACTAGGGTACGACAGGCTTCACAACGGTGAAGGAGAAGGACATGACAAAATTATTAAATCATTCATTTCTTTGGGGCAACATTGAACAAAGTTATGTCACCTGCCAGTTAAGTCTATGTAGTACAAATTGAAATAAAATAATCTGTCTTGATAAAGGAAACATCAGTTAATGTTGGGAATCAAACATTTAAGAAGAACCCAGTGTCAGTGACAGGGATGCAATTTGAAGCAGAGATCAGGCCTAATAGTGCAGACCTATTTCATTATATTGAGTTGCCACCAGGTAATGCTTGTAAAAAACATTTTAGTTCACAGCAAAAAGAAGAGCAGTGCATTGACAATCCTGCGAGGTCAGAGATGATTTAATTTACACCTGCATTCAGAAGGAATGAACTGGGTTGGACTTTGTATAATTGTTTAACATTCAGTTATAATGTGTGTACCTTGTTATTTTTGCAATCCTTATCTTTTTTGTTGAAGAATGGAATGTCTCATTTTCTGTATGGTTGTAATTGGACATTTGATTTCTTCACAAACCCCACTTTCAAGTACCTGCACATAACATATCCTACTTGCTGGGGGAGAAAAAAATTAAATCAGTGCAATGATGCACTAACATCACATGGTGTTTCGGTTAGTTAAATTTTAAGGCTGCTGTCAGGACATCATGTCACAGAGTATTGTGCAATGAAGTCTCTCATAACAACCAACAGGTTAAGGAGAAACTGAGAATCCTTTTGACACTTAGATTATTGGTAACCTATCAATGATGCAGAGCTACCCTGGAATGCTTGAGCATCCTGTAGAACAATGATGAAGAGAGGTAGTATTGTGTATAGCTTTTCCCAGCAGACACGTGAGTTATGAAGTGGAGTGCACATGTGAGCTAACTATTATACATCTTGCATCTTTGAATGGCAGGACAGTCCCTTGACCAGCTCATATTGAGAATGGACCTTTCCCTGACATGTGAACTCATCACTGACAAAGGCTGTCACTCAAAGTGAGCTGAAGTGTGGAATGCAGGCCAAGCCCTCACACATTCGCTGTGTATCATTGTTTAACTTCAATGTTGTTCATATTAAACTTGCAAATTTACTTGCAGTCAACAATGTGATGGGTCAAGGATCTCTGATGTCTAAGGCTATCTGTAGCCAAGAATTTGGTTGCTTGTGAGAGATGAACACTGCATAGTCATTGCAACTTCGTTCATCCTTGGGATATCTGATGAGAGTACTCATCTCTTACATGACTGTCACTAAGTCTGGAAGTGAAAATTGTACTAGAACATGTACAGGTAGATAACACTTTATCCAAAATCCGAAAAGTTCCAAAGTCCAAAGGTTTTTTGTGATTTTTTTTCTCATTAACAAGGTTGTTTGGCATGCAAACAGTTAACCCAAGTTGACACCGACTCGATAGTTGTCACACAGACACGACATGGGGTGGGGAGGGTAATGTGGCCCAGTACTGGCAGGCCTCAATTCTGTCTCAAGGCCCATTTTACTCACTGAGTCTGCTCCTCCGGAAAGAATTTTAAAAATTTCACCACCAAACTGTCACTTATTCCGAAATTCGAAAAATTCTGAATTCCGAAAACCAGTTGGTTCTGAGCATTTCAGATAAAGGATTGTGTGCCTGTATTTTAATAGTGCCTGTGAATAGGTTCAAAGGTGAGTGCAGGAGAACATGTCAGGAGCAGCCAGGCATACATGAAAATGATGTGATAACCTGGTGAAGCTACCAAACAGGACTACTTGCATGCCAAACAGCATAAGCAGCAAGTGATAGATACAAATAAGTAATAATGGACCAGATCTAAGCTCCGCAGTCCTGCAACATCCAATCATAAATGGCGGTAAACAATTAAACAACTCACTGGAGAAGGAAATTGCAAAAATATCGCATTCACATGGGGAAAACCCACTTCATAAGTGCAAAAGATAAGCCTGAAGCATTTGCAACAAGGTTCAGCCAGAATTGCTGAGTAGATGTTCCATCTCTGCCTCCTCCCATGGACCCTAGCATTAGTCAATTTTATTTGTTCCACATAATATCAAGAAATGTTTAGAAGCACTGGATACTGCAAAGGCAAAAAGGACCTGACAGCATTCGGAAATAGAACCGAAGACTTATGCTCCAGAATTGCCACACCCATAGCTTTCCCACTACAGTTACAACACTGGCAACTATACAACAATATGGAAAATTACCAGATAAGTCCTGTATACAAAAAGCAGGACCAATTCATCCAGCCAATCAGTCTACTCTTGATCATCAGGTGCAAGATGTCATCAGCAGTGTTATCAAGCATCACATGCAGAGCAATAACCTGGTCAGTGATGCCCACTTTGGGTACCACCAGGACCCCTCAGCTCCTGACCTCATTACAGCATTAATTCAACATGGACAAAAGCATGGACTGAATTCCAGAAGTGAGGTGAGAGTGACAGCCCTTGATATCAAGCTACATTTGACCAAGTGTAGTGTCAAGGAGCACTAGCAAAACAGGAATCAATGGGTATCAGGGGGCAAACTTTCTGCTGGTTAGAGTTATACCAAAACATAGGAACACGGCTGTGATTGTTGGAGACAAGTCATCTCAGCTTCAGGACATCTCTGCAGGTGTTCCTCAGGGTTGTGTCCTAGGCCCAACTATTTTCAGCTGCTTCATCAATGACCTTCCCTCCATCATAAGATCAAAAGTAGGGATGTTTGCCAATAATTGCACAATGTTCAGCACCATGTGCGACATCTCAGATACTGAAGCAGTCCATGTCTCAACACAAGATCTGGACAATATCCAAGCTTGGGCTGACAAGTATCAAGTAACATCAGTGCCACATAGATTCAGACAATGACCATCTTCAACTACAGACAATCTAACCAACACTCTTGACACTCAATGGTATTACCAACACTAAATCCCCAACTGTCAATATCCCAGGGAGTTGCCATTGAGAGAAGCTGAATTGAATTGCCATATTAATATAATGCTTACAAAACCAGGTCAGAGGCAAGGAATGCTGCATTGAGTAACTCACTTCTTGACTCCCCAAAGTTTGTCCTCCCAATGGTCTACATGTATTAGATGGGCTGCGGCAGTTCAAGAAGGCAGCTCACTCCTAGGCAACTACGAATGGGTAACAAAAGCAGGTGCATCCAGTGATAACCATGTCCCATGAGTGAATTTAAAAAAAACTTTACTTTCCATGATGCTTCACATGTACCACTTCTAAGCCCTCAGTAAATTTCCTTTTTCCTATGTCTCCCATTTTGTCTAAGTGTGGTCCTGACTTCTGAAGTTGAGGTAGAAGGATCTTTCTTGATGGTTGGCCCAGTTGGCTTAGAAGACTTGGATTGTCCTCTTCTGGTACCCGTAGGCTTGGAGGGCCTGGGCCAGGACCTGCTGAGAATCTCCTGCCCAGATGCAGATTCATCTTCCTCAATTTGAACTACTACAGTCTTTGTGATCATAGAGTCTTGTGGTTGTGGACTAGCTGGGCCTCTCCAGAATGCCCTGAGAAGATGCTCCTGAGGTTCCTTTGTATTAGTCCTCGCTATTAGAGCTTGTTTGATTAAGGTCAAAGGAGCTCGTTCCCCCCTCTCTCCTTGCCATTGATATTCAATTCCTATGAATAGAGCAAGGGAGTGCAGTCTGTACAGGGAGTCGGTTTAGCTCAGTTGGTTGGATCGTTGGTTTATAGAGCAGTGTGATGCGAACAGAGTGGGTCCCGTCACCGGTTTGAGATTACCATGAAAGGCTCTCCTTCTCAATCTCTTCCCTCGCCTGAGGTCTGGTTGCCCTCAGGTTAAATCACCACCAGTTGCTTCTCTCTGTAATAAGAGAGCAGCCCCTCTGGTCTGGTAAGAGTATGGTGACACAACGCACAGGTGGTCGGTACACATTACCAACAGATACCGAGCGTGCTAGACCTGGGTCTCTTTGGTGGTCACGAATCTGTCCATGCAGACAATGAGGCGAATGTGCACCAGAACCAGCAGAGCACTGATAACATTGGCAAACTTCTCAATCTTTCAATTCTGTTAACAAATGCCTCTGGCAATTCTTACCTTCCTGCACACGTTTGTGAATTTTTAAAAAGTCATGAACGACTTTATTTCTGCCTGGAGTTGGAGACAAGGGGGTCTTTTTTCTAGCTGACCACCACTAAGGTCCGGCCACCAGACCAAGCCACCTGAGACACAAATTGCAGCCCGAGTCAGTGCTGTGCGACAGGTCATCAGGGACTTCTAGGCAGTGCAGGAAATATAGAGGCATAGAGTCACACAGCATGGAAACAGATCGCTTAAAGCAACTCATCCATGTTGACAATTTTCTCCACTTCTCAAGGAATAAGTGCCGTCATCTTTTCTCTGCCACCTCATACTCACAGGTCCACCATTCACTCTAATTCTGCCACTGCATATGCCTCTCACCAAGACACAGGGGGCGACAACTTTCAGTATGGTGTGTATGGTGTCCGCTAAATGGCACTCATCCACTGCATCCTCCTAAACAACCAGCAAGTGCATCGTCTCCAGCAATCCTGTGTGTCAGAAACCTAGGGCATTTCTTCCTCAACCAGCTGTGAAAATGTAACTTGCTATGCTCACTAGATTGTCTACCCACATCTAAACTAGAGAAAGTACTGAAGCAAAAGTGACTGAGCTGGTGCATGGTGCAGGTGATAGTCTTATCATTGCATCTCCTGAGGCATCCTGTAATGACTTCCTCCTCAGAGGTGAAGGCGGAACTCAGGCTGTCATTGTTGGCCTCCTTTCAGAGATTCACAGGGTGCTGCTGGTGCCTGCATGAGAAGAGAGGAAATCAATTGTCTGAAAGGAATAAAAGTCAAAAAGTGTGGCACTGGAAAAGAACAGCAGGTCAGGCAGCATCCAAGGAACAGGAGAGTTGACGTTTCAGGCATAAACCTTTCCTGACCTGCTGTGCTTTTCCAGCACCACACTTTTCAACTCTGACTCTCCAGCATCTGCAGTCCTACTTTGTCCTCGATGCTGAAAGGAATAAAACCCCTGTGTGAATAATGACTGGAGGAGAAAGTGAGGTCTGCAGATGCTGGAGATCAGAGATGGAAATGTGTTGCTGGAAAAGCGCAGCAGGTCAGGCAGCATCTAGGGAACAGGAGAATCGGCGTTTCGGGCATTCCTGAAGAAGGGCTAATGCCCGAAACGTCGATTCTCCTGTTCCCTAGATGCTGCCTGACCTGCTGCGCTTTTCCAGCAACACATTTCCATCTTGAATAATGACTGGACCTTGGAGAGTAATTGAAAAGCAGCACAACTCAGCACATTGTAACTTCATGGATCGATTGCCTATTGAGGTCTCTTTATCCCCACATGAGCAATCATGCTCATCTCCATTAAATCCAGCATTTTTTCCTCAGGAGGAGTGAGAAGTTTGATGATTGCCAGCCGCTACAGACCAAAGGAAAGACTGGTAGTTTAGAAGGATGAGGTGGATGAGTGCCATTTAGTGGACACCATACACATCATACTGAAGGTTGTAGCCCCCGTGTCTTGGTGAGAGGCATATGCAGTGGCAGAATTAGACTGAATGGTGGACCTGTGAGTATGAGGTGGCAGAGAAAAGATGACGGCACTTATTCCTTGAGAAGTGGAGAAAATTGTCAACATGGATGAGTTGCTTTAAGCGATCTGTTTCCATGCTGTGTGACTCTATGCCTCTATATTTCCTGCACTGCCTAGAAGTCCCTGATGACCTGTCGCACAGCACTGACTCGGGCTGCAATTTGTGTCTCAGGTGGCTTGGTCTGGTGGCCTGGCCTTAGTGGTGGTCAGCTAGAAAAAAGACCCCCTTGTCTCCAACACCCAAACCCCTAGGTCCCTGTATGTGATGCTCCTGAGATGTCCTGAATGTTGGGGCGTGAGCATCACAGGATGAGAGGTTTTCCAGGCTTGTAGCATCTCAAGTGGTGAGGAGAAAGTGAGGTCTGCAGATGCTGGAGATCAGAGATGGAAATGTGTTGCTGGAAAAGCGCAGCAGGTCAGGCAGCATCTAGGGAACTGGAGAATCGACGTTTCGGGCATTAGCCCTTCTTCTGGTCCAGCAGGCTAAGATAAACCTTTGTAGAGGGAGAAAGAGAGCTTCTTCAAGGAAGGCATCCTTGTAAGAGGATTCGCAGTAGGTTGAAATCTTTGAGGAGAAAGTGAGGTCTGCAGATGCTGGAGATCAGAGATGGAAATGTGTTGCTGGAAAAGCGCAGCAGG
>NC_057722.1:23495581-23498261 GCF_004010195.1 Chiloscyllium plagiosum | reverse complement strand
ATATCATGTGAATGTTACTTGCCTCTTGTCAGCCCAAGCCTGGACATTGTCCACATTTTGGGCATGGGCTACATCAGTGTCTGAGGAGTCATGAATGACGTTGAAGATTGTGCAGTCATCAGCAAACAGGACTGCAGAACATGGATCAGATCTGTTTGTTGTGGAATCGCTTATCTCTGCATATCAATTGTTGCTTATTCTATTTGGCATGCAAGTAGCCCTGTTTTGTAACTTTGCCAGGCTTTACTAGCTTCGCTTATATTCCGAGTGAAGAAAAAGCAGTGGATGATATACGCTTAAGTGTTGTTGTGCTAGTCAGCTACCTTAACGCTATATATAATTCAGTCAAATCCATCAAATTCAGCACCGCCTTCCTAACCTGCAATCTTCTTCCCGACCTCTCCGCCCCCACCCCAGTCTGACCTATCACCCTCACCTTGACCTCTTTCCACCTATCACATTTCCGACGCCCCTCCCCCAAGTCCCTCCTCCCTATCTTTTATCTTAGCCTGCTGGACCAATTTTCCTCATTCCTGAAGAAGGGCAAATGCCCGAAACGTCGATTCTCATGCATCTCAAGTGGTGGGCAGCTAGACTTTAAATATGGCATGAAAGTTGGCATGGCCAGCACATTCACCTGTCAGTTTTCTCGATTTCTTGACTAAGGCACCCCAGTGCCCAGTTGCATAATGAATGAGGTGAATAGCAGAAGATTGTGTGAGAAAGATCGCTTTGAGCCTTGGCAGACTGGTTGCCATAAATCTCACTTGACAAAACATTTGAAATGAAAATGGGAACATTCCTCCCATATATTTCAGGAGTTTGCAGAAACTCTCCAGGAAAGCAACCATGATGGTTGGAAGTACCATTTCAATAGAATTCTTGATTTTCAGCATTTCCATGCACTTTTTCTCATAATATCCAAGTGTATCTACAAAGTCAATAATTGAAGTTATTGAGTTCAGCTTGGGAAAAAGTTTTGAGTCTGAGCTGCCACTAGCATAATTACTTACATTCCACCTAAATCCATTCCACTATTTCCAAAAGTAGTCTGCTGACAAATGGACAACCTAGCCTTTAGTTTGAACACTAAGATCAACTCAGAATGAAGAGCAACCATTCCTCTAAGTTTTCATTATCCCCAGATGCTGAATAGGTTTCTTCCATTTTAAGCTGTAAAGTTTTAAAAACATTAAGCAAACCATTTATGCTTTTGAAAAAAATTGTATAAAATTTGATCTTTCATTATGTAACTGAACAGTTCTACAAGTGTACTCAGTTTATCAAACCTATCACTGCCTCCAGAGTTAAGTTGATTTCTGAAATTTCAGTCTTCTAAATTTAATTACTTTAAATGTATTACTTATTTAATTAACTCAAATATTTATTACCTCCTCTTCAAAAATGTGAACTTCATTATGTTATTAAATTTGGAATGAGCATCGTTTTTTCTGCTTCGATGAGTATTTCCTTATTTTCCTCATTCACTTTTATCTTCAATGTCTTAAATATAGTCAACCACGCAGTCATTTTTTGTCACTTCTCCATTGTCCAGCTCTATAGGACTCTGAGGAGAAAGTGAGGTCTGCAGATGCTGGAGATCAGAGCTGAAAATGTGTTGCTGGAAAAGCGCAGCAGGTCAGGCAGCATCCAGGGAACAGGAGAATCGACGTTTTGGGCATAAGCCCGGATTCCTGAAGAAGGGCTTATGCCCGAAACGTTGATTCTATAGGACTCTCCTTGCTTTACTCTGTCCCTACCTACCTAATTATAACTAAAACATCTTTATTAATAATTTGTAGTTTGTTTCCATGTTATAATTTCTTCGGTGTTGGAAGAAACCATTCTTGGGCCTCTGTTAATCATCCCCTTGGTGCAGGCCTTTGCCCCAACTCAACCACTGCATGACATCTCTTTACCACTGCTTCTCTGTTGTCAGCCTGCTTGACTAAAAAAAAACTTGGAAGAGGGTTGACTTTCTCCAGATACCATTTTAAAAGAAACCTAATGCCAATGTCTCCAGTTAACACTCATCATGAACTCTACTCCTTTAATACATATTCAGTCATCCTTGTCTGCTAATGCCTTGTCTTCAACCTTGTGTTTGCAGTCTTAACAAGCAGTTCAATGTGGAGCTATTTCTAGGCATCACAAAACACTTATTTCCATTTCTATAAAATATCTAACTCCAGCTTTGCCTTAACTTATCCACATGGAAATGCTGCCATATATCATGTCACCTCAAGGCTTGATCATTTTAACGCTTTTTTAGTTGTCAACCTTTCCTCCACAATCAATGAACTTCAACAAATAGATAGAATTTTCCTGTTTTCAGCATGCGTTTTCTTGTGAAAGTTTCATTGTCTCTTTGTTGGCTACATAGAACAGTTGATCTTCCGTAATTACACCGGCACCACTCCCGACCTCTTCCCCGCTACATTGATGACTGCATTGGCGCCACCTCGTGATCCCGCGAGAAGCTTGAGCAATTCATCAACTTCACCAACACATTCCACCCTGACCTTAAATTTACCTGGACCATCTCTGACACCTCCCTCCCCTTCTTGGACCTCTCCATCTCCATTAATGACGACCGACTTGACACTGACATTTTTTACAAACCCACCGACTCCCACAGCTACCTGGATTACACCTCTTCCCACCCTACCTCCTGCAAAAA
>NC_057722.1:23438493-23494698 GCF_004010195.1 Chiloscyllium plagiosum | reverse complement strand
TATCTCCACGCTTCAGGCTCTCTGCCTTGATTCCTGATGAAGGGCTTTTGCCTGAAACGTCGATTTTACTGCTCCTCGGATGCTGCCTGAACTGCTGTGCTCTTCCAGCACCACTAATCCAGAATCTGGTTTCCAGCATCTGCAGTCATTGTTTTTACCTTCCTTCATTGTGCCCAGTCCACCATAGTTAGGAGAAGCTTTTCTCATGCTGTCTCGTGTTCTTCACCTCCTTAATTATAGAATGGACTTGGGTGCCTTTTTGAAGCATTGCACAGGTGGAGAAGTGCATATATGCATTCCTGTTACTGGTACCAAAGTTAATGGCCAGCTACACACTATCCAGATACAACAAATCAAGAATGATCATGGCCTTTATGTTCAGGACATGATCCAGATAAACAGAAAGCTTGCAGTCAGGGATCGAGAGGGCTTGGTCGAAGAAAGGAGACCAGTCCATTTTACAGCAGATCACCACTGGACTTATGCTCCCACAGCAAGCCATCCTTGGTACAAATTGCAGCTTGGGTCAGTGCTCTGTCTTGAGTGAAATGCTATACCTAGCAGTGCCAGAAGAATGTCAATGATCTTCTAAACTCAGCAACGTTAAGTGTTGCTGTCTTCTCTCTCTTACTTCACTCACAGTATCCTCATTTATTTTAACTTTGCCATCACACACAAATCTCACCCAGGGTCATGGACTACAATCTTCAGTATTGCAAAGATCATGTACTCTTAATAGCCCTCACCCAACTCTTCCTTCCAAACTACTAATTCTGCCTACTATCTGTGACACTCCCACTGGAGATACCTCCCCAACTTTCTTGCCTGTGCTTCATCACTAACTGCTCTTCCAATATATTCAGTATTTTCCTTTGCCATTGAAGCAAAAGTCACCCTTGCAGCACACCAAATGACTTACCTGGAAATGGTTGCACTCAATCTGCAAGGCTGACCAATGGCCCAATCCCCAGACTATGAAGATATGAATCCAAGGACTCACACAAGCCTTTGACTGACTGTGGCAGTAATCCCTGACTAACTGCAGACTTCCTTCTCCATCAAAAGGACTATAACAGTTTAACTTTTACCATTGACCATTTACTTGAAGCATTTGCAGTGTGTTTCACATGTTAATTATTGGCATGTGCCATAGCTTGTTGTGATCTCAGCTGATGTTATTAGCAGACAAGTCAGAACCCAGACTGAAACCTGGCTTGTGAGCATATTTTGTTTTTGTTTCATTTAATTAGGTGTGGTCTTTCACTGAAGCATGAGCATGCAAAGTTGAAGATTTGGTTTAACAATAAAATGAAAGTTTATTACACAAAAGTAAATGAAAGAAAAGGATAGATCAAACGATTAGCATATAACACAACTTAAACATTTTCAAAATTCACAGTAAAAATACAATCTAATCTATCCCAACAGCATTACTTTACAGTACTAAAGGCCAAAAAGTACTTGCTTCACGAGCACAACTATAAATTTAATGTATTTGTTTTTTTCACTCCTGGTCTGAAAAGTTTGATAGCCACTTTCTTGTTTAGTCCCAGAACTGAGCTTAAATATTCTCAGCTTCAAATAACACATTCCAGGTTCTAACCAAATACCTCTATTCTAGACTTTTCACACAAAAGCTCTTAAGCTGAGTTAACTCTTTTCTGAACTTGTCTGAACTAATTCTTCTCTAGGAGAAACTATTTCTTGCATTTAGTTTTCCTAAACTATCAGGAAAAACATAGTTCCTGATCCTTCCGAACTGAAAGCAAACTAATGCTCCTCATTAATAAAACACAATGTGCTGGAGAAACTCTGTGGAAATCAGATAATGGTTCTAGTCTGATATGACACTCCTGTAGGTATTTTGAAGATTTGTAGTCAGGCTCAAAACTTTATCTTACTACTGTTAAAATGTCATTATCATAGTCATGTGCTCTCCCACTTGATTATTCAATGCTCCCCATCATCTATTTGATCCCTGTTAGCCATAAGAACTATGGCTAATTCCTTCTTGAAAACATTCAATGTTTTAATCTCAACTGTTTTCTGTGGCAGATAATTCCACAGGCTCAGCACTCTCCGGGTGAAGAAATTTCTCTTCATCTCAGTCCTGAATCTCTCACTCCATATCCTTAAATTCTGAACACTGGTTCCGGACTCCCTTTTTATTGAGAATGCCCCTTCCTGTGCTTCACCCTCATTCTCCAAACTCCAGTAAATATAACCATAATGATCCAATCTCTCTATATACATCTTTCGTGACATCCCAGGAATCCATCTGATACACCTTTATTGTACTCTCTCCATTGGTAGAACATCCTCCGATAAGGAGACCAAAACTACACACAATACTCCATGTGTGGTCTAACTGAGGCCCTGTACAATTGGATAAGACATCCATATTCCTGTACTCAAATCCTCTCATATCAAAGACAAATGTACCATTTGGCTTCTTAACTGCCTGCTGCACCTGCATGCTTAATTTCAGCGACTGGGATATAAGGACACCCAGGTTTTGTTGCAGTTCCTCCATTCTGATAGCATGCACATGTTTGTTGTAGTTGGACTGCAAGCTATAATAGAGAAGGATAATGTCACTTAACATCTGGTAGTGAGAGCATTATTTGTTAGCCTGCTTCTTACTAGTTGCCATTTCACTCCAGTGGGCAGGCCTATTAGGTATAAAGTGAGTTCTCGGGGTTGTGGAACATATCATGTTCAAAGTGACCTCCACGAGTACTGTCTATACTAGTGGGCTGTGGATGCACTGCAGAATAAAAACACGTTGTCCTTCTGCAAAAAGTAATATGGTGTAGAAAGGTAAAAAATTTCAAACAAATGCAGTATCCAAATCTAATTTGGTGACAGTATTCATTTGAATTAAAATGTTCATGGAAGCGAACTTGAAACAATGAAATTCCAGCCAAACTACCGAATCAAGAACAAGTTGTCCTTAAATATCTGCATATTTTGTTTGCTTTCTGGAGGAAAGAAAGGGTAGCACAAGATATATGGAATGTCAATGTCATTCCATGTACAGAAATAAAGTCCCTGGAATGTTTGCAACAACCATAAGAAAAGTTCTTTCCACAGGGAAGGCAATTAAAAAATGGCTTCAACATTTATCCAGAGAGTTAATGTGATTTCCAAACTGCTTGCTCAACAATTAATATTGCCTTTACACTCAGATGGCAGCAGGAGCTGGAGAAACCTGTTTCCTTGGTCTTTGTGGATCTTACAAAAATGATTGATCAGGTCAGCACATGCATCTTTCCAAATGTTGGAGACACTTAATTTTTCTCCATCTAATTTGTTTCCCTCATGATTTTTTTGTTAGGAAACAATGTTTAGAATTACAAATCTAAGTCAAATAAATGGGGTTAAATAGACTTCAATCATGATCAAACTGAATGATGAAACAAGTCTGAAATACTGAATCCAAAAGAGAAAATGCCGCAAAATCTCAGCAGGTCTGGCAGCATCTGTAAGGAGAGAAAAGAGCTGATGTTTCGAGTCTAACTGACCCTTTGACAAAGCTGAAATTCTGAATAGTCAACACCTGTCTCTGTGTTTATCTGACAGCTTTGAAATTTCTAATGTTGGCAAAATATATGTTAGCACCAACACGAATTGGAATATTTTTCCTTTGCATTTTCTATGTGCTTTCTCTTTTAGTGCCCAAATGCAATGCTGCATACAAGACCCACTCAGAAAACTTTAATAATGCATGTCTAAGAGCAGAATGTAAAATCAAAATTCTGTCGATAAGAAAGATTATTGCTACCCAACAGTTGGTCACTCACAGTTTAAATGGCCCAGGAATGACTTTGCATTACTTGCCTTGAAGTTTGACTAAGCATCAGTCTAAAGACGGTAATGACCTACACAAGAAATAAAAGTAGAAAATTCTGGAACTCACAAAATGTAATCAAGCTCCATTATTAATTTGTTTTATCTCTCCACAGATTCTGCCCAATCTACAGAATATTTTAAGCATTTTTTTTGCGAAAGGTGACAAAGATGGTGGGGAAAGGTTGTTTTTCGGACTGGAGACGTGTGACCAGCGGTGTGTCGCAAGGCTCGGTGCTGGGTCGACTGCGTTTTGTCATTTATATAAATGATTTGAATGTGAATATAGGAGGTATGGTTAGTAAGTTTGTAGATGACATCAAAATTGGTAGTGTAGTGGACAGCGTTATCATGGAGTAAACAGAACTTTGATCAGATGGGCCTGATGGACTGAGGAGTGGCAGATGGAATTTAATTCAGATAAATTTAAGGTGTTGTATTTTGGTAAGGCACATCAGGGTAGGACTTATACACTTAACGGTAGGGTCTTGAGGAGTGTTGTTGAACAAAGAGACTTTGGGGTGCAGGTTCATAGTTCCTTGAAATTGGAATTGCAGTTAGACAGGGCAGTGGAGGCAGTATTTGGTATGCTTGTTTTTAATGGCCTGTGCATTGAACGTAGGAGTTGGGAAGTCATGTTTGGCTGCATAAGACATTGGTTAGTCCACTTTAGGAATACTGTGTTCAATTCTTGTCTTCCTGTGATAGAAAAGATGGTGTAATACTTGAAAAGGTTCATAAAAGATTTACAAGGATATAACCGGATTGGAGGGTTTGAGGCTGAGGTATTTTTCCCTAAAGTGTCAGAGGCTCTGAGGTGACCTTATAGAGGTTTCTAAAATCATGAGGGGCATGGATAGGGTGAATATCCAAGGTTTTCTCCCTGGGGTGGGGGAGTCCAAAACTAGAGGGCATATGTTTAAGGTGAGAGGGGAAAGTTATAAAAGGGACCTAAGCAGCAATTTTTTCACACAGAGTGTGGTCTTGTACAGAATGAGCTGCCAGAGGAAGTGGTGAAGCCTAGTACAATTACAACATTTAAAAGGAATCCAGATGGGTACATGAATAGGAAGGCTTCAGGTGGATATGGGCAAAATGCTGGCAAATGGGACTAAATTAATTTAGGATATCAGCAAGGATGGTCTATTTCTATGCTGTACAACTCTATAACTCTATCTGCAGTATTTTGCAGTTGTGTCAAAAGGAATAGAGAACAACATCAGTTATCCGAATTTCGATTATACGAATTTTGGATTACCTCAACAAGATCTCAAGGTCCCGATACGTGGGTAAACTGTGTTATCCAAACATTTGATTATCCGAACAAAATACTCCCCGCCCGTGTCGTTCGGATAATCGAGGTTTCCCTGTATAGGTATTTCTGTTGCATAGTTTCTAGTTTCTAACATCTATTATCTCTCATTAACAGAAGTGGCGAAGTTATCTCTCCATCACAAACACAGAAACATGTCATATAAGAGCAAGAGTAGGCCATTCAGCCTTTGGAGACTGCTCCACCATTCAATATGATCATGGCTGATCATTTACACAGTGCCCTGTTCCCATTTTCCCCCCATATCCTTTGAACTCGTGTCCTAAGAACTGTATCTCCATCCTTCTTGAAATCTTCAATGTTTTGGCATAAACATTTTCAGTTTCAGAAAATTCCACAGGCTTACGGCTTTTTTGGAGAAAAAAATTCTCCTCATCTCTGTCCGAAAAGGCTAACCCCATATCCTTAAACTGTGACCAAACTCTTGCATGAAAAGAAAATAGCCATATTTCACTGATTGATCAAACTTCTGTGGAAATACAGGAAATTAACATTGAACACTAAAGTACAGATCTTTGGAATATACATTCTGAGATTCCTGTTATAAGATGACAAGATGTGACCACCTGCAACAGATAGATGAAGAGAGAAGACTAACTTTATGAATTTTATCTACATCAGCTATCTCCATCATATTCTAAATATCAAATAGGAAGTTAGAAAGTTCCTGATTCCAGGACAAAAGAAGCTAAACTGCCAAGTTTAATAACTTTTCTAAAGGCATTGCTCCATTGGTTTGATTACCCTGAGTGAATTTAGAAGATATGGATATTACAAATGATTTCCTGTATTTGAACTTTTAGAAGCCTGAAGCCCACTGGGTTGACATGGGTTTAAAAGTAACTAAAGATTAGTGGTGCAAGCTGGAAAAATATGGTAAAAATCAGACATTAATGGAGGATAATGTTACCTCAAATGAAAACCTACGCTTATATATTGTCCTTTTCATACTAGTACCTCAACTCTGTGAGAGCCAGTAATGTACTATTGTAAATAAAGGAATTAAAGTAACCAATTTTGCAAACAGTAAACTTCTAAACTCACAGAAACAGCAATTAGATAATGACCAGATCATGTATTCTTTTCTGATACTGATTGAGGATAAATGTTGATCCGGTCCACCATGGATAAACTCCCGATTCTCCTTCAAAATAAATATGTTATGTTCTTTACACCTACCCAAGCAGGCAAATTGGACTAGAACTTCACATCTTCACAACTTACCATCACATCTCAAAGACTGCATTTTTGATAGTGACAGTGTTGACTTCTGTCGTATCAGCCTTGATTTTTGTATTTAATCCTCCAAATGAGATTGAAGCCTGAAACTTTTGACAAGCATGCTATCAGCTGACAGCAAGAGGGAAGAAAAAATGGACCGGATAAAAGAGTGCATTGGACCTCATGAGTTAATACAGATCATGATAAACCTTTATGATTTATGCCTGCAGAATCACTGGCAAGGCTCAGAATTTGTCCCCTTCAGCTGTTTCAAGCAAGTAAAGTAATGGAAATGCTTAGGTGGCTGGACACCTCGTCCTCTGTGGTGAAGGACAGTTGCCCCATGAGGTTCTCAAACTCCTTCAAGCCAGGCCCCAAGCTCCTGTACAGTACAGTGCTCGGACGAAGCGCAGACACACACCACAACGTAAGGCAACAGTTTTGTCCAACAGACGGACACGCACGGCTGGTGATCATGCGGAGAGCAAGTGCGCCGGAATGGGTGGAGGGGCGTGACAGTGGTGCGCGTCCCTGGCTTTCATTGGATGCAAAGGGGAAGGGCAGCCAGGGCACGGGGCGGGGTCGTAGCCAGTGTTGCGGATCGATAATAATAGTCGGGGCATCCCTCCCCTCCCGTCCAGTGGAGAGCGTCCGGCTGAGTGCGATGAGGGGAGTGGGTCGGTAGCTACATAGACAGGCATCAGCGCGTGCAGCACCGGACCGGAGCAGGGACAGAGGCGCGAGCAGCTGCGGTTGGAGGGAGGAAGGGAGAGGCGCGAGCGAGCGGGTGGGCAGGCAGGGGCATGAGCTGCTCCCAGGGAGACCGCCACTCGGGCCCTCGCTCGCGGTAATAATGATTCACCATGAATCAGAGAGACCCCTTGGTACATCTGTTTGCTGGCGGGTAAGCTAACGGCCGGGCACGGTCTCTCTCTCTCTATTTCTCACATTTACCGAGCGGCGTGTTCGATTTTATTTCTGTACTGAGCCTCTTCTTCCCTCCCTAAACCAACCGCGTTATTTATTTATTTATTTATGTTCCTGTAACTAAAACGTGCGGCCTCACTTTATAAATGTTTTTATTTGCATCGTGGAAGTGGGCGTGTTGCCAACTGCTTCAGTTCGAACCATTTTTTTATATGCGGACATTGCTTTTTTTTCTTGGTTTAAAATTGTCTATGGTTTTTTCCCTGTTTTATATTAAATTAGGGGTTGGTGGTGTTTGGTGATCTAGCAGGGGCTGGGGGGAAATGCAGCTCTGAGAGAGAGAGTAGGCCTCGCCAGTCCCCGGCTCTCTCTTGCCTGCTCTCCCGCCCTAGAAGCACTCAGCCCTGGCTGCCGGAGGCTGGCTGACTGGTGGTGAGCTGTGGACTGAGTAACACTCCCCTGACCCACACCATCATTGGCAAGAGAATAAATAAGCCAGTAGCTTCAATTTTTATAAAATGAGATCGGTTTAATCTCTCCCCTTCCTCTCTATCTTTAAATGTACTTTCACAGTGACAGAAAACCACAGATTTAGGTGAATCTTGGGCTTTCTTTCCTTAAGCCAATTTGCCGCCTCACCTCAGGAGTTGAAAGGGATGGGGGAAGAGGCTTCTAAATTTTAAAGCTTTGTGAGACAAAAATTATACTCTAAGTTTGTAGCAGTAGTTTCTAAATTGCCAATGAAGAGAGTGAAACTTGCAGATTCTGTGTAACTGCAGATTGTCCTGTTTCTGATTTCAGATGTTTCAAGCAAACCTCCTTGTGTGAATGGTTAGAATAGTTTTTACGTTAACCTAGCTCAACTAAGATAGCTTTGAGGCCATGCTGTACATAGTATTCTATATTTTTTTTCCAGTTCCCCATGTGCCTGCACCTAGCTCATCTTATTCATGACACCCACCTCCTGCTCTCTCAAAATCTATTCCAAACAAACTGCTAACCACTCAACTTCTGCTTCTGGTTCCCAAGTTAGCTGATATTGTAAATAGTTCTCTTCTGATACTATCCCTGTTTTAAACCTACTGTCATCAATATTTATTTTTCTAATGTCCTCAATGTCCTTGAAGCTAGGACATTAGTTTGCGATCTCCCTTCCCTTTCAATTCCTTGAACATGTTACCTCCCAAATCCTTGCCATCTATCTTAATTCATAATTGCATCCCCTCAACTATGGTTCTGCCCCATTACAGTACCAAAATAGTTCTTAGCAAAGACTGATCTAACGTCCTGTGTGACTGTGACAAATCTAAACTATTCCTCCTAGTCCTTCTCAACCTGTCTGTAGTCGTTGACACAGTTGAACACCCTCGCTTCCTCCAGTACCTCTCCGTTGTCATCCAGCTGGGTACGACTGTGCTCTTTCCACTCTTATCTGCCTAATTTTTGCTGCATATCATATACGATGGTTTCTCTTCCTGTTATTACTCCTTAACTTATGACTCAAGAATTAGTGCCCGAAGACTGGAGGATAGTAAATGTTGTCCCCTTGTTCAAAAAGGGGACTAGAGACAATCCTGGTAATTCTAGACCAGTAAGCCTTATTTTGGTTGTGGGAAAGTGTTGGAATAGGTTGAGAGGATTTGTAATCACCTAGAAAAATTAGGGATAGTCAGTATGATTTTGTGAAGGGTAGGTTGTGGCCCTCAAACCTTGAGTTCTTCGAAAAGGTGACCAAACAGGTGGATGAGGGTAAAGTGGTTGATGTGGTGTAGAGAGATTTCAGTACACTGGTGCGGCAACACTTGGATTGTTGTGTATAGTTCTGGACATCGTATTATAGGAAGGATGTGGGACCTTTGGAAAGGGTTCAGAGGAGATTTACTAGGATGCTCCCTGGTATGGAGGGAAGGTCTTAGGAGGAAAGGCTAAGGGACCTGAGGCTGTTTACATTATAGAGAAGAACGTTTGAAAGATGATTTAATTGAGACATGTAAGATAATCAGAGGGTTAGATAGGGTGGACAGTGAGTTTTCTTTCCTCTGATATTGATGGCTAGCGTGAAGGGACATAGCTTTAAATTGAGGGGTGATAGATATAGGACAGATGTCAGAGGTGGTTTCTTTACTCAGAGTAGTAGGGGCATGGAACACACTGCCTGCAACAGTAGTAGACTCACCAACTTTAAGGGCATTTAAACGGTCACTGGATAGGCATATGGTCGAGAATGGAATAGTGTAGGTTAGATGAGCTTCAGATTAGTTTCCCAGGTTGGTGCAAAATTGTGGGTCAAAGGGCCTGTACTGCGCTGAAATGTTCTGATTATTCTTTGTCCCTGTTTATTTCTCACTTGCATGCTGCTCCTTAGTGACTGAAAGCACCCATTTGCTTTCACATGTATATTAACAACACTCAGCTCTGTCTCACCACTTTTCTCTTGACTCTTGTTAAATTATCAGAATCTTCATCTATATCCTGTACTGGATGAGAGGAGGTCAGCTAGTTCAGTTGACTGGGCGATCAGTTGGCAATGCAGAGTATTGCAAACAGTGTGGATTCAGTTCTTACTCTGGCTGAGATTACCATCGAGGACTATCCTCGACTTCTCCCTTTGCCTGAGGTATGCTGACCTTCAAGTTAAGCCACCAATTATCTTTCTGTAATGAGAGCAACCCTATGGTCTGGTAGGACTATGACAAACTTATCTTACTGGCTGATCCAACTGCCAAATCCCCCTTGGTCCCCTCCCCTCCAAATAAATATTGGAAGACTTTGTTTTTTCGTTGCCACTCTGAATTTCATTCCCCAGCTACTGGTTGTATCCCTCTTCCTTGGTGACTGTCTCAGACCAAACCAGACTTTGTTTGTTTGTTTAGAGTGTGTTGCTGGAAAAGCACAGCAGGTCAGGCAGCATCAGAGGAGCAGAACTACAAATCCTCTGCTTTCCCACATTTCTTCCTCCATAAGTCAATAAAATGTTCTAAAATATCTAGTTATTGACATATTAAACAAAATGTCTTTCACTTCTATTATCCTTAAAAGTTTAACTAAGCGTATTGTTGAGAAAGAGATTGAATAGACAGGGATCAGCTTTACTGCTGCTCAGGTGGCATTGCAACAGGTCTTCTAACTGGCTTGGGGCCCTGTGCAATCCCATGGTCTTAATTCCACCTCTGAACGCAGAAAATTAGAACTAAATTTTGAGTAATAAAACTGCAACAACATATTTACATTGCACAATATTTGGAAGTATATCCAAGGCATTCATCGGAATGGCAAAATACAATATGACACTATGCAGCATAAGATCAGTTGATCAAAAGCTTGGTCAAAGAGGTACAGTTTAAAGGAGTGTCTTAAATCAGCAAAGCAAGGTGGAAACAGGCTGAAAGAAATTTCAAAGCTCTGAGATAAGACAGCTGAAGGCATGGCCAGCAATGATAAAGTGATTAAAACCAAGCAAGTTCAAGAGGGCAGAATTAGCAACTATCTTAAGAGTGCTACATACGAGTGGAAATTAGAGAGATAGGAAAAGGTAAGGCCATGTGGAGATTTGAAAATAAGAACGAGAATTTTAAACCTAAGACATTGCATGTCTGGGAGTCAGTATAAATCAGTAAGCTTCGGAGTGTGATAGGTGAACAGGGTTGAGAGAAAGTTAGAGCTGAAAAATGTGTTGCTGGAAAAGCGCAGCAGGTCAGGCAGCATCCAAGGAGCAGGAGGTAGGGGGAGGGGAAATGAGGAAGCTGGAGAAATCTGCATTCATCCCTTGTGGTTGGAGGGTGCTCTTCCTCCAGGCGTCGTGTTGCCATGGTCTGGCGATGGAGACGGCCAAGGACCAGCATGTAGTTGTGGAAGATGGGCTGTTCCACATATCTGACGAAGAGGCAGGCATAGCTGGGGCCCATGCGGGTGCCCATGGCTCCTCCTTTGGTTTGGAGGAAGTGGGAGGATTGGAAAGAGAAGTTGTTCAGAGAAAGTTAGGACTAGTCAGCAGCGCTTTGGATAACTTCAACTTCGCAGAAAGTTTAAGTGGAAGACCAGCAAGAAGTACATTGAAATAGCCAAGTTTTTAGGTAACAAAGCAATGGATTGAAGATTTGGCAACAAGATAGAGACACAAGACAAAACTGGTTGACATTAGAGGAATGAAAATAGGCCTCCTTAGTGATTAGTACTGTATTAAAATATGGTTGGCAGTTCATGGTAGAGTCATATAAAACACCAGACTATAAGCAAAAACAGTCTGGGAGAAAGTGTGGACTTCAGATGCTGGAGACCAGAGTCAAGAGTATGTTGCTGGAAAAGCACAGCAGGTCAGGTGGCATCCAAGGAGCAGGAGAGTTGATGTTTTGGGCATGAACCCTTCATCAGGAATGCTGGCTATGTTCGAGGCTCTAAATGGCTTTCTCATTCCTAAGGCTAAGGGAAGGCGAGAAGAAGAAATTCAGTACTTAGAAACTGTGAACAATTCACTACTTGGGCAATATACAAAATTTCACTCAAACTGCATCACACATCAGTTGTTCTATGTCATTGTATAGACTAGTGTTTGAAAAGTGTCATTAACTTTTGTGGTCATTCTGCATTGGTGTTTTATTATACATTGCCAGCGTTGCTCTTCAAGATTTCATGTATTTGCTGATACAGCAATGAAAATAATTAGTAAAATATAGGTTCCCCTAACATTTACAAGCAAATGTTACTTCGTGAATGATCTACAGTTGAGAGAAACTGAAAACAGTACACATGCATTCTATCATTTTAAAGAAGTCAGTGAGGGAGAAAAGAACTATTTACTGTCTGATTCTAACTTGTAGCATGACATTCGTGACATTCTAGATAAAGTACCCTTTTTTTTCCAAAAACTTATGAAGTTGTGTTGTAAAGGTACCAACCATATTTAAGTGTAAATGGTGTGTTAATTATTTTTCCTTCATGCTTGCGTAACCATCTTTGCGATAAGATTATCTTTACTTCCCACTTGAATTGGCATTGTACATCGTCACAGTGCTTTGTAATGATGCTGAATGAAAGGTCATCTTTCTGTTTAGGAGAAATGCACGATCAAGGAACATTAATTATTTATTACAGGTGCAAAATAAGGAAAAGTGGGTAGCCAACCGATTCTTATCAGCAAGCGTTGGTGGAGGACAAAAAAATGTTTCGAGTATATGTCTATGTACAAGATTTGGTCACAGTGTGATCTTGTGTAATTAGAGTCATAGCGATGTACAACATTTAAACAGACCCTTCAGTCCAACTCATCCATGTCGACTGGATATCCTAAATTAATCTCTTCCTATTTGCCAGCATTTAGCCCATATCCCTATAAACCCTTCCTATTTATGTATCTATCCAGATGTCTTTTAAATGTTATAATTGTACTAGCCTCCACCACTTCCACTGGCAGCTCATTCTGGTTGACTTAGTTCCATTTTTTATTCCTGCTTGCTTTCCCCAAGCAAAATTAATTCCCACAAACAGTTGATTCAGCTGGAGCACTCTGCAAGTATGCTTTAATTCTGTTCCTCATAATTAATATCTTGTAATGTTAACGTTCCTTCTTGACCTTTGATAGTCTGAGCACCTATTGTTGAACTATAGTTCAAGAAAACTCATAAGAATAGATGTTAAAAATTAAATGGATTGCAGCTGGGAGGGAGAGTTACTATTTGCTTTCTGTGCTGAAAGTATGAAGTGGGCATCTGCATTACTTCAATGAGCAAAATGGTGAGAAAATGTATGATATCATCTGACAGGATTCCTGCTGGAGAGGAGCTTTTGTAAGGTTGCTGTCATATTTTAAGCAATTAGTGAATTCAATTTTTGGATTGATATGAAAGTTACCTTGTATATGAGGATGATATGGTATTCTGTTTCCAAAGGTCTGCATTCTATTTGAACTTGAAATTGTTACCAATTTATTATGTCTTCGATTGTCTGCCAGTCTCCTGTTCACCTGATGCAATTAGTTGGCATATTAACAACCTTCAAACGTCAAGTATTCAATTTTACGTGATTGATTTCAGCCTAATTTTTTGCCGCATTCAGCAATAAGTCATGCACCACTACCACTCACTCGCTTGTGGAAACCCAAAGCTGCTTGTTGCATGGCAAAATAGACTGAATCAGTAGGTTATTTTAAGTCTTTGATCTTTAATGAAACAATTTGACAAGATGTCTTTTTGATGTATGAGTATACTACGATTTTAATTTACAATTATCCTAAGTATTTTCTGTTGTTGCACTTAACCTTTTAAAATATGAGGCGTGTATCCAAAAATAATTTCAGAATTTTTGGAAGAAATTATTTTTCACTTGTGTTCTTTTGTAGTTGTGTGCCAATTTGTTTCTTGGTCTCTCCATACATTCTGACTCCTACTTTTCTCTCTCTGGGTTTTATTTTTTTAGATCTAAAAATATCCTTAACTGGGGGACTGTCAGAAGGCTACCTAGCCACTTGGAAATTTTGGAATGGCATGGTCCATGCTTGACTTGCATCCTAACTAGTGAATATCCAGAAGGGGTTACTGAATAGTGTTGAAAAGTGGGAACTCTGACCAGCTGCGCTCTTATTTTTCTTCTGAGTTGTACTGAGGCTACTTCTGTTTTTTTGTCTTTAGATTAATTACATTACAGCGTGGAAACAGGCCCTTCAGCCCAACAAGTCCACACCGACCCGCCGAAGCGCAACCCACCCATACCCCTACATTTACCCCTTACCTAACACTACAGGCAATTTAGCATGGCCAATTCACCTGACCTGCACATCTTTTTGGACTGTGGGAGGAAACCGGAGCACCCAGAGGAAACCCACGCAGACATTGGGTGAACGTGCAAACTCCACACAGTCGGTCGCCTGAGGTGGGAATTGAACCCGGGTCTCAGGCACTGTGAGGCAGCAGTGCTAACCACTGTGCCACCGTGCTGTCTTAATCTTGATTGAAATCAGTTTACTTAACAGCCTGCCCTTCAACCCTGAGACATTGCTGACCTAGATTGCTGTGATGCTTGTTTAAAATATTGACTGAGATGCTGTCATGGTACGATTAGAATTAGTGTGTGTGTTGGCCCACTCCATGGAGGTGTTAACTAGTTGCAATAGCAGAGTTTTATTTTGTCTTCCACCCCACCTGCCTATGGTATATCTGAGGCAAATTACAACACCCTTTCAACAAAGCTACTGAGCTCCTTGAATACTTGATGCCAAACCTGGGCTGTCTGATCTGATATTTGTGGTTCAGACTCTGGGTGTGTAGTGTATTTACTCCCTGAGCCCTCTGTCCTGTTTCCAGCAACACGATTTCTTTTCTGAAGTTAATACAGTTAGAATCAGTGCTTCCTGAGGTGAACAATATTGGTAGAAAAAGCATGCTTGCATTGTGATCCAACCTGTAAAACCTAAACCTTTGGAGCAGGAGTAAGCTATTTAGCCCTTTGAGGTTGTCTTGCAATTCTGTTAGATTAGATCCATATTGATCAATGTTCTATGTCTCTTGACACTGACCAAACAAAAATTCACCACTCTGTTTTGAAAGCTTCAACTGGCCTCTAATCAATGGCCTTTTCAGTTTTTCCAGATTTATGCCATCTGTTGTGGAAGAAGAACTTTCCAGTTTTGAAAAAGGGTGGCACAGTAGTTCGGTGGTTAGCACTGCTGCCTCTGTGCCAGGGACCCGGGTTCAATTCCTACCTTGGGCAACTGTCAGTGCAGTGTTTGCACGTTCTCCCTGTGTCTGCATGGGTTTCCTCCGGGTGTTCCAATTTCCTCCCACAATCCAGAGATGTGCAGGTTAGGTGAATTGGCCATGCTAGATTGCCCATAGTGTTTGGTACATTAGTCAGGGGTAAATGGAGGGGAATGGGTCTGGGTGGATTGTTCTTTGGAGGGTCAGTGTGGACTCATTGGGCCAAAGGGTTTGTTTCCATATTGTAGGGAATCAAATCTAATTTAAAATCTTATTTTGACATTTCCTTTCTCCAACAATATTCACATCAAACTCAATTGTATTGTCTTTACTATAAATAAGTAAATCTCTGCTTCAGATAATTCTCATTACAACTTAAACTCCTGTTCTCAGAATCAATAGAAAATTTACAGCAACTATACTGACCATGCTGTTTCTGGTACATGCTTCTTTCTCTATCTGGCTCTTCTGTGTTCTTGTCACTACACCACAACTGTTCAGAGACTCCCATTGGAGTCTGGCACTTTTTTATGGTTTCCTAGTTCTACGAGTAGCGTTTCAACTGTCTTTTATCAAGTTAAAAAAACACACAACACCAGGTTGTAGTCCAGCAGGCTTATTTGGAAGCACTAGCTTTGGTTGTCAACCACCTGATGAAGCAGCAGTGCTTCCAAATAAACCTGTTGGACTATAACCTGGTGTTTGTGTTTTTTAACTTTGTACACTGGCTCCTCCACATCAAGTCTTTTATCTACTTTTCTGTATCTGATTTTCCTGCCCTTGCTTAATACTCAAAGTTCTAGCATGTGTTCATTTTCAGTTTCAGGTAATAGTTATAAAACTTATAAAACTGACCCTTCAGTCCCGCTTCGTCCGTGCTGATGGAGCTTCCCAAACTAAACTAATCCCACTTGCCTGCATTTTGGCCCATATTCCTCTAAACCTTTACTATCCATGGTTAAAAATCACACAACACCAGGTTATAGTCCAACAGGTTTAATTGGAAGCACGCTAGCTTTCGGAGCGACGCTCCTTCATCATGTTTACTATCCATGGACTTGTCAAAGTGTCTTTCTAAATGTTGTAACTGCATCTACATCTACCACTTCCTTTAGCAGTTCTTTCCACTTGTGAACCACTGTGGAAAAAGTTGTCCCTCAGGTCCCTTTTTAAATCTATGTCCTCTTGTTTTGAACACTTCCACCCTAGGGGAAAAAACCTTTTGCTATTCACCTTATCTGTGCCCCTCATGATTTTATGAACATTGATAATATCACCCCACAACCTCCTATGGTCCAGTGAAAAAAATCCCAGCTTATTCATCCTCTCCTTTGTTTTATCTCAAACTCTCCAGTCCCAGCAACATTCTGATAAGTCTTTCTGAACCCTCTATAATTTAATAATATTTTTAATAGCAGGATGATCAGAACTGTACACGCTCCAGTAGTGGCCTAACTAGTGTCTGGTACAATGTCAAAATGACATCCTAGCTGCTATACTCAATGGTTTGAGCAATGAGGAGAAGTGTGGTGAATGCCTCCTAACCACTCAGTCCACTTATGGCACAACTTTCAAAGGACTATGTTTCTGAACCCCCAGGGTCTCTCTCTCAGTTCGACCACACTCTGCCGGGCCCTACTATTCATTGTAAAAGTCCTTACCAAAATGTAATACCTAACATTTATCCAGATTAAACGCCACTCTTCTGCCCCAATTAATCAAGATTCCTTTGTAATCTTAGAACTTTCTTCACTGTGGACTATACCACTAATTTTGGTGTCACTGACAAATGAACCAGGCCTCCTAAATTCTCATCAAATCACTTTTATTTAGAACATTACAGCGCAGTACAGGCCCTTTGGCCTTCAATGTTGCACCGACCTGTGGAATTGATCTGAAGCCTATCTAACCTACACTATTCCGCTCTCATAATATGCATGTCCAATTACCATTTAAATGTCCTTAAAGTTGGTGGGTCTACTACTGTTGCAGGGAGCATGTTCCACGCCCCTACTACTGAATAAAGATATAAATGACAAACAACAGTGGACACAGCTTCAATCCCTATGGAAAGCTGCTGGTCACAGCCTTCTATCACCACACTCTGTATCCTTCCATCAAGCCAATATATATGCATTTGGCAAACTCACCCTGAATACCATGTGATCTAACTTTACTAATCAGTCTACCAAGTGGAATCTTTGACCGTTTTATGACGCCACAGTGGTGTCCCTGCCTGTAGATCAGGAGGCTCTGGTTGAAGTCCCACCTATTCCAGAGGTATGTAATAGCTGTGGTTCTGTTCGCCGGGCTGGAAGTTTTTGTTGCAAACGTTTCGTCCCCTGGCTAGCGACATCATCAGTGCTTGGGAGCCTCCTGCGAAGCGCTTCTTTGATGTTTCCTCCGGTGTTTATCGTGGTCTGTCCCTGCCGCTTCCTGTTGTCAGTTTCAGCTACCATTGTAGTGGTTGGTATATTGGGTCCAGGTCGATGTGTTTGTTGATGGAGTTTGTGGATGAAGCCCATGCCTCTAGAAATTCCCTGGCTGTTCTCTGTCTGGCTTGCCCTATGATAGTAGTGTTGTCCCAGTCGAATTCATGTTGCTTGTTGTCTGCGTGTGGCTACTAAGGATAGCTGGTCGTGTCGTTTCGTGGCTAGTTGATGTTCATGTATGCGGATTGTTAGCTGTCTTCCTGTTTGTCCTATATAGTGTTTTGTGCAGTCCATGCATGGTATTTTGTACACTACATTTGTTTTGCTCATGTTGGGTATCGGGTCCTTTCGTATGTAGTGTACGAAATACCATGCATGGACTGCACAAAACACTATATAGGACAAACAGGAAGACAGCTAACAATCCGCATACATGAACATCAACTAGCCACGAAACGACACGACCAGCTATCCTTAGTAGCCACACACGTAGACAACAAGCAACATGAATTCGACTGGGACAACACTACTATCATCGGGCAAGCCAGACAGAGAACGGCCAGGGAATTCCTCGAGGCATGGCATTCATCCACAGATTCAATCAATAAGCACATCGACCTGGACCCAATATACCGACCACTGCAACGGACAGCTGGAACTGACAACCGGAAGCGGCAGATTCAAACCACCTACAAATGCCGGAGGAAAGATCACAGAAGTGCTTCACAGGAGGCTCCCAAGCACTGATGATGTCGCCTAGCCAGGGGACGAAACGTTTGCAACAAAACTTCCAGCTCGGCGAACAGAACCACAGCAACGAGCACCCGAGCTACAAATCTTCGCACAAACTTTGAGGTATGTAATAGGTTGAGAAAAATAGTTTAACTACAAAAGAAACCATGCAGAACCCTATCAAAAAAGTTTTTGTCGACAATATCTACTATTCTGTCCCCATCGAGCTTTTTTGTTACATCCTATAGTTACTGGTCTATAGTTCCCAGGCTTCTCCTTACAGCCTTTCTTAAATAAAGGCACAACATTAGGCATCCTCCAGTCTTCTGGCATCTCACCCATGACTGTAGATGATAAATCCCTCTGCTAGAGGCACTGTGATTACTTCCCACAGTGCCCTAGGATACACTTGATCAGGTCCTAAAGATTTTCCCATCCTTATTTTTTCAGGCCTCCAACACCACTGGATGTTTTCAAGACATAAATATTTATTTCACTTGAGTTCCCCAGTCTCCATGTCTTTCTCTCTAGCAAAAAATGACATGAAATATGTTTAGTATCTCTACATTTCCTGTGATTGTACCCATACCTGACCTCATTGATCCTTTAAGGAGCCCGATTGTGTCTCTAGTTGCTGTTTTGCTGTTAACATACTTGTACCATTGCTTTGGGAGATATGGTTAAGGATAATCCAATGTTATCTTCTATCCCCTTTGTGCTCTCCTGATTTTCCTCTGAAGAATGCTCCTATATCCCTTATACTTTTGTGATTCTCTTGAGCCTTTACCTATATATGTGCAGCCTCCTTATTTTTGACCAGAGCCTCAATATCTTTATTCATCCATTGTTCTTGTACTCTTACAAGCCGACCTTCACTCTCACAGGAACATAATGTCTCTGAAGTCTTGTTTTCTCACTTGTGAAAGTCAGTCATCCTTTTACCTGTGAATCAACTACTCCAATCAACTTTTGAAAGTTCATGTACTGTACTGTCAAAATTTGCCTTACTCCATTAAAACTTTGACCTTTTATGTAAGGTCTATCCTTTTCCATAACTTTTAAAATTAATAGAATTAACACTTCAGTCACTTGTGCTGCCTTATTTTCCCAAGAGGAGGTCAGGTTTTGTTCCTTCTCTAGAAGATATATCAACATTTTGAGAAAGAAAGTCTTCTTGAACACATTTAATAAATTTTTCACAGTCCAAGCCCTTAACACAATATCGGTGCCAGTCTATGTTTGTCGGTGCCAGTCTATGTTTGAAAAGTTTAAATCCCCTCTGATTAGAATCCTATTATTCTGAGATATATCTGAAATCTCCTATATATTTGCTCATTAGTTTCCTACTGGCTATTCGGGGGTAGGGTGGGAACGTTGGCGGGGGAGGGGGAACTTGTAGTATTCAGGTCATTTTGCTATAACACGTGCTTTGTAAACGAGAATTCGCTATAAACACGATTGATGAATTGAGGACACTTTCTCGTGCAAACTTTTAAAACGTGGCTGTAATGCCAAGACATCGCCAACACTTTAAGCGCTATTTCTAAAGCATAATTTTTCCATAACAATGGGTTGCAAGAGAACCATCACATTATAGAAGAACTACCTGTATTCCCATAATGGTGGTCAACCCCTTCTTATTTCTGAGTTCCACCCAAATAGCTTCACTGGATAATCCCTCAGAAATATCCCCTCAAATTACAGCAGTGACGTTTTCCAAACCAAATGTAGCACTTTCCCCTCCCCTCTTGTCTCCTTTTTTATCCTTCCTACAGCATTTAAATCCCAGAACATTAAAATGCCAGTCTAGTCCCTCCCTCAGCCATGTTTCTATAATATAAAAGATGTCCCAGACCTTTGTTCTCGTATATGCCCTGAGTTCATCTGTAAGACACCTTTTATTGAAATAAATGCAGGCTAATTCTTCAGTGTTAGCGCACTCTTGCTAGCCTTTTCTAAATAATTTGCTGTCTTTTAACTTCTGAACCATCCTCATCTGTCTTTGTATTCTCACCACTACTTAGGATCCACCCCCACCTCACACCACTGTCCCCAAGTGTCAAGGTGCCCAAATAGAATTAGCAAATCTCCCCTCCAGTTCAGGTGAAACATGCCCCTTTTGGAAAAGGTATTTCTGCCCCGATTGCTGGGACTCTTGCTGAGATATTTGTATCATTGTCACATGTGTGGTGCCGGAAGACTGGAGGTTGGCTCACATGGTGCCACTGTTTAAGAAAGGTGGTAACGACAGGCCAGGTAACTATAGACCAATGAGCCTGATGTCGGTGGTGGACAAGTTGTTGAAGGGAATCCTGAGGGACAGGATGTACATGTAGTTGGAAAGGCAAGGACTGATTAGGGATAGTCAACGTGGCTTTGTGCGCAGGAAATCATGTCTCTCAAACTTGATAGAGTTTTTTGAAGAAGTAACAAAGAGGATTGATGAGGGCAGAGCTGTAGATGTGATCTATATGGACTTCAGAAAGGTGTTCGACAAGGTTCCCCATTGGAGACTGAATAGCAAGGTTAGACCTCATGGAATACAGGGAGAACTAGCCATTTGGATACAGAATTGGATCAAAGAAAGAAGACAGGTGGTGGTGGAGGATTATTGATTAATTTTACAGTATCTCTGATCATTTACTTTTGTCACATGCCAATTAGACAGCCCTGAAACTTTAGATTAAATTAAACTTGAATAGTCTGTTTGAAATGTTTAAAAAATTTTGCACATTTTGGTCGAGGAAAAATATAAATTGAATTAGTCATGGATGCATAGCACGGAAACAGACCCTTTGGTCCAACTCGTCCATGCCGACCAAGTATTGCAACCCAATCTAGTCCCACCTACCTGACCCATATCCCTCCAAACTCTTCCTATTCATATACCCATCCAGGTGCCTTTTTAAATGTTGAAACATTACTAGACTTCACCACTTCCTCTGGCAGCTCATTTCATATACTTACCACCCTCTCTGTGAAAACGTTGTCCCTTACATCTCTCATATCTTTCCCCTCTCACCCTAAACCTATGCCCTCTAGTTCTGGTCACCCCCCCCCCCCCCCCCCACCCAGGGAATAGACTTTGTCTATTTATCCTATCCATGCCCCTCATAATTTTATAAACCTCCTATAAGGTCACCCCTCAGCCTCCAATGCTCCAGGGTAAACGGCCCTAGCCGATTCAACCACCTCCTATAGCTCAAATCCTCCAACCCTGACAACATCCTTGTAAATCTTTTCTGAACCCTTTCAAGTTTCACAACATCTTTCCGATAGGAAGGAGACCAGAATTGCACGCAATATTCCAACAGTGACCGAACCAATGTCCTGTACAGCCGTAACATGACCTCCCAACTCCTGTACTCAGTACTCTGACCAATAAAAGCATATCAAACGCCTTCCTCACTATCCTATCTACCTGTGACTCCACTTTCGAGGAGCTATGAACCTGCACTCCAAGGTGTTTGTTCAGCAGCACTCCCTAGGACTTTATCATTAAGTGTATGAATCCTGCTAAGATTTGTTTTCCCAAAATGCAGCGCCTCACATTTATTTAAATTAAACTCCATCTGCCACTTCTCAACCAATTGGCCAATCTGGTCAAGATACTGTTGTAATCTGAGGTAACCTCCTTCGCTGTCCACTACACCTCCAATTCTGGTGTCATTTGCAAACTTACTATACCTATTATGCTCACATCCAAATCATTCATATAAATGATGAAAAGTAGTTGACCCAGTACCGATCCTTGTGGCACTCCACTGGTCAATCCACTTGCCAGTCTGAAAAACAACCCTCCACCAACACCCTCTGTCTTCTACCTTTGAGCCAGTTCTGTATCCAAATGGCGAGTACTCCCTGTATTCCGAGATCTAACCTTGCTCCCCAGTCTCCCATGGAGAATCTTGTCTAACGCCTTACTGAAGTCCATATAGATCACATCTACCGCTCTGCCCTCATCAATCCTCTTTGTTACTTCACAAAACTCAGTCAAGTTTGAGACATGATTTCCCACTCACAAAGCCATGTTGACTATCCCTAATCAGTCCTTGCCTTTCCAAATGCATGTACATCCTGTCCCTCGGGATTCCCTCCAACAACTTGTCCACCACCGACATCAGGCTCATTTGTCTTTGTTCCCTGGCTTGTCCTCACCACCCTTCTTAAACAGTGACACCACTTAGCCAACATCCAGTCATCCGGCACCTCACATGTGACTATCGATGATACAAATATCTCAGCAAGAGGCCCAGCCATCACTTCCCTAGCTTCCCACAGAATTCTAGGGTACACCTGATCAGGTCCTGGGGATTTATCCACTTTTGTGCATTTCAAGACATCCAGCACATCCTCTGTAATCTGGACACCTTTTATTCAAGAGGTCACCATCTATTTCCCTACATTCTATATCTTCCATGTCCTTTTCCACAGTAAGTACTGATGCAAAACACTGGTTCAGTATCTGCCCCATCTCCTGCAGCTCCATACACAGGCTGTCTTGCTGATCTTTGAGGGGCCCTGTGCTCTCTGTAGTTACCATTTTGTCCTTAATGTGTTTGTAAAAACCCTTTGAATTCTCCTTAACTCTGTTTGCCAAAGTTATCTCATGTCATCTCTTTGCCCTCCTGATTTCCCTCTTAAGTATACTCCTACTACCTTTATACTCTTCTAACGATTCACTCGATCTATCCTGTCTGTACCTGACATCTGCTTCCTTTTTCTTAACCAGATCCTCAATTTCCTTAGCCATTCAGCATTCCCTATACCTACCAGACTTTCCTTTCACCCTTACAGGAATATACTGCCTCTGGACTCTCGTTATCTCTCTTCTGAAGGCTTCCCATTTTTCAGCTGTCCCTTTACCTGCGAAAATCTGTGCCAATCAAGCTTTTGAAAGTTCTTGCCTAGTACCGTCAAAATTAGCCTTCCTCCAAGTTAAACTTCAACTTTTCGATCTGGTCTATCCTTTTCCATCACTATTTTGAAACTATTAGAATTATGGTCGCTGGCCCCAAAGTGCTCCCACACTGACATCTCAGTCACCTGCCCTGCCTTATTTCCCAAGAGTAGGTCAAGCTTTGCACCTTCTCTTGTAAGTACATTGACATATTGAATCAGAAAGTTTTCTTGTACACACTTATCAAAGTCTTCTCCATCTAAACCCTTAACACTATGGCAGTCCCAGTCTATAGAGTCATAGAGATGTGCAAGCATGGAAACAGACCCTTCGGTCCAACCTGTCCATGCCGACCAGATATCCCAACCCAATCTAGTCCCACCTGACCCATATCCCTCCAAACCCTTCCTATTCATATACCCATCCAAATGCCTCTTAAATGTTGCAATTGTACCAGCCTCCACCACATCCTCTGGCAGCTCATTCCATATAAGTACCACCCTCTGTGTGAAAAAGCTGCCCCTTGGGTCTCCTTTATATCTTTCCCCTCTCGCCCTAAATCTATGCCCTCTAGTTCTGGACTCCCCGACCCCAGGGAAAAGATTTTGTCTATTTATCCTATCCATGCCCCTCATAATTTTGTAAACCTCTATAAGGTCACCCCTCAGCCCCAGCCTGTTCAGCCTCTCACTGTAGCTCAGATCCTCGATCCCTGGCAACATCCTTGTAAATCTTTTCTGAATTCTTTCAAGTTTCACAACATCTTTCTGATAGGAAGGAGACCAGAATTGCACGCAATATTCCAACAGTGGCCTAACCAATGTCCTGTACAGCCGCAACATCTCCTAACTCCGTACTCTGACCAATTAAGGAAAGCATACCAAACGCCGCCTTCACTATCCTATCTACTTGCAACTCCACTTTCAAGGAGCTATGAACCTGCACTCCAAGGTCTCTTTGTTCAGCAACACTCCCTCGGACCTTACCATTAAGTGTATAAGTCCTGCTAAGATTTGCTTTCCCAAAATGCAGCACCTTGCATTTAACTGAATTAAACTCCATCTACCACTTCTCAGCCCACTGGCCCATCTGGTCCACATCCTGTTGTAATCTGAGGTAACCCTCTTCACTGTCCACTACACCTGTAATTTTGGTGTCATCTCCAAACTTACTAACTGTATCTCTTATGCTCGCATCCAAATCATTTATGTAAATGACAAAAATGTTTGGAAAGTTTAAAATCCCCAACCATAACCACCCTATTTTTCTTACAGATAGCTGAGATCTCCTTACAAATTTGTTTCTCAATTTCCCTCTATTAGGGGGTCTATAATACAATCCCAACAAGGTGATTATCCCTTTCTCATATCTGTTCAACCCAAATAATTTTCCTAGATGTATTTCTGGGAATATCCTCCCTCAGTACAGCTATAATGCTATCCCTTATCAAAAATGCCAGTCTCCCTCCTCTCGTCTCCCTTTCTGTCCTAGCATCTGTGTCCTGGAACATTTAAGCTGCCAGTCCTGTCCATCCCTGAGCCACGTTTCTGTAATTGCTATGATATCCCAGTCCCATGTTCCTAACCATGCTCTGAGTTAATCTGCCTTCCCTGTTGGGCCTCTTGCATTGAAATAAATGCAGTTTAATTAATCAGTCCTACCTTTTTCTCTACTTTGTCCCTGCCTGCCCTGACTTTTTGTTTGTTTTTTTTGACTCGCCTTTGTTCTCACCTATACCAGTCTCGGATTGAAATTTTTCCTCACTATTTCCTTGCCGGTATATTAGTCCCCTTCCAATTTAGGTGCAAACTGTCCTTCTTGTACAAGTCACCTCTATCCTTAAATATGAATCCTTCTCCCATACACCAGCTCCTCAGCCATGCATTCATCTGCTCTATCCCCCTATTCCTGCCCTCACTAGCTCATAGCACCGGGAGTAATCTAGATATTACCACTCTCAGGGGCCTCCTTTTTAAATTCCTGCCTAACTCTCTGTAATCTCTCTCCAGAATCTCAACCTTTTTTCTTACTGTATCGTTGGTTCCAATATGTACAATGACCTCCTGCTAGACCCTCTCCACCTTGAGAACACTCTGCATCCTCTCTGAGACATCCTTGATCTTGGCACCAGGGAAGAAACACACCATGCTGGCCACAGAAACATCTGTCTGTACCTTGGACTAGAGTGCCCCCTAATACAATCGATCGCTTGGAACCCGATGTACCTCTCATTTCATTAGCGCCAGTCTCAATACCAGAAACTTGGCTGTGCGTGCTATATTCCTCTGAGAATCCATCGCCCCTTACATTTTCCAAAGCAGCATACTTGTTTGAAATGGGGATAGCCACAGAAGACTCCTGCACTACCTGCTTTCCTCTCTTACCTTTCCTGAAGTTAACCCATCTATGTGACAGTATTTGAGACTTTCCTCACCTTCCTATAACTGCCATCCATCACATCCCCTTGCTCTTGTAAATTCCTAATTAGCTCTCCAACCAATCCATTCGATCTGATATGATTCGCAACCAATGGCATTTATTGCAGATATAATCCTCAGTAACTCGTAAACTCTCCCTAAACTCCCACATCGGACAAGAGCATATCATTCTCGTAAAGGCCATTTTTGCTTCTTTCAATCCAAAGACCTGTACAAAACACTGCTCCTGGTTAAATTAATACTTATGGCTTATATTTTAAGTTTAATCAAGAGACATACCTCAATAAAACATAATCAAGAAAAAACCCACTACTCACTACTGCAGACTTATTTTAAGGTCGTGCTTAAAATCCACTTGCTTCTGTGCTGTGACCTTTCCCAAACAGGTTCCTCCAAGATCAGTTGTGAATTTTATTGTTTTTTAAATTTTCCCAGACGCACTCCAATGTCCAGCAATACATGAATTCAACAGCAAAGGCTGTCAGTTAGCAATGTGGGACTCTGTCCTCACCACGTGCATCCTTTCTCTGTTCTTCTGCCTTTTTTCCAAAAGTTCCAAAACAATGCAACATCATATAAAACAGTTATTGCTGCTCCTGGAATTTGAGGAAATCACCTTCAGCACCTAAAACACCTCAAGTAAAGGAGCAGCTGTTAGAGCTACAGATGTTTCTTGTCCTCCATCTTGGATTACTCAGAATCCTCAATCATTTCAATTTGCATTCAGAAAAGATTGAAATCATAAAGTTTCAGCCAGTTCGCCCATAGAACCTGCTTGTCAATAAGTCAGATCATGATTGAATTGATTATGCTCCAAACTGCACTTGCTTACCTGTCGTCTCCTATTCACCCCTCTACCCTTAACTGCATTCATCAACCAAAATAATTGGTTGATGAATGGTGTAAGAAAACTGCCAAGGCTAACAACCCTCTGAGGAAAGAAATTCCTCCATCTCCATTTGTGTTTAGATGGTCACCCCTTCGCTTTTAAACTGTGCTCCAGAGTTCCAGATTTTCCCACAAAAGGAAACATGCTCTCTGCATCAATCCAAACAAGTTCATTCATCCATCATGTTGTGTTTGATCTATCATTCTTAACTTGAATGAAAGTTAGGAAAGCTTGCTCAACCTTTCCTAACAATACGATCCCTTCACCTTGTAAACCTTCTCGGGACTTGCACTCCAGTGCAAGTATATCCTTTAAGGAGACCAAAGCTGTATATGATATCCAGGTTATGGTTTCACCAATGTCGTGTTTAACATTTTGTGATTCATGTACCAGTACCTGCATTCTACAGACCCTCTTCATGTATACACTATACATTTTTATTCTTCCTGCCAAATTTCCCATTTTCCTCATTATTATCCATGTACCTTTTTTTTTGCCACCTCTGTCGTCTTATTACTATGCCTTTGGAAACTCACTATCCTTCTCGCAAATTGTTTTCTTATGTGTCTTCAGGCCTCCCAGTACCAGGATTTATCAGATGTCTTTTGGAAATTCAAATAGTGCCTAGAGTTCCTGTTTTTATCCACCCTGATTGTTACTTCCTCAAAGAGCATTCAAATACAATTTTCCTTTCACAAAACCTGTTCATTGTATTATGATTTTCTATATGTTCTGCTACTAACTCAATTATTCTCACATTTTCCTATTAAGCATCTGTTCATGAAAATAAACATTGAAACAATAAAGGAAAATAAATAAGTACCAGAACGGATCAAGATTTGTAGGGCTGAGACAAAAAGGTGAGAAAGTGACCCAGAGACCCAGCATTGGCTTGATGGACCAAGTGGTCTCATGTGCTATAACTCTTCTGTGATGCTTTAGTTATTAATTTCTGGCCACAAGGCCTCACCCTGACTGCAGTGTTGTTTTAGGCACTGCAAATTCCATTGTTTCATCCATAACCTCCCTTCCCTCAGCATGTCAGAGGTAGGAATGTTCAATGATGAGTATGTTAAGTATCATTTGTGAGGACTCAATTTTTAAAGTAGGTGGTGTCTGTATGCCTTGAGACACAAACAAAATTCAGACGGGCTGACTAATGGCAAGTAAGGATCATATAATACAAGTAGTAATGATCATCTCCAGCAGGAAGGAATCTAACCATCTTCCTTTGAAATCCTACAGTTTTAGTATTGCTGAATTGCCTACCATCACGTTCTGGAGTCTACCATTGACCAGAAATTGAACTGGACAAGCCATGTTTGCAAGTTAGCAAGGTTAGATCTCGTGGAATGCAAGGAGAACTAGCTATTTGGATACAGGAGAAAGTGAGGTCTGCAGATGCTGGAGATCAAAGTTGAAACTTTATTGCTGGAACAGCACAGCAGGTCAGGCAGCATCCAGGGAACAGGAGATTCGACGTTTCGGGCACAGGCCCTTCTTCAGGAATCCTGAAGAAGGGCCTGTGCCCGAAACGTCGAATCTCCTGTTCCCTGGATGCTGCCTGACCTGCTGTGCTGTTCCAGCAATAAAGTTTCAACTATTTGGATACAGAACTGGCTCAAAGGTAAAAGACAGAGGGTGGTGCTATAGAGTTGTTTTTCGGACTGGAGGCCTGTGACCAGTGGAATCCCACAAGGATCAGTGCTGAGTCCACTACTTTTCTTCATTTATATGAATGATTTGGATGTGAGAAGAGGAATAGTTAGTAAGTTTGCAGATGACATCAAAATTGGAGGCGTAGGGGACAGTGAAGCAGGTTAGCTCAAATTACAACAGGATCTTAATCAGATGGGCCAGTGGGCTGAGAAATGGCAGATGGAGTTTAATTTAGATAAATGCAAGGTGCTGCATTTTGGGAAAGCAAATCTTCGCAGGACTTCTGCGCTTAATGGTTAGGTCCGAGGGAATGTTGCTGAACAAAGAGACCTTGGAGTGCAGGTTCATAGCTCCTTGGAAGTGGAGTCGCAGGTCGATAGGGTAGTGAAGAAGGCATTTGATATGCTTTCTTTTATTAGTCAGGGTATTGAGTACAGGAGTTGGGAGGTCATGGTGCAGCTATACAGGACATTGGTTAGGCTACTGTTGGAATATTGCATGCAGTTCTGGTCTCCTTCCTATCGGAAAGATGTTGTGAAACTTGAAAGGGTTCAGAAAAGATTTACAAGGATGTTGCCAGGGTTGGAAGATTTGAGCTATAGGAAGAGGTTGAATAGGCTAGGGCTGTTTCCCTGGAGTGTCGGAGGCTGAGTGATGACCTTATGGAGGTTTGTAAAATTGAGGGACATGGATAGGATAAATAGATAAAGTCTTTTCCCTGGGGTGGGTGAGTCCAGTACTAGAGGGCATAGGTTTAGGGTGAAAGGGGAAAGATATAAGAGACCTAAGGGGCAACCTTTTCAACCTGTGTGGAATAAGCTGCCAGAGGAAGTGGTGAAGTCTAGTACAGTTTCTACATTTTAAAAGGCATCTGAATGGATATATGAATAGGAAGGGTTTGGCAGGATATGGGCCAGGTGCTGGCAGGTGGGACTACATTGGGTTGGGCTATCTGGTCGGCATGGATGGGTTGGACTGAAAGGGTCTATTTCCATGCTGTATGTCTCTATGACTCTGACAGATTTTGGATTAGCTGTCCTCTGATTTCCTATCGTCCCCATATGAATGATGTCACATTTGTAGCTTTCCAATCTGAAATTCTTTCCAGAATTTTGGTATTTAGCCAATGCATCCCCTACTTCTGTGGCTGTTCCTTTTTAAGATGTGTACTGAGACCATCCGGTCCAGGTTTAGTTTTGTTATTTTTCTCTCCAGTAGATTTTGATTTTTTTTAAAATGTCCACTTTTTTTGTTTGCTTTTGATAATCTTGGATATTTTTGCCTTTTCAATTAGAAGGATACTTGTTCGAAACTGTTTTGCCTTTTTTCATTCTCATTGTTTCCCGCTCTTTAAAGTGACCAAAACATACTGTTAGTACAATTTTTGGTTTTATATACTTGTTGAAACCTTTGCTAGTTTTGCTGATTTTTTTCCTTGTCGTCCAATTTTTCTCTTTGATCATTATTTTCTTGATTTCTAAGATATTCCCAATGTACTAGCTTACTAACAAATTTTGCAAGTTTGTCCCTCTTTCCTCGCCAAATTTAATGCTATCCTTGGATTACCTTCTTAGCCATAAATGATGCATTCTTAGCCATTTTTGTCAATGCAATATTTTTACAAATAGTGATGTTATCTCTTTAAATGTCTACTAGTCCTTTTTCTACCATGCTTTAAACCTACTATTACAGTAAATTTTAATCAAGTCTCTCATTTTACTCTCTTATTTCTTCATTTAAACTTTTAAGACATTAGCTTATTTGGGATCAAATTTCTCAGCCTCAAACTGAATGTACTCTTCACCATATTATGCTCACTCTTACCTTTTTTAATGTTAAGTAAGTTTAATAATGTTTCATTGCACATGGTCGGATCTGAAATGGCACAGAATTCATCCCTTGGGCTACCTTTTCCAATTTGATTAATTTTAACTCAGGATAAAAATCTTATCTCCACATACCATTAATACATTGTTATTTCTGAATCTAGGTCCTTCCTCATTACTGTGTACTGATCCTCCTTTAATTAATAGAAATGCCCCATCTTTTTTTTGCTTTCCTCGTGACTTTCTAAAATATCAAATACCCTAGAATATTCAATTCCCAGCTGTGGTTATATTGGAACCATCTCTGTTACAGCAATTCATTTTTCTATTTGTCTACTAAGCTGTCCATCTTTTGATTAAATGTTGTGTGTATGTTGGTAAAGAATATATAAATGTCTTTTGTGTTTAAATCACTTGATGTGTCCATTTGCAGGTGCACTCTTATGTTTGGAAGTTTTTTTCCTACGTGCCATGCTCCAATTATCACTTCCTGCATTACCCTCCTGCTGTACAGCTTATTCCTTTGCCTTTTTTTAATTTGTCAAATCTGCCCTAGCATGAACTCTCCCTACAATTTAGTTCTAAAGCTCTCTTCAAACATGATCAGCATTTAGGGCATCTAATTTATGTTTACTTGAAATGTGTTGTTAAGCTTTATAAATTTATTAATGCACAGTTTTTGAATGGGGAAATTATATCTGTTTAGTACTCTGCATAGTTTACCACATTTTTTAAAGTTTTAGCATGCGAGGATTAAAATGACAAAATTGTGCATGTCTCCAACTATCATTTCCACCTGACCACACAGTTGTGAAATTGACTGACTTAAGCCAATTATTTTTCCATTGAACTTTCACCAGTGACGTCTGACTTCAAACTTGTTCAGGCTCGTGAGCAGGCAATTTGCTCTGACTTTTTTTTTGGGACCTACGTAAAATAACATTGAGCAATCTGTCCACCTCCTAGTGGACTTAGCAACAGTTACTGTTTTGTGGACTTAACCTGAATCAGGTTACAGCATGAAAGATATGGGAAGTGACAAACTATCATTCTACAGGTCATTCTGCTATAATAAGTGTTTCATTAATGCAAATTTGCTGTAATGTAATTGACGAATTAGGGGCACTGTTTCTAAAGTGCAAATGTTTACAATGTGTTCGTTGTAATGCAGCTACATTGCCAACACAAAATGCTGATTCTAAAGCATGATTTTTATATAATGTGGGGTTGCACAAAAATGTAATCATTGCTTTATAGAAGAAATACTTGTATTGTTTTTGGGACAGAGTAACATGAGCTAGATCTTAACCATATGATACCTGAACCCACAATGAGGCGTATTAATGTTCTTTTTTATGTAGTGTTCCATTTCCTAGCTTAACATTATCAAAGCATAGTTTTAGTTAGAGACCAGAATAATTGACTTTATTGCTTGATATTGCATATGATGTGGAGGTGTCAGTGTTGGACTGAGGTCAGCATAGTTAGAAATTACACAGGTTTTGAGTCATTAATATGTAGGAATTGATAAAATATCATGTGGATTGACTGCCTACAGATTGTGCGCTGTTTGAATATGTGTATTTGCAGATACATTCTATTTTGTTCATAAAGTGCACAATCTGTGAGCAGTCAGTCCATGTGACATTTTATCAATTCCTACTTTGGAAATAGAACTAGTCTGACTCCAGATTGGGATACAGACAGACTCTAACCTCACACCTTTTAATGCATTGTCTGAGCTGGGATGTAACTTTTTTAGTAAAACCTTAAGTTATTTCGGTAATGTGACTTGAAAGAAATTCTGGTGTTTACATATAAATGAATCAACCTGCAACCCATTTTAAAAGGTGAAAGAGTTAACCGGAATCTAGGTTTGTCCAATGTATGGCATCAGTTGACGCTATGATCTTTTGCTATCAATTGTCCTCTGATCCTGCTCCACTAGCTATCTGATAAAGGAGCAGTGCTGTGAAAGCTTGTACTTCCAAATAAACCTGTTGGACTATAACTTGGTATGGTGTGATTTTTAACTTTCCATTGCATATACATTGGTGCAAAATGTTTTTTTTTTCTGTCTGCATTGCAATAATCAAGATAATGTCTTTTTTTGAGTAGCACACGTAAGTTTTTATTTGTCTGTGGCTCTAAGGTATCTGATCTGCATGAATTATAATGTTGGAGGATGGGTGCAGTGTGATACGATGAGAAAGAAGGAAGAAAGGTTCAATTGCACATTCATTTAGGTGTACAATCATGATGCTATAAATACTCTGAAATGAATGGACAATGACAGTAAGATAACTTAATTGTTGACCTCTAACTCGCTATTCAAATTTGAATGGCGAGTTACCACAGCCAGTTTTCATCCTCTTAATTTCCTCTTAACAGCAGACTTTCCTTTAAAATTTTATTTCAAATCAAATGCCTATTTTTAACCTATTAAGTATACACTAATGGCTGCACATGTACATGTAAGTGTATTCCTATTATGTCTAACTGTAAAGAGCCCCATTGTTTGAACATGTCTTGTGAAGAACAGGAGCTGTTTTATTCAACATTTTTAGACAGCATATGCAGAAATTGTGAAAGGTCAGTTTATCATTATAACTGGCAATAACAATTCTAGCTTTGTTTTTTTTTTGATTTCCATTTATTACTCCTCTTCAGAAAATAATAAGGTAAAGCTTCAAACATGTTGGAAGATCTCCACTACTTAGTCAGCTGCTCTTTATATGGGAACTGCAGTGAGTGCTGGTTACTTGTGCCATGAATTAGATCCTAGTAGCATCTAATTCTTTTTATCACATCACCCACAAACATTAACTTTATGCCAGAGGCCCCAAGATAGACAAACAAAAACATCATTTGCTGTCTAAAGAGGGGAGGGGGTACTGAAGCCAACTACAGTGTACCTCCAACTATTCTTGTTATGAGTAGCAAGAATTCAGTCTGAAAGCTTTAAGGGGCAGTAATGTATCAGGCATTCTGACAATCTATTTTCTGAATTCACTTTTTTTTTTAAGAAAAGGTCTTGTTGAAATACTTATTTCACTTTGCCAATTAATGAAAATGTTAAGAACATGGGACAATTGCTAATCATCATCTTCATTTGTCCCCATTTCATTTGTCCTCCACCACTTCCTCTGGTAGTACATGCAGGCACCACCCTTTGTGTGAAAAAGTTGCTCTTTAGGTCCCTTTTTAAATCTTTCCTCTCACCCTGAACTTGTGCCCACTAGTCCTGGACTCCCCCTATCCTAGGGAAAAGACCTTCTCTATTTACCCTATTCATGCCCCCTCATGATTTTATAAACCTCTATCAAGTCACCCCTCAGCCTCTGCTCCAGGTAAAACATCCCGAGCCTATTCAACCTCTCCCAATAGCATAAACCCACCAACCCTGGCAGCATCCTTGTAAGTCTTTTTCTGAACCCTTGCAAGTGTTACAACATCCTTCTGACAGGAGGGAAACCAGAGTTGCACACAGTACTCCAAAGGTGGCCTAACCAATGCCCTACACAGCCGCAACATGATCTCCCAACTCCAATACTTGATGATCTGAGCAATAAAGGAAAGCATACCAAACGTCGTCTTCACTAAAGGAGACCAAAAGAGAGTGTGCTGGAAAATCTCAGCAGGTCAAGCAGCATCTGCAAGGAGAGGAAAAAGAAAACTGACGTTTCTAGTCTAACTGATCCTTTGGCAAGTCGTCTTCACTATCCTATCTACCTGCAACTCCACTTTCAGGGAGCAATGATCCTGCACTCCAAGGTCTCTTTGTTTAGCAACACTCCCCAGGACCTTACCATTAAATGTATAAGTCCTGCTGAGATTTGCTTTCCCAAAATGCAGCACCTCGCATTTAACTAAATTAAATTCCCTCTACCACTTCTTGGCCCATCTGACCAAGATCCTGTTGTAATCTGAGGTCACATTCACTGTCCACTACACCTCCAATTTTGGTGTAATCTGCAAACTTAGTATACCTCCTATGTTTACATCCATATCATGCATTTCAATGATGAAAAACAGTAGACCCAGAGACAATCCTTGTGGCTGGTCACAGGCCTTCAGTCTGAAAAGCAGTCCTCCATCACCACCCTGTCTTCTACCTTTGAGATTTGTTCTGTATCAAAATGACTAGGTCTCCCTGTATTCCATGTGATCTAACCTTGCTAACCAGTCTGCCACGAGGAACCTTGTCGAGTCCTTGAAGTCCAAATTGATAGCATCCACTACTCTGCCCTCATCAGTCCTCTTTTGTAACTTCAAAAAACTCAATGAAATTTTTGAGACAACGTGCACAAAGCCATGTTGACTATCCCTCCTTTCCAAATACATATAAATCCTGTTCCTCAGGATTCCTTCCAACAATGTGCCATCCACTGATGTCAGACTCATGGGTCTATAGTTCCCTGACTTTTCCTTACCACCTTTGTTAAATAGTGGCACTATGTTAGCCAACCTCCAGTCTTCTGTCACCTCATCTGTGACTATCAGTGATTCTAAATATCTCAGCAAGTGGATCAGCTTCCCACAGAGTTCTAGGGTACACCTGATCAGGTTCTGGGGATTTATCCACCTTTTTGTTTTTAGACATCCAGCACCACCACCTCTTGTATGGACACTTCAACATGTCACCATCTATTTCCCCATGTTCTGTATCTTCCAATTCCTCTCCACAGTAAAGACTGGTGCAAAGACTCGTTCAATATCTCCCCTCCTGCAGTTCCACACATAGGCTGCCTTGCTGATCTTTGAGGTGTCCTGTACTCTCCCTGGTTACCTTTTTTGTCCTTAATGTATTTATAAAATCCCTTTGTCAAATAGGGTGAAAGAGAATCCAATGTTATCTCATGTCCCGTCCCTTTTATGCCTTCCTAATTTTCCTCTTAAGTTTGTTCCAACTGTCTTTATACTCTACTAAGGACTCACTCGATCTCTCCTGTCTATACCTGATGTGTGCTTCCTTCTTTATCTTGACCCAAACCTCAATTTCTCTAGTCGTCCAGCATTCCCTACACCGAGCAACCTTGCCTCTCACCCGAACAGGAACAATCTTTTTGATTTTTTTAATTTGATTGACTTAGGTTTTTGTGGAAGCTTTGATTATTGCATATGTTCTAAATGTTTAAGTATTTCATTTGTAAAATAGTGTATTTTGTCCAATGTAAACCTTCCTGTACAAGAATAAATTGACAGGTGTCCATTTAACTGCAGAAAGATAGTCTCGTCCTCCAGCATTTTGTGCTCTTCAAGGGATTATTTCTTGAATAATTAATTATTTAATAGACACTTTATTTTCTAATTTCTTTATTTCTGCTATTGATTAAATTTGCTGGTTTCCAATTTTGACATGTTTTTATTTTGCAAAAAGGAAACTAGTTTTCCACGTAACCATTTTAACCTTGTGAATTACCTTCAGTTTTAATTCTTTGATTTTTGAAGGCATATGAGCTGTACTTGTAATTATTGGTATGGAATTCACTTATCGTCAAATTTTTGTTACAAAATGTTCATTTTTTTAAATTGTGCAATTTGTTTTGTATTTTAGTACATAGTTTTATTACGTCATGGCCATAATTGTTAAATTGTACATTTCATTCTCTAATCTACTTTTGAGGGCTACCAGTGGTGCATCCAGTTGCTTAAACAGAACATGATGAAAGAAAAAGCAATGCTTTTGAACAAGATGTTTATTCAGCACATACGGCGGGGAAAACACTTAGTGTGTAATATTTCATTTGAACTGAACTGCTTTGGCCTTTAAAATTTTCCTATTCACGAGAAATTCTGTTTCTGTTTAGCAAACTTATGGTTTGTTTAGATTTTCAGTTTCTCAAAGCAAATCTTTGTTTTATCTAACAAGATTACACCACCTCCCACCCTGCCCCCTGTGAAAATGCCATCCCATATTCCCAATTCCTTCGCCTCTGTCGCATCTCCTCCCAGGAGGACCAATTCCAATACCAAACAACCCAGATGGCCTCTTCCTTCAAAGACTGCAATTTCCCCTCAGACGTGGTTGACGATGCTCTCCACTGCATTTCCTCCACCGCATCTCCTCCACTTCCCGCTCCTTTGCCCTTGAACCCTGCCCCTCCAATCACCACCAGGACAGAACCCCACTGGTCCTCACCAACCACCCCATCAACTCCAGATACATCGTATCATCCAAACAGACCCCACCACTAAGGATATATTTCCCTCCCCTCACCTATCAGCGTTCTGGAAAGACCACTCCCTCCCTCGTCAGGTCCGCTCCACCCCCAGCACCTTCCCCTGCAACCGCAAGAAATGCAAAACTTGCGCCCACACCTCCCCCCTCACTTCCCTCCAAGGCCCCAAGGGATCCTTCCATATCCGTCACAAATTCACCTGCATCTCCACACACATCATTTACTGCACCCGATGTAGCCTCCTCTACATTGGGGAGACAGGCCGCCTACTTGAGGAATGTTTCAGAGAACACCTCTGGGACACCCGCACCAACCAACCCAACCGCCCCATGGCTGAACACTTTAACTCCCTTTCCCACTCCGCCAAGGACATGCAGGTCCTTGGCCTCCTCCATCGCCAGACTATGGCAACACGACGCCTGGAGGAGGAGCACCTCATCTTCCACTTAGGAACCCTCCAACCACAAGGGATGAATGCAGATTTCTCCAGCTTCCTCATTTTCTCCCCCACCCACCCTTATCTCAGTCCCAACCCTCGGACTCAGCACCGCCTTCTTGACCTGCAATCTTCTTCCCGACCTCTCCGCCCGCACCCCCTCTCCGGCCTTTCACACTCACCTTAACCTCCTTCCACCTATTGCATTCCCAACGCCCCTCTCCCAAGTCCCTCCTCCCTACCATTTATCTTAGCCTGCTTGGCACACCCTCCTCATTCCTGAAGAAGAGCTTTTTATGCCCAAAACATGATTCTCCTGCTCCTTGGATGCTGCCTGACCTGCTACACTTTTCCAGCTACACACATTTTTCAGCTTTATGTAACAAGTGTTCTGACCAGAGTCAAGTAAAACTGCAATTTTCCAATTGGTGCAACATATTAAAATGTGAGGAAACTATGACCTCTCTCGCATTTAGACTGAGATTTGCTTTAGATTTTGCTTTTTAATTCATAGTGCCTCCTAGATCAGGACTGTTACCAACTTAAGAATTTTACTATACTTTAGAACATATATTGTCTTCACTAAGAAATTGTTGATCTTAAGCGTTATCTTAATTTATTCCATGCTGTGTCTCTGTCATCAGTGCTTCAAATGAAGTCTGTTTTAAGAGCACATGCAAAACAATTCACTGTTTGGAAAGTTCAGTATTTTAATGCACATCTTTGGATGAACGATACAGTATGAATCACTGGGTTGGAGGTGCTCTATTTAGCCTACCACACTAAAAGGATCCAGAGTTAATTTTGTTACTCTCTGAGGCAACACTTTGCTCAAAATGTCCTTTTGACTGGTCTTTGGCTAAGAAGATATATTATTTTATTAGTAATTCATGGTTTTATTAGTGCAGTGCATTACACTATATCAGAACATGATCACAGAAGTTAAACTTCAGAACTTTAACTGTTCATAGATTGAAAGAAGCAGCAATAACTGTCAAGATAAACATGTACAGGAATTGGAAAGCAATTAGCCATGTCAGGAAGGAGGAGTTGAAGCTACATGAATAAAACTGTTTTAACAATGGCTTGATAAATGTCTGCCTTATGTCACAAGGACAACTAATTGCCTTGCAGAAAAAATTAAGGAGTTAATCACTGGAAAGCTGTTTTGTCAAACATTCAGTCAATGCTGAATTTAACAAGGAAGCTATTTCTGAAAAGGCAAGCTGCAGATTTCCAGTATTTTGGATGAAAGAATCCACAGGATCATCAATAATGTCACACCACAAACTTGAAGGATGGAAAATTTGTGCAACAGTTCAGCTCTCGGATTCTTCAGGAGCAGAATACCGGAGAACAATGCTGCATATAGTTCAAACCCTGGACCGAGGAAAGAGACTTGGTTGGTGTTGAAGTCGATTATGGGATAATGGCCACCTGAGTTGTGAAACTTAAGTTGCTAACTTGAAGGGGTCTTATTTTGGTTGCTCCATGCAATCAAGTTTAAATAATTGTTTCAGTATTGGATTATTTGTGAAGTTTGCTAATAAGTAGAGTTAAATGGAGCTTGTGGTACTTTACACACAACAATAATTGCCTTTCCTGGGTTGGCTTCAACAAGTGACTTTAAGTTGCTGTGAAATTGAACCTACCAGCCTTGTATTTTCAAATCCAACCTGACCCTGGTTTGAGGGTAGCAGCCCCATATGACGGTCAGGGTTCAAGTGCATGGATGAGGATAGAGGCAATTGAAATAATACCTTTTTTCAGGTTCAGTTTGAATCCTTAATTTTTGTATTATTGAATGTGGTATTGAAACTTTGCTTTGAAATTATGGCAGGCAATCAACCTGAGTAGGTCAAATGGGTTGCTTCCTCACTGTAGGGAACCTGTGATGATGAGGATCTCCCATTAAGTCTACACTGACACTCTGAAGAGCATCCGAACCAGACCTACCCTGACCCTGTATTTCCCATGGGAAATACCTCTAGTCTTCACATCCCTGGACATTGTGGGCAATTTAGCATTGCCAATCCACCTAACCTGCACATACTTCGATTGTGGGAGGAAGCTGCAGCATGTGGCAGAAACCCATGCAGACAAAGGGAGAATGTACAAACTCCCAGAGTTTCAAGGGTGGAATCAAACTGTCCCTGGCATTGTGAAGGAGCAGTGCTAGCAACTGAGCCACTGTGCAGCCCTTAATTGAGGAATATTTGAATAAGAAGTTGCCAAATGAGATTGACAAGAATGAAGGGCTTGGCTTATGAAGAGCAGTTTGAGGACTCTGGCCTGTACTTTATGGAGTTTAGAAGGATGGGAGAGGAGAGAAAAGAAATTTCATTGTAACTTGCAGAATACTGAGAGGCCTTGGTTGAATGGATGTGGGGAAGAGGCCTTCACTAGTAGGAGTGACGAGGACCCAAGGGCTCGGGCTCAGACTCAGAATGAAGGGGCAAGCCTTTGGAAATGAGATGATGGAGGAATTTATTCAGCTGGAGTGGTGAGTCCGTGGAATTCCTTGCTGCAGAAGTTATGCAGAGGCCAAATTGTTCTCTATATTTAAGGCAGACAGATGTGAAGAAGGCAAACGTAAGGACTGCAGATGCTGGAAATCTGAGTCTAGATTAGTGGTGTTGGAAAAGCACAGGTCAGGCAGCATCTAAGGAGCAGGAGGTCTTTTGCCTGAAACACTGATTTTCCTGCTCCTCTGATGCTGCCTGACCAGCTGTGCTTTTCCAGCACCACTCTAATCTAGGTATAAAGAAGGGTCTAAACAATGACTGCAGATGCTGGAAACCAGATTCTGGATTAGTGGTGCTGGAAGAGCACAGCAGTTCAGGCAGCATCCGAGGACAGGCAAAATCCAAGGACAGGCAACATCGACGTTTCGGGCAAAAGCCCTTCATCAGGAATAACTTGATGAAGGGCTTTTGCCCGAAACGTCGATGTTGCCTGTCCTCGGATTTTGCCTGTCCTCAGATGCTGCCTGAACTGCTGTGCTCTTCCAGCACCACTAATCCAGAATAAAAAAGGGTCTATCAACCCAAAATATTTATTCTGAATTCTTGCCACAGGTGCTGCCAAACCTACTGGACTTTTCCAACAATTTCTAATTTTTGTTTCTGAATTAAAGCACCCACAATTATTTAGCTATTTGTTTGTTTATTAAGGTTCTTGATTAGTAAGGGAGTCGAAGGTTTTGGAGAGAAGACCGGAGAATTGGATTGAGAAACACATGGAGTGGTGATATTAATTTGCTTCTGCTGACCTGCAGGAAATTGGATGCCCTGAGGCTATGGTGGGATGCCTCTGACATACCAGTAGATTGAAAGGAATTTAGATTCCCATCCCTTGCCATTCAGAGCCAATTACATGGCCATCTCTTTATTCAGAGATAATTTACATTTGCATCATGATCCTATTCAAAATCAATAAGGACATTACAGTTGGAATTTTGACTACTCCCTGTAGTTTTTTAAAAAAAAATTCACAACAGACTTGGCCATTAAGGGACGATTTACATTATATTGTTTCTGGAAATTGATGTGGTCACTGCCTTGTGTCTTTAGGTGCATGTGACTGTTGGAGTGACTGGGGGTTGTCTTGTGGACACTACTGACTGTGATGTGAAGATTTTGTATAAAGGAAGAACTGTTTCCTTTGTTCGGAGAGACCTCTTGACACACTGCGAGCATGGCCAAGAGTGTTAAGAGTTTGTCCAGTTTGTACTGTAATTGCTTAATAAAATTTGGTGGTTGTTCACAGAAGTTGGCGTATTGCAGTTGCATCAAGTGTGCAAGAATCTAAAGAAAAAACTTAGCAAACTTAATGGCTTAATTCTGTTCCTATTTCTTAAGATCTGTGGTTCCATTTCCTCAGGAATGGTGACCCTCCAGTAGAATGCACCACAGTCATGTCTTTCTAATGAGAGAGCAGCCCTATGATCCTCTGGGAATATGACAACTTCATTTTTATTTTTTTAACCTACACAGCTGACTACTTGTGCCATCCCCAAGTAGTACAGCTGGATTTATGGAACATGTTCCCTTCAGCGCTCTGTTCTGCAGAGAGTGACAATAATTGATGACCAACGCATCTACATGTGAAGTCTAGGACAGGTTAAGAAGGCACAACAACACTTTGCTGAGGCAGCTCAGGAAATTTTGCATGTCCATAATGACCCTCACCAACTTCTACAGAAGCATAATTGAAAGCATGCTGTCTGGGTGCATAACTGGCTGGTATGGCAACTGCTCACTCAGGACAGAAAGAAACTACAGAAGGTGGTGTGCACAGCCCAGACCATCACAGAAGCTAACCTTCCATCCATGGACTCTGTTTACACAGCTCGCTACTGCAAAAAGACTGCCAATATCATCAAAGACCCATTGCACCCCAGTACGGATTGCCTCCAACTTCTTCTGTCAACCTGAACATGCACCAGCAGGTTCAAGAACAGCTTCTTGGCTATTTATTAGACTAATGAATGGACTCCCAAGCCTCAGTTGATCTTGCTAACATTGATCTCACCTATTGCAATTAACCGATATGCCTCTGTCTAAATTTTTTTTTAATGTCTATATCCTTGCTTATTTGATCTGCCTAGTACTGCTGTAAGCAAAGCTTTTCTGTATGCCAATGCATGTGTCAATAAATAAAAATCAATCTATCACTCTCCAATTGTAAGTTTCTTCAATTTGTTACATATTTTACTTAAAAAAGCTCAAAATTTATGTTCAAAGTTAATTCAGAAAAATCCAATTTTGTAAACTACCTTTACAACCCCCACAACGCTTTTTTTAATGTTTGTGCATTGTGCTTAGAATGAGACTACAGATAATGTACAATGTAAAAGTTGTTTTTTGTTTTGCACTACAATTTAATCAAATTAGGCATTGATTGTTCATAATTGTATTAGACTTGAGAAAAACTCAAGTTCAGTGGGAAGATATGCACAGTTGATTTCCTCATTCTAAATTTTAAATAAGATCAAATACTGTATATCTTAAACTGCAAATGGCATTGGAAATTTTATTAGTTTATATGACACATTTGTCTTCTGTCTTTCTGTGGTCACTGTTCTGTGACCTAGTGCAGATTTATTGTGGTGTTTTTTTTTGAATAAGGGATCTAATGTTGAATAAGTCCCCTTTTTGTCCATGCAAGGAAAACAGGGTTCCATCCTGATAAGATCTACTAACAGTTTGGGTGTATTTCTTATTTTGTAAATGCGTAATTGTACAGTATTTTGTTTCGTACGAATGCCGAATACTGCTGTTGTTGAAAATCTGAAATAAAACCGAAACTAAGGCTCAAAAAAATTTGAAACATTAACTAATCTCTCTCCCCTTGTTGCCAGGTTGAGTTTCTCCAGTTTTTTTTCAATGTACTGTGCTGACTGGCTGTTTTCCAAAATTATCTTTAACCTGTCTGTCTCCTTTTTTTTTTATTTTTGGAATTTTTTGGCTTTGTATGCTCTGCTGTTCATTGTACATTGAGTCACTTCTGGAATCTTGAATTGTGTAATTTGATTTTAAGTAAGAAATACTGTCCTATGTTGCATACACATAAAATGGACTTAATACATATGTCAATGTCCAGACAAATAGATAATTTAAATTTGATCTTTATTATACTGTTAGGGCTATTTATGTATTTATGGTATGCATATGAAACTCAGACCATGATTGTATAATTTTAAATGAATTAGGAAATCATTCATTCGCTGTACTAGCTTTAATTTTAATTCTGTTATTAAGCCTCTGCATGCAAATGAAAATTGGTTATCTTCAGGAAATCATCTGAACAGTATTCATTGTAAAGGATTGAAGCTAGTCAATCAGGCAGTCATCTTGTACTGCATGTAAATTCACAGGTTTTTTTTGCTGCAACCTTTTTTTAACTCTTGGATGCTCAGTTCAAAACTCTCATTTGTTTCTCTGTACCCTGGAATATTATTGTAATAAAACAGTTTGTTTATCAGGGAAATTTTGACACTTGAGGTAGATGGTGTGTGAAATATGTAGTGCTTGTTGACCTCAAATTTTAATCACTGGTCATTCCTCAAACAACATGAAAACTGCTAAAAGATCAGTGTGTAGTGAGAGATCTACTACTTAAATGCTTGGTGGCTAAGACCATAATAATCAAAGTGCATTATTGAGCTACAGTTAGTCTTATTCATTATGGTTCAACATTTTTGTTCCTTTTAAGAGAGCAGTTACTTTTCTTGTGATAAATCATGGAATTTGTTTTCCATGTTACATTTATATGTATGAAAATAGCTTGGACGTGGAAAGTGAACTTAGCCTTGGGTTGTGATTTCTATCTTGCAGGAGGTGACTGTTGCCAACAGACAAATTTACTAAACAAAGCATCGCATTGTTCAGAGATTCACTTGAAATTTTGTCCCATGAAAGTGCTGCCAGATAACTGGACATTCCATAGTTGAAGAAGCTGTACAAGATTGAGTCTTTTTGTGTTTTGTATCAAGACTTTTGCCAATTTGATAACTTTGATTTTGTTTGTGCACTTGATAAATCAAGTGAACTTGAATGTTTTATGGCAAAGTTTTTGGTGACGAAAGGGCGATGATAGTTCCTGGCTACTGAGGTTTGTGCCTGGTCTTGTGCTTCTTGTACTAGTCAAGTAGTTACATAATTGTTATTTAAATTGCTATTAATCAGAGCTTTCTTTTCTGCTAACTTTCTTTGTTTGGCTCTTGAGCTGTTTCCATTGCTCAGATATGGTTAGGATGGGCACTATTGATCTACTAATCATATGACATATGTTATCATTGTAAATTGTGGACAGATGTGCAATAAAAATTATTTGGATTTGGAAAGGAAGTTAATTAACTTTGATCGTTTCCTTCCAAAGTCAGCCATTTTAAATTTTGAACTACTTAAATTTCCATTTTCAGTATCCTTGTGTGTTTCATCCATTGAGCTAGTTGAGAACAAAGCAACATAGTGCTCCTGACTCCTGTAGAGACAAGTTTGCTATGTTACGTAGAATGATCATTTTCAGCATTTTTATATTCTGACTAAATATTTATTTTGAACTCCACCTTTTTTATGTTTTGACAGCTGTGGGGGAACAGTTGGAGCTATTTTAACGTGTCCTTTGGAAGTAGTGAAAACCAGATTGCAGTCATCATCCGTCACTTTGTATATCCCAGAAGTTCACTTCAGTACAATAAATGGGGCACGTGTGAGTCGTGTGGCTCGGTTCTCACCTGGCCCTCTGCATTGCTTGAAGTAAGTTCTGCATTTTCCAAGTTGGAAGCATTGTTCGTGGGCTCTCTGTTTATGTAATTGTAAAACTAATATTTAAATGTGGTATGTTAAATGTAGTAGTCACATTTGTGCATGCGGAATAGGTGCTTAATTTCTTGGTTTTCCCCATGTTTATCTTTTTTTTTCCAAAAATGTGTTTAACTCTTGTTAGAGGATAACTATACCCTTTTGATATGTGAATCATAACTACTTGAGATCAAGATTTGGTTTGATGGGTAGTGACAGTTTCTAGCTAAAAAAGAAACTGTCACTGAATTTAATTATGTTCTTGAACAAAGTCTAGCAGGAGCCATGGGTGGCGAAGAATCAGGAAAGCTTCTTTCTTTTTTCCCATTGGTAATACTATATTTGGATATAGTCCCCTTTTACCAGTTTATGGAGGAATCCATCTTCTCTTTCTGCTACAAAAATACAATTTATAATTTTAGACTATAGTCGCAAAACTTAAGAACATCTTTCAGGATGGGGTTAGTGATAAATCTGAAATAAATTGAATCACCTGTTTAAGAAATTTAGTTTGCATCTCAAGTGAATGCAATTCAAAACAAGGCTACATTTATTACGCTTAAAAATTAACCTGTGTTTATCTTTCAAGGTTAGAATTGATAGTGGGGGAAAAATAAACTTAATATGTGACCTATCTCTAAATCTGTTAATTGAACATTGTAGTTTGGAGAGAGGGAAGTGATACACATCAAAGTATAAGTTTATTAACATAGGTTACATAATCTGAGTTGTGTTCAAGGTAAAATTATCCCAATATGATTCCTTAGAGTGAGATTTGGAGTGAACCCTTGGTACAAAGGTTCAGTTATTTACTTTATCCATGTTTGCCGATGGAAGCAAGTAGTTATGTTTGGGAACAGACTGAGGCAGATGCAACTTTTTTTTTTAAACATAGACAAATGCTTACTAAATTGGCAGAGTTCAGAAAGAAATGTCATTTTGCCTGCACATCAAACAAGTAAAATACTAATGTTATGGTTCACTACATGGAACATAGGTGGGCTGTATCTCTTTGAATTTCATCAAAAAAAAACGATTTAGATTTGTTCCAATGAGCAGCTGCAGGAAGAATTCTACAGTAGTCCTCAGTACCATAAGGCAGAACGTAGTTAGCAGGGCTACCTTGGGAGGCAATTTGATATCTACCAGCAACCTCAACAAGGGTCTATGGCATTCTAATGATGAAGATGCACATAGCTAAATAAATTTAAGAACTCCTCTGTAGTATCTTCCTTGGGATAGTTGTAACTGTGAAGTGAATTCCAGAGGACTGTGGGATATCCTTTGGGTTGGTCCCAAGAAAAGCGAATGCATCTTCAAGATTTTAAGATAAAGTAACTCTTGAAAGTAAAAAATAGAATTGTGTTTTTAGCATAAGTCCTTACAAAATAATGTAACAGTAAAAGTCTTTGCTTTATTTAATTTAATTTATCTTTTAAAGTTTTTGTTGTAAAATGGTTCAGTCAGTTGATTACTAGGTGTCCAGACTTCTTCTGTTAACATATAATGTGCTGACCTGATGGAATATACAGTAACCTATTAATCTTAGACCTCTTCTATGCAACAAAGATTTACTAACAAACTAGTTTGTCCCCCACAGGATCCATTTCTCAAGCATCATAGGTGTCTCTTAAGTGCAGTTCTTTAACACTTTATTTCCCCTGTTTCTATCTATCTATCTGTCTGTCGCTCTCTTGCTTACACATGAATGTTGTTTCATTCGAGCTGCGTTTCAAATAATATTTACGTTGTTGTTCCTGGAGCGATCTTCTGTTCTGAAATCTTTATTTGTAATGTTTCAGGTAATTTTGTAAATTTCACTCCACCCTTGTACCCCAGCTCCTGTTTCCTCTGGTGTCTGATTATTGCACTCATGTTTCTATGCCTATATCTATCTGTCTGTTCGTGTTTTATATTCTTTGGAGCCAAAATAAGTGGCCGTACTTAATTTAACCACCTGTCACTTTTCTACAATGACCAATCAACGTGCATTGCTGCTGCATGCAAATTCCAGGCCAATGTTCACCTCTCTGACTGACAAGTTCCCTTTTAGAGAGGAGATTGGCACCTTTTGAGCAGGGCACAAAAGACTTCAACCAAAATATCAGGCAGGAAATACAAATTAGATTTAAATGATGAATAACAAACAAAATAAAGATTGGAATGAGCAGATGGGATTAAGGGAGCGAGGTGGACTGAAAAATTAAATTAAAACCTAGTTCTATTTGTATAGATTTTCATCTGAAGGAATGAGACTTGGCCAGTACAGTTAACCTTTCAGGGTCCAATAAGTAGTAATTGCTGATGAACAATTTATCACAAAGTTTAAAGGGTCACTTGATTCTGCATGTACTGCTTATTGTGTCTCTCTCTCTCATTAAGAAGCTCGTGGGCAAGCACAGCATTTTTGGATCATTTGTAATTGTTTTGATGCTGAATCAGTTGGTGAGGACAGACCCCTGTGGTACTTCTGATATCTCTGAGCTGTTTCTAGACTAATGTGTTGTTGGATACAGGTTCCTGTTCAACTTGCTCATAATTCCACTGAGCTTCAACCTTGCTATTGCAGTAATGTCCAGGCCAAATACGATATTACTTAGGAAAATTTGGGAGACAATACAACTTTCTTGAAATGTAGTACTTGCAAGATTTGTCAAGTGTACACTACTTGTTTCAAGAGATTTGTAAAGGATTGTACTCTGCAGTGTGATTAACTGTTTCTTAGGTTGTACCCTATCAAAATCTGATTTCTGCAATAGTAATGTGCTACCTTATAACTCATCAGTTTTTGTCTTGAATTGTATTGTCGTAGACATAGACTAGGTTCTAGAAAGCTAGTTAACACCCAGTCTCAATATCTGCTAGTTAGCTATTGAAGGATAGAAGGGATTACAGCCAAATCCAATGTTGTCCTTGCTGGAAATCCAAATGTAGTCAAGAATAACTAGATAAGGATCAGTAGTGGAAATATTGGTCTTGTATTAAACGAAGCATAGATGTGAAATGAATCGAACTCTTTTTATCAATTTTTGCCTGGCTTTGGGTACTGCTTTTTGGATTTCCAAATCAGTTGACTGAACTTCCTCAACAAAAAAGAAGTTTGGAATTGAGATGACGAAGAAAATATATGCTTATGGCAAGTATCAAGTGAAAAATACAATTAAGAACCAAGCTGAATATAAAATGTTCAGAAGGAAGTTTAAAAAGCAAATGAATAAAAGCAAAGATGGTTTATGCAAAAAAAATCTGGAATCTAACAAAGGAGAATCTCTAAGTCTTTGATAGGCAAATAGTCATATAGCACAGACTTAGACCCTTCAGTCCCACTAGTTCACGCCAAAAATAATCTCAAACTGAATTTCGTCCCACCTGGCCTGTTTAGCCTGTTCCTGGCCCATATCCCTCCAAATGTTTCTTCATGTATCTATCCAAATGTCTTGTAAACATTGTAACTGTGCCCACATGCACCATTTCCTCAGGAAGTTCATTTGCAGACACAAACCACCCTTCGCATAAAAAAGATTGCCCCTCATCTTTTTTTAAAATCTTTCTCCTCTCTCCTTTTAAAAATGTGCACCCTAATCTTGAAATTCTCCATCCTAGGAAAAGACACCCCTACCAATAACTCTATCTATACCTCGCATTATTTTATAAACTTCTTTCAGATGTACACTCAGTCTCCTATATTCCGGTGAAAAAAGTCCCAGTCTATCCAGCCTTTCTTTATAACTGAAACGTCCATATCTGACAACAGCATAAAAATCTTTTCTGAACCCCCCCCCACCTAGCTTAATAGTCGTCTTCCTATAACTGAGTGACCAGAACTGGACACACTACTCCAGAAGAGGCCTCACCAATGTCCTGTACAACCTCAACGTCAGTTCCCAACTCCAGTATTCAAACGATTGCCTTCATTGCTCAAGCATGCTAAACATCTTAACCACCCTGACGCAAACTTCAAAGAACTATGTACCTTAACCCTCAGTCACTCTGTTCTACAACACTAACCAAGGCTCTATTATTAATTATTTAAAAGGTAAAAACAATGACTGCAGATGCTGGAAACCAGATTCGAGATTAGAGTGGTACTGGAAAAGCACAGCAGTTCAGGCAGCATCCAAGGAGCAGCAAAATCTATGTTTCAGGCAAAAGCCCTTCATCAGGAATACAGGCAGAGAGCCTGAAGGGTGGAGAGATAAATGAGAGGAGGGTGGGGAAAAAGTAGCATCGAGTACTCAAGGTGAGTGGGTGAGGGGATGAAGGTGATAGGTCGGGGGGAGGGGGGGGTGAAGTGGATAGGTGGAAAAGAAGATAGGCAGGTAGGACAAGTCATGGGAACAGTGCTGAGCTGGAAGTTTGGAACTGGGGTGAGGTGGGGGAAGGGGAAATGAGGAAACTGTTGAAGTAGTTTGTTTCAGGACATGGTTGAAGAGCTTCAGGGCAGAGGAAATTACTTGAGAGTTGCAGTGGGAGAGGGACTCCCTGAGATTCTTGTAGAGGAGGAAACCCTATCCTTATTTGTTGTACCAAAGTGCAGTACCTTGCATTTATCCACATTGAACTCCATCTGCCATTATTTAGTCCATTGATCCATTTGATCAAGATCTTGATGTAATCTTAGAAAACCTTCTCTACTGTCTACTATGCCACCAATGTTGCTAAAAAACTTAGTAACCATATTTTCTATATTCTGATCCAAATCTGTTCTATAAATGACAAACAAATGAGGACCCAGAACCGAAACCTGTGGAACGTTGACAGGTCTCCAGTCCAAAAAGCAACCTTTCACTACAGGTCTGTCTTCTGCCATTAAGCCAATTATGTATCTAATTGGCAAGCTCCCCCGTGAATCCCATGTGACCTAACTTCAATAATTAATCTACCATGTGAAACCTTTGTTGAAGGTTTTTCTGAAGTCCAAATGAACAAGGTCTATTGCTTTGCCCTCCAATGTTTTTGGTAACTTGCTCAAAAAAACTCAATCCAGTTTGTAAGACACTATTTTTCTCGCATAAAACATGTTGACTATCTCTAATCAAATTTTGCCCCTCTAATGTCCATAAATCCATCTTTTAAAATCCCCTCCAAGATTTTACTGGCAATCAAAATCAAACTTAGGTCTGTAGTTCGTTGGTTTGTCCTTACAACTTTTATTAAATAAAAGGTACAACATTAGCCATGTTCCAGTCATCAGGTACTTCACCTGTAGTAATAGATGCTGCAAATATTTCTTTGTTTGTTTATTTGTTTACAATTTCCTCCTTACTTTCCACCATGTTCTGGGATAAATAAAATCAAGTCCTTTTATATTCTCTAAGTCCTCCCAAAATTCCTCTTCGGCAATATGAACTGTTTTTAAAACCACCAAGTTTATTTCTCTACTTCGTGTTTCCGTCCCTTTCTGAAGGGAAGGCTAAGGCTGATTTCTGAACGGAAAGGAGTTTTACACTTGGAGTTGTGATATTACATGTAAAAATATTCATGTGTGCTTAGCAAGGAAGCCGATCTTGCCCCAGCCCATGGTGACAGAGGTTGAAACTCCACCACTAGAATTGTTCAAAATTGATAAGTAGAAACTATTGATGAACTATTTAGTTGTCAAAGTGGTGAGATGCATGTCGGCATTGTATTGAACAACTTATGTAGAAATTAGACACTGGGCATAATCATTGTCTTCCTTGGACTTGGGATGGTGCCAGAGAACTGGAGATCAGACCCTTGTTCAAATAGAAAGTTTGTCTTGATAAGCCCGGCAGTTCTAGTTAACCAGTTTAACCAATTAATAGTCACGTGGACAAATGAGTGTTTGGGAAGCCAGCATGGATTTCTTAAGCAAAACTCTTATTTAACTAACTCGTTGGAATTCTGTAAAGAGGTAACAGAGGATTGATGAGAGTAAAACTGTCAATGTAGTACACATGGACTTCCAAAAGGTGTTCAGTACAGTGAAGCACAACAGACTTGTGAGAAAATCTATGGGTCATGGAACAGTAATGACAAGGATATACAATTAGCTGAGGACTAGGAGTCCAAGAATAAAACTAATGGATATTTTGAGGCTGCAATAAGATTTGTAGCTGAGATTGCTGGGGATCAGTATTAGGATTGCTGCTTTTCCTAATTTATGTTAATGAGCTGGATCTTTGAATAAGAACCATTTCAAAGATTTTGGAAACTTCAAAACTTGAAGCTTTCTAATCCGAGGATGAGAATTTGGTACTCAAATAAATGGCAGGTGAACCTCCGCGCAGAGTAGTATGAAGTGATCCATTTTAGAACGTGGAGAGACGGTGTAAAATAAAGATCACCACTCATAAAAATGGTGCAGTAGCTGAGAGCCTTGGGTAGTTATGTGCATAAGTTGCTGAGGGTGTTTGGACAGCTGAAAAGAATGGCTAATAGACCTGACAATATCAGAAAGTTAATAGTGGCATAGAGTCTAAAAGCAAAATGTTTTGTGCTGAATGTGTGTTCTTCATTAGCTTGAAGTACTGTGTATGAAGAAACTATTCATAAAATGCTCAAGAACGTGAAGGGGTAGATTTTAGTTATTTGCTATTCAAGAAAATGAGATGTGAGAAAAGGTTTTTCTTCACAAATGAGTGGTTTGTGTCTGTAAAAGCGGTGGAGGCAGTTTCAATCTGAGCTTTAAGTTTCTGTTTTGATTTAAATGTGCATGATTACAGAAAGAGCAAGGAAGATGGCACCTAGTCATTAGAGTTTTGGAGAGCCAGTGCAGTCACAATGGACCAAATAGCAGCTTCTACAAAATCAATTCTATAATTCTCTGCCGTTGCGTCAGAAGCTCAGGGTTCAAGTCCTACTTCAGGATTTGGCCCAGAAAATGTACAAGGCCAAACTTGGGGCACTTCAATTGTGTCAAGTTGAACGGTGATGGCTGAGAGATTCTTTTTCAAATTTGAGTTTTGATGGTGAAATGGAAAGAATATCGTCCCCGCCTCCCCCCGTACTCCTCCATTGGTAAAGTAATGAATGGTTGTTCAATTTTTAAAATGGATCATTTAACAGATTTTCCACGCAGCAGTTCGGTGGACCACAAGAGAATTTGTCATATAGTGGCTGAGACAAGAAAACTTGTCTTTTAAGGGGAAAATATCAATAAATATTTGAAGTAAGAAAAGGGTTTTGGACACTTAATTAATCACACATTGTGGCATCAAAGCCATTGCTGACAGGATCATACAACTAGCTGCCGCCTTTTTCGTAAACTGTTCCAGTTCAAGGCTCATTTTCGCATCAGTCCAAGTTTATACAGTACTTGTCCAATTGAAATTTTGAGACTTTACAATAACCTAGTTTCTGAGCTCCACATCATCTAAAAGATGTATTTTAAATACAAAATCCATAAGTACTAGACATTTTCTTTCGTATACTCATTTCTCCTTTTTTATATTTTTTCCCCCAGGATGATTCTAGAAAAAGAGGGTCCGCGTTCTCTCTTTAGGGGATTAGGACCTAATCTGATAGGCGTCGCACCGTCAAGGTAAGCAAATTATATAGCTTATTTGCAGTGCCATGCAAGATCACATTTGATGTTTGAGTATTATTCATTTAAGATCGTTGTTTTAACTTATTGGCTAAAGAAATTGTCTTTCTGACTAGTGTAATGTGGAACGGTGGACTTTTTTTTTTCAAAAGCCTTTATGTTTAGAGAAGTTTCCATTTTGTACAGAATACACACAATGCAATTTATGTACAAGTCACTTTTTGATTTTGTGTAATATGGAATAAAGTTTTTTAATTTTAGTCCTACATAAATTTAAAACCAAGAGTATGCATAATTGTTCATTTTGTCTTCTCATCAAACCTCTGTGGCAACTGTCACGGTACGTTGTCTGCTGGTGCCTTTTGAAGGCTTGGTTATAGTTTGAGACTCCCAATTATGTTCAGTACATCAAATTCGTACTTGAGGCGGCCCAGGTCAGTGCCGTGGTGTGATCCAAAAGTAGTACCTAGCAGCGCCAGAAGAAGTAATGCATCCCCACTAACTAGTTCTTCCCTCCACTTTGATTTCAGTCAATTGCTCCTCTAATTGGAGGAGAAAATATCTCCTAACTGGCAGAAAGAGCCAAGTCTGTCAGCAATGTAGCTGACTTTTGACTCCCCACCCCATATGAGAAGATTCCCTGGTTGTGTGGAAGTGATTGAGACTGCATGTGCGGTCATAGAAACATCCCATAGGCAACCCAGTAAGCTTCATTGTGCTGTATTGCACGACCCTCCTATTTAGCACCAGTGTTAACTTGATGCTCAAGCTTCTACCCCTATTGCACAAAATAATTGCCTCTCTTCTCTTAAGCAGGAATGAGTGGTACCCACAGCACTGCTGGCATAAAAAGCCCATCAGTCCCTCCACTTCTGACTAAGAGGCCACAGATCCCTTTTTTTAAAGTGCTTTCTCCTACACTCTGTCACCTCATAGACTTCCACCTCTGCAGGTTCTCTGTCAAGGCTGCAAATTCAGAAGCATGGTCTGGTTAGTACATGACTGGTAGGTCTCTGTGGCTGATCAAGGAAGAAAGTCTTCAAGTTGCTGCATCTCAGCTGCTGGAGCCAAGGAACCTATCCAGGTCATGGAAGATGATGAGCGAGAAGGTGTCAGCCATTACTAATTTTGAGTGAATGTACAGTTGCAAGACGGCCATTCATCAGAGACACTCAATAAACTGGAGGAGTCCATCCCCCTCAGCAATACTGTGCTGCTTCTGGTATATGTGCATCTGGCTTGTCTCTGTGGGGAGCTTGGCGATTGCAGTGGAAAATCAGGTCTAGTAGAATGCCCATTAGCTGTCGAATGCGCACAGAGCTGCATTCCATTGCTTTTGCCATTTGACAGTGGGAGGGGTCAAATGATCCAATTTCATTTCAGGTATTAGTCTAGCAAACCTTCTCTGGAACAAAACAGAAATTACTAGATATTCCTGTTAGGGCGAAAGGAAAGGCTAGTCGGTATAGGGAATGCTGGCTGACGAAAGAAATTGGGTGTTTGATTAAGAAAAGGAAGGAAGCATCTATCAGATATAGACAGGATATATCAAGTGAATCCTTAGAGTATAAAGGCAGTAGGAATATTCTTCAGAGGAAAATCAGGAGGGCAAAAAGGGGGCGTGAGCTCACTTTGGCAAATAGAGTTAAAGACAATCCAATACAAATACATTAAGGAAAAAAGGATAACTAGGGCGAGAATAGGACCCGTCAAAGATCAGTAAGATGGCCTTTGTGTGGAGCAGCAGGAGATGCGGGAAATACTAAACGAGTATTTTGCATTAGTATTTACTGTGGAAAAGGACATGGAAAATATAGAATGTGGAGAAGCAGATAGTGATATCATGAAAAATGTCCATATTGCAGAAGAGGAAGTTCTGGGTGCCTTGAAATGCATAAAAGTGAATAAATCCCCAGGACCTGATCAGGTGTACCCTACAATTCTGTGGAAAGTGATTACTGGGCCTCTTGCTAAGATATTTGTAACGTCAATAGTCACAGGTAAGGTGCTGGAAAACTGGAGGTTGACTAATGTGGTGCCACTGTTTAAGAAATGTGTTAAGTTCAAGTCAGGGAACTATAGACCAGTGAGCCAGTGGGCAAGTTGTTGGAGGGATGTATATGTATTTGGAAAGGCAAGGACTGATTTAGGGATAGTCAACATGGTTTTGTGTATGGGAAATCATGTTTCACAAACTTGTTTGAGTTTTTTGAAGATGGTTGAGGGCAGAGCGGTAGATGTAACCTATATGGACTTCAGTAAGGTCTTCAAGGTTCCCCATGGGAGATTGATTAGCAAGGTTGGATTTCATTGAATATAGAATTGGCTCAAAGATAGAAGGCAGAGGGTGGTGTGGAGGGTTGTTTTTCAGACTGGAAGTTTGTGACCAGTGGAGTGCCACAAGGATCGGTGCTGCATCCACTACTTTTTGTCATTTATATAAATGATTTGGATATGAACATAAGGTATAGTTAGTAAGTTTGCAGATGATACCAAAATTGGAGGTGTGGTGCACGGCGAATGTGGTTAGTTCAGATTACAACGGAATCTTGATCAGATGGAGTTTAATTTAGATAAATGTGAGGTGCTGCATTTTGGGAAAGCAAATCTCAGCAGGACTTATACACTAATGGTAAGGTCCGAGGGAGTGTTGCTGAACAAAGCGACCGTGGAGTGCAGGTTCATAGCTCCTTGAAAGTGGAGTAGATAGGGTAGTGAGGAAGGCATTTGGTATGCTTTCTATTTTTGGTCAGAGTATTGAGTATAGGAATTGGGAGGTCATGTTGCGGCTGTACAGGACATTGTTTACGCCATTATTGGAATATTGCATGCCATTCTGGTCCTTCCTATCGGAAGTATGTTGTGAAACCTGAAAGGGTTCAGAAAAGATTTACAAGGATGTTGCCAGAGTTGGAGGATTTGAGCAATAGGGAGAGGTTCAGTAGGCTAAAGCTGTTTTCCCTGGAGCATCTGAGGCTGAGGGGTGACCTTATGGAGGTTTCTAAAATCATGAGGGACATGGATAGGATAAACAGACAAAGTCTCTTCCCCAGGGTGGGTGAGTCCAGAACTAGAGGGCATAGGTTTAGGGTGACAGGGGAAAGATATAAAAGAGACCTAAATGGCAACGTTTTCACTCAGAGCGTGGCGCATGTATGGATTGAGCTGTCAGAGGAAGTGGTGAAGCTGGTACAATTGCAACATTTAAAAGGCATCTGGATAGGTTTATGAATAGGAAGGATTTGGAAGGGTATGGTTCGGGTGCTGGCAGGTGGGACTAGATTGGGTTGGGATATCTGGTCAGCATGGACAAGTTGGACCGAAGGTTCTGTTTCCGTGCTGTATATCTCTATGACCCTGACTCAGCAGGTCTGGCAGCATCTACAGAGAAATCTGTTAATTTTTCGAATCAAGTGACCCTTCCTCAGAACCTTTTCTAAACTGCTTTCAACACTAGCATCCTTCCGTAAGAATGTATGAAGAAACGTCAGGTAATTGGTGCTCAGTAATAGAACTGGTGCAGGCACAGTGGGCTGAATGGCCCCTCTCTGTGCCATAACAATTGATTGTGAACTAAAATGACCAGTACTGTACTCCAGATTTAGACTCCACAACAGCCTGTGTACCTGAAGCATAACTACGCTACTCTTATTCAATTTGTTTCAAAATAAAACATTAATATTCTGTTAGCTCTGGTATTTTCTGTATTTGCATACAAACTTTTGTAATTCATGCACTAGGACACCCAGATCTCTCTGCAATCTCTCGCCATTTAGCGAAGATGCTCTTTCTTGCCAAAATGGACAATTTCGCACTTTCCCACATCATACTCCATTTCTTGCTTAACCTATCTATGAACTTTTTGTAGGGTCCTTGTACTCCTATCTGTGCGTTTAACAAGAGAGTATGCACTCCTTCGGGGATGGGAGATGCCATCTAAGCTGTGTCAGACCAAGATAGCCAGATCGCTGGACATTCACAGCAGGTGGACTGAGTTTATGCTAGTCAGTGTTTACCAGCTCTGGCCGTTTTAAATTGAGGAAAGTCTGGAATTTTTTTGTTGACATTGAAAAATCAGATTTTTAAAAATTCTCATTGTATTTGCCTAAATTTCTCACCACCATTGTCCACACTCTTCAATTCTACCTGTGCTTCTGTTTAGAAAGTCTAAGGTCTGATTATATTTTGCATGTGCTGTCAATACGCCCTGCCACTTTCAAAGATTAATACATGTGGACACCGAGGTGCCCTCTGTCCTTGCGCACCCTTGACTGGTTCATTTAAATCTAAGATTTCCTATCCCTTCCGACAAGTACCTCACCTAATTTCTCTATTCAGTTCCATCTAGGCGAAAGTGGGTACTGCAGATGCAAGAGATTAAAGATTAGAGTGGTGCTGGAAAAGGAGCATTCAAGGAGCAGGAAAACCAATGTCTCTGGCAAAAGCCCTTCATCATTAAGTTCCATGTTCCCATTCAACTAACCAATTGATGTCCTCTTGCAGTTGATGATTGGTATCATCTCACTGTTTGCCACATCCACAAGTTTACCATTGGCAACTTTGAAATTTGACTTGGATAAAAACAGTGCCTCTGAGCATTGGATCTTCACAGTCTGTCATCTGTATTCTTTAAAATAGCTGTTTACCAGACCTTGATGTTTTCTGTCCTTAAGCCACTTTGTTATCCAAGCAAACACCCTTCTATGAACTTCAATTTCATGTTTTGTCGAATGTTTTCTTAATATTCTATCTGGTCAACATCAATTGTAGTCCTTGTTACTCAACAAAAGCTTTCAATTATTTGAGTCAAGCATGATCTGCCTTTTACAAATCTGAGCTGGCTCATGTTAAGTCAAATCTTTCCAAGTACCTTTTTTTT
>NC_057722.1:23419318-23431724 GCF_004010195.1 Chiloscyllium plagiosum | reverse complement strand
AAAAGAGAGAACTAAGAAGAGCCAGGAGGGGGCATGAAAAGTCTTTGGTAGATAGGATCAAGGAAAACCCTAAAGCTTTCTATAGGTATATCAAGTATAAAAGAATGACTAGAGTAAGATTAGGGCTAGTCAAGGATAGTGGTGGGAAGTTGTGCATGGAGTCAGAAGAGATAGGGGAAGCGCTAAATGAATATTTTTTGTCAGTATTCACACTGGAAAAAGACAATGTTGTCAAGGAGGATACTGAATTACAGGTTACTAGACTGGATGGGATTGAGGTTCACAAGGAGGAGGTGTTAGCAATTCTGGAAAGTGTAAAACAGGCAAGTCCCCTGGGCCAGATGGGATTTATCCGAGGATTCTCTGGGAAGCCAGGGAGGAGATTGCAGAGCCTTTGGTTTTGATCTTTATGTCACCATTGTCGACAGGAATAGCGCCAGAAGACTGGAGGATAGCAAATGTTCAAGAAGGGGAGTAGAGACAACCCTGTTAATTATGGACCAGTGAACCTTACTTCAGTTGTGGGTAAAGTGTTGGAAAAGGTTATAAGAGATAGGATTTATAATCATCTAGAGAGGAATAAGTTGATTAGGGATGGTCAACACAATTTTGCGAAGGGTAGGTCGCGTCTCACAAACCTGACTGAATTCTTTGAGAAGGTGACCAAACAGGTGGATGAGGGTAAAGCAGTTGGTGTGGTGTCTATGGGTTTCAGTAAGGCGTTTGATAAGGTTCCCCATGGTAGGCTATTGCATAAAATATGGAGGCATGGGACTGAGAGTGATTTAGCGGTTTGGATCAGAAATTGGCTAGCTGAAAGAAGACAGTGTGGTGGTTGTTGGGAAATGTTCATCCTGGCGTTCAGTTACTTGTGGTGTACCGCATGGGGCCACTGTTGTTTTTCATTTCTATAAATGACCTAGATGAGGGCATAGAAGGATGGGTTAGTAAATTTGCGGATGACACTAAGGTCGGTGGAGTTGTAGATAGCGCTGAAGGATGTTGGAGGTTACGGAGGGACATAGATAAGCTGCAGAGCTGGGCTGAGAGGTGGCAAATGGAGTTTAATGCAGAAAAATGTGAGGTGATTCCCTTTGGAAGGAGCTGATGGTAAGGTTCTTGGTCGTGTAGATGAGCAGAGAGATCTCCATGTCTATGTACATAGATCCCTGAAAGTTGCCATCCAGGTTGATAGGGTTGTTAAGAAGATATACGGTGTGTTAGCTTTTATTAGTAGAGGGATTGAGTTTCGGAGCCATGAGGTCATGCTTCAGCTGTACAAAACTCTGGTGCGGCCGCTCTTGGAGTACTGCGTACAGTTCCGGTCACTGCATTATAGGAAGGATGTGAAAGCTTTGGAAAGGGTTCAAAGGAGATTTACTAGGGTGTTACCTGGTATGGAATGAGGGTCTTATGAAGAAAGGCTGAGGGACTTGAGGCTGTTTTTGTTAGAGAGAAGAAGGTTGAGAGGTGACTTAATTGAGACATATAAGATAATCAGAGGGTTAGATAGGGTGGACAGTGAGAGCCTTTTTCCTCAGATGGTGATGGCTAGCATGAGGAGACATAGCTTTAAATTGAGGGATGATAGATATAGGACAGATGTCAGGGGTAGTTTCTTCACTTAGAGAGTAGTAGGGGCACGGAACGTCCTGCCTGTAACAGTAATAGACTGACCAACTTTAAGGGCATTTAAATAGTAATTGGATAAACATATGGATGAAAATGGAATAGTTTAGGATAGATGGGGTTCAGATTGGTTCCACAGCTTGGCGCAACATTGAGGGCTGAAGGGCTTGTACTGCTCTGTAATGTTCTATCATCTGTATTTTTCCATGGCTTTAACCTTTCAGGTAAACCTGTTATGTGCCACTTTCTCAAATGCTTTTTGGAAGTCTATGTACACCACTTTAACTGTATTACCCTCATCTACCTTCTCTACGAAACACATAAGCATATGAGCCATATCATAATCTCAAATTAAGTTCGCTAAACACAATTTTCCCTTAACAGATTCGTGCTGACTTTTCTCAATGAATCCACAATTGTGTTCCTTTTGTCCCAAATTATCATTTCTAAAGGCTTTCCACTATAGAGGTTAAACTTACTGGAAACATACTGATCTAGAAAGCTTTTGTGAACATTTGTTTACCTTAAAACAAAAATGGAGCTTTACAATATAAGGCGGTTGTAATGTAAAAATCTCTTTTCTGGTGTCTATGCTGCTTCCATAGCTACGTTATGTGCTGACTGTTATCATGGAGTGGTAATTCTCGACATCAGCATCTGAAATGCAAGGCCACCATTATGAACAATAAACTGTAGCTATCACTCATAGATCTGCTGTGCTGGCAGAGCTTTGAGTTCCAGCACGAACAAGATCAGCAAAAGCCCAGTGTTTTTGACCACCTTTTGATAAACTCAATGTTATCCCCCTTTTGCAAACAGAACAAAGAAAAGCAAAAAAAAATCACATCAGCTAAATCCCGACATACCACTTTACTCTGACACTGGGGCTCATACCCATTGTTCTGACAGTTCTAGTTTCTGGAAAGATGTTTTGTTCTCTTTGCTTAACATCCACTGCATTTTTATTTTTTTTTCGATCTAGTTTGCTGACTCAGAGGAAAAGGAACAAACAATTGATATGCTGCATGTTCAAACTGATTGTAACAAAAGAAAGGACTCAGAAGGATTGTTTCCTAAATTGAGCCCTGTACCACTTGTCATATTTTGCACAGTATGCTGACCCCATGTCACTGCAGAGCTCCTAGGTCACACAGAACCACCCTCAAAGTTACTGTGTTAATAGACATGGATGATCAAACCTTCAACACTTGGTCTGTTTCATGGACACACATTAAGAGCTATATAGGTTTAATTGTATAATAACTTGTGCATCAACATTGATTTGGTAATGACATATATGATTGGCTTTGGACTATTTGAATTTCCTGAGTTTTCCCACACAAAGGTTATACAAATAGTTCCTAGGGAACTGTCAGTATTGAGCCATATGCAGCAAGAATGAGGAGAAAACTAGGACATGAATTAAACAAATTACATAGAAAAGTACAGAGAAGAAGCAATGAAACAGTTGAGGGGGAAAGGAAAACTGAATTGTTCTCTAGGGACTCTCAGTCATTTTTAACATCTTGCATACTCCCCAGACCTTGAGTGTTTATCTGAGGATGTTTTTTCTTGGTTTCATTTATTAATTATTAGCTTAACAGCTGTTTCTGTCACAAATCACTTATCAGAGACAGGAAAAACCTGAACAACAAACATGTGTTGTAGACATGTGACATTATTATTCTACAGTTTCCCAATTGCCAAATATTTCTCCATATATAGGCAACATCAAAATTTGATTTAATTCCAAATCGCTTCCCAAAGCAAGCTTAATGTGGAAATGAAACCAGCCCTCTGAGATGTGCAATGAGTCCCTCAGTGATACAGACCAGAAAAATGTTTCATTCAATCCCTGATCTATTCACAGATAGCTGATCTCATTTGAATTGCAATGAATGCTTCCAAATGCTTTCACAGTCCTGTGGAAAAGGTAATCTATAATTCCTATAGATGATCCCAATCAGGTAATCCTGCTGAGAATCCATCCATGGACCTGGATCCAGAATTGGACTCAGCCATGTTAGGTCCATCATTTTTCAGCAGACAGTGTCCAGTGATTGTATCTGTTTATCTCTGGAAAAGCACTTCTAACTACAAAGAGAAAGCTGGATTTTGTGAATGGAAGTATTCTTTTGTATCACAAACATTATGGATTCTCTCCTCACATCCTCAGTTGAGAACAGAAGAACATAAGAAACAGCAGCAGGGGCAGCCCCTCAAGCCTGACCTGCCATTCTGTAAAATCATGCTGATCTGTCCCAGGCCTCAACTCCACTTTCATGCCAATTCATTATAGCCCTCAACATCTTGATGTTTTTTAAAACAAGTCCTCTTTAAATCCTTTCATTGATCTAGCCTCTAAACGCTCTTGGGTGGAGAATTCTAGTCATTCATTCTCAGGGAGAAATTCCTTTCCAGCTCAGTTTTAAATAAGTGTCCACTTAATCTGTAACTATATCCTCCAGTTCAAGATTCCCCCCACTTGTGGAAACATCTTCTCAACATCTACCCTGTCAAACCCCCTCAGAACCTTGTGTGTTTCAATAAGGTCACCCCTCATTCTTCCAAACTCGAATGAGCGAAGGCCTAAGCCTAATCTATTTTGCAGTTCCCAATATGTCAACTCCTTCATCCCAGGGATCAATTGAGTGAATCTGCTTGGAACAGTCTCCAATGTTAGTATATCATTTCTTAAATATAGAGACCTAAACTATCCACAGTACTCCAGACAGGTCTCACCTACACCCTGTCCTGCTGTTGATAAATGGGACTGTTTTCCATCACTGATTAACAGAAACAAAAGTGGAGAATGATATTAAAATAGAGGAAATCGACAAAATTTCTACAAGAAATCCTTAGTTGTAAAAGTTTAATGAAATCATACAGTTCAGAAGGAGGCCATTCAGCCCATTGTGAATGTGGTGGGTCTCTGAAAGAGCTCCAATTAGTCCCATACTCACATTTCCATCGTTTATTTTTCTTGTCTTATCCCTCATTCAATATAAAGTTTAAAACAGATCAGAGTATACAGCAATAGCTGGTGAAACTGTCTGAATCCTTTGGATCTTGAAAGCTGAATTTTATCAAAAGTCAACTAACTGTCAATTTTGGGGAGCTTCATGGAGGGTTTCTCTCTGTGAGCTATAGAGAGTTATCTCACGCAATTCTCCATTACTCACTTTGCTATGTATGCCCACGACCTTAAATGCTGCAGTCATACTGTTGTGTGCTCACTGCTGCCCAGATCTTCCAGGATTTCTGCGGTGGCACCATATTTAAAACTCAGCTATGCAAATTGTGGTAGCCACCGTCACCCTGCACAGAGTGGGAGGGTACCGAAAAAGAAAAGCTTCTGAGGGGACATTGGTGACATTAGTGACACTTCATTGGAATTATAATCTCACCATCATTAAGATATTGCTCTTTACATCATCACCTGTCAGTTAAATTGCAATCGAGAGTGTGGTGCTGGAAAAGCACAGGAGGTCAGGCAACATCCGAGGAGCAGGATTCCTGATGAAGGGCTTTTGCCCGAAACGCCAATTCTCCCACTCCTCGGATGCTGCCTGACCTGCTATGCTTTTCCAGCACCACACTCTCGACTCTAATCTCCAGCATCTGCAGTCCTCATTTTCGCCGAGTGTAGTTGCAGCTTCAAGACTGATGGTACAGAGGATACTCATCCCTCATAGCATACTATGTTAGGACAAAAAAATCCCCAAAGAACTGCACATCAAAAACAAAAATAGAAATTGCTGGAAAACTTCAGCAAGTCTGCCAGCTTTTGTGGAGAAAAAGCAGAGTTAATGTTTCAGGTGCAGTGATTCTTCCTCAGAACTGAGTTTTTCCAGCAAATTCTGTTTTTGTTACCATCTTAGGAGTTTATCTAAAGAAATATTCCTCTCTCTAGTGCCCAACGTAGCATAACATCTTGTCATGGTTCAATGTGGGAACATCACATGTTGCAAAGGCTTCAAATAGTTGATACTTTTAACTTCTATTGAACAACTGGAAGAGTGAAGAAAAAAACAAGTAGAAAAGCTGTATTTACTTCTGGGAACAAACAGAAGCTGTTTGCCCTTTGAGCAACTACAGATTTACTGTCAACAAAAGATGACCTTGCCTAACTCATAACTGTTGGAAGCTACAGTTAATTAAGTTAACAAATTAAGTCCTGAAAGACTTGTTGAGGCTTAATCATGCTGAATGTGATGCTCAGTGTTCTCATCTTCCTCCTCAGAAGGAGACTATTATTGGCCACCATCACAGTGGCCCCGATAGTTCCTTTGGCTTTCAGTAGGCAGACTGCCCCTCAAGGACTGACAGTGGCCCACCCCCACCCGACTGACTACGGTGGACAGCTCCAACTAATGAGTAACGAGACCCCTGATCTGTGTGCAGTACCTGACTAACATAGCATTAATCCCCAGACTTGTTGCACTGGACATACAGGACCTATGCTCCCTGGACTGTAATATTAAGGAAAGCTGAATGCTGAAAGCGTGAATTACCACGTCCAGTCCTCTGGGCTAAGAGCAAATGATGGCCTTGAGTGACTGTCATGGACACCCTGACTGACAACAGTCGCCTGGGAGAAAGTGAGGACTGCAGATGTCTGAGTTGAGAGTTGAGAGCGTGATGCTGGAAAAGCACGGCAAGGTCAGGTAGCATCTAAGGCACAGGAGAATCAATGTTTCGGGCATAAGCCCTTCATCACCCTTGAATGAAGACCACTCCCCATAGACTTTGAGACATGGCTGAGAAAATTGCACATGCTGTAAATCAAAAACATAAACAGAAGTGGCTGAAAAAGCTTAGCAAGTCTGGCAGCATTTGTGAAGAGAAATCAGAGTTAACGTTTCAGGTCCGAAGACCCTTCATCAGAACTAGACCAGTTTTGGGTCCTCCAGTTCTGAGGAAGGGTCACAGGACCCGAAAGGTTAACTTTTTTTTGTTTGAGGCATGGCATTTGGTTGAAGCATGTGCACGATGTTTTCTGTGTAAACTGCTGGTACAAACTATAGCATGGTACCGTACAGAAACACATCCACTCCCTTGACTGTTCGTTGCTGAGAACCATGACCAGCTGCCGAGCTTGATGTCTGAGTTAAATGACAAGGCAACACAGAAGTACTGTGAGCTTTTATGTTCTGAATGAGACCGCAATGCACTAAAAGCCAAGCAAAGATACAATGAGTATCCAAGTAGAGGCAAATTGAATGAGTGCCAAGACAGCAAGCGAAGAGCCTTGAGATACACCCTGTTCCAATGCATGAGATGGCTGCACAAAATGGCCAAGCAGCAGCATTACAATGAGAGATGTCAACAAGCTCCAAGGTACAGTATTGAAGTGGTGAAATGTGTTAGAAGTGAGTCAGAGATATGCCTTGATGACTGTGTCCGATGCCAACCTCCATAGAATTCTGTCCGAAGTAGAGGCCTAGAGAAACAAGTGGCAAGATGCAGCTGTCAGGTACCCACTCAGATTTTCATGTTGGGAATCACTGTCGTCTCGTTCCTCGCTGCTGCCTGGGAAAATAGCAAACTACATTAAAATGAGGTGAGGTTAGGTAATAATGTGGTGTGAATCCATGCAAAGAGACCTCTTGTTGCTCATGAGCAAGATTCTCATGCCAATGTTCAAACCTGGGGTGGAAAATCAGACCCTTTTCTCTCAATAATCGAGAATCTAATTTTTCCAATCTTGCCATATTTTCCAAATTGACTTGCTATTGCCCACATTGTTCAGGGGCGGGGAAGATTCTGCTTGTAAATTTGTTCCACCCTTTAAAATTACTGATTGAAAAACCTGTAAAATGATACTACATTCCATTATGCTTTTACATACACGCCAATCATTTATGAGAATTTGTTGGTGAGTATCAGTGTGTAACAGGCTCCTTGCCCTCAGGGTTGCTTGTATGGAAATGGTTCTGGTTGTTGTACAGAGTAGGCAAGATTGCCCATGAGAACAGGAGTTCCTGCTTATTGTACGCAGAAGCTGGAATCACCTCACATGAGGATGAAGGTCAAAGTCTCCTGAGGAGCCATAGATGTCAATAGAGAAAGTAACAGAATAGAGAGCATTGAGAAGAAGAGGCAAGAATCTGAGAATGGTGCATTTGAGCAGAGAGAGAATTTCATAAAACACTTAACCTACTGATATTGACAGGAAATTCACTAAGGCTCCTCAGACAGCACATTCCAAATCCACAACCACTTCCATCTCGAAGGACAAGGGCAGCAGATACATGGGAACATCGCCCCAAATTCCCCTCCAAGCCCCTCACCATCCTGACTTGGAAATATATCACTGTTCCTTCACTGTCACTATGTCAAAATCCTGGAATTCCCTCTCTTAAGGCATTGTGGGTCTACCTGCAGCATGTGGACTGCAGTGGTTCAAGGCGGCAGCTCACCACCACCTTCTCAAGGGGGCAACTAGGGATGGGCAATAAATGCTGGGCCCAGCCAGCGATGCCCAAATCTCACAACTGAACTTAAAAACAAAAGCAGGGTGAAGCTTTCCTAAGCTTTCATAGTTTTCTGCCAGTAATTTTAGTCAACTACAGACAGGGTTTTTGAAGGATCTACACGCAAAAAGGAGTTAAGTGCTTAAAATTATGAAGGATTTAGAGAGTGTAAAGACAGATAAACTGTTGGGTTGACAACCAGATAGCACATATTTAATCAATTTAAATTGTGGATATTTGTAAGAAATTCCTTCTATTGTTATGATGCTAACATGATGCCTGATGTTGTACTTAGCATCTGTCTTTCTTTATTAGTACAACTTGCCGCCCAGGTTGAGAGGGTTGTTAAGAAAGCGTATGGTGTTTTGGCATTTATTGGTGGGGGGATTGAGTTTCGGAGCCACGAGGTCATGCTTCAGCAGTACAAGACACTGGTGCGGCCACACCTGGAGTATTGTGTACAGTTCTGGTCACCGCATCATAGGAAGGATGTGGAAGCTTTGGAAACGGTTCAGAGGAGATTTACTAGGATGTTGCCAGGTATGGAAGGAAGGTCTTGCTGAGAGATAGGCTGAGAGAACTGAAGCTGTTTTCATTGGAGAGAAGAAGGTTGAGAGGTGGCTTATTGAGACTTATAAGATAATCAGGTTTGATAGGGTGGACAATGAGAGCCTTTTTCCTTGGATGGCGAAGGCGAACATGAGGGGACATACCTTTAAATTAAGGGGTGATAGATTTAGGACAGATATCGGGGTAGTTTCTTTACTCAGAGTAGTAGGGGCGTGGAATGGCCTGCCTGCAACAGTAGTAGACTCGCCGACGTTAAGGGCATTTAAATGGGTATTGGACATACATAGGATAGTGAAGATGGTGTTTGGTATGCTTTCTTTTATTGGTCAGAGTATTGAGTACAGGAGTTGGGAGGTCATGTTGCGGCTGTACAGGACATTGGTTAGGCCACTGTTGGAATATTGCGTGCAATTCTGGTCTCCTTCCTGTTGGAAGGATGTAGTGAAACTTGAAAGGGTTCAGAAAAGATTTACAAGGATATTGCCAGGGTTGGAGAATTTGAGCTAAATGGAGAGGCTGAACAGGCTGGGGCTGTTTTCCCTGGAGAGTCAGAGGCTGAGGGGTGACTTTATAGAGGTTTACAAAATTATGAGGGGCATAGATAGGATAAAAAGACCCCAGTCTTTTCCCTGGGGTCAGGGAGTCCAGAACTAGAGGGCATAGATTTAGGGTGAGAGGGGAAAGATATAAAAGAGTACTAAGGAGCAACTTTTTCACACAGAGGGTGGTACGTGTATGGAATGAGCTGCCAGAGGATAGGAAGGGTTTGGAGGGATATGGGCCGGGTGCTGGCAGGTGAGACTAGATTGGGTTGGGATATCTGGTCGGCATGGATGGGTTGGACCGAAGGGTCTGTTTCCATGCTGTACATCTCTATGACTCTATGAGTTGAAAATTAAAAACTTCTTAACTACAATGCAGAGCACAAGTTATTCTGTGACTAAATATTTAGTCTTTTTTCCAAATAGCACAGTTATGGGAAACAGAATGAGACAGATACACAATTTTAATTTTTTCCTAAATATTAGCTATATTTTGCAATTACATTTTCATGTAAATAATTAAAACACATTTCTGTTACAGTTATTCAGAGCTTGCATACACACACACTTTATAGAATGTAGAACCCACAGAGATTAGTCTCTTGGGTGCAGGCAATGTCCAGTTGTAAAAGAAAGACAGGTGGGGCAGAGACCAGAAAGTTTTTCAAAGGAAAGCTTGCGACCAGCACCACCTTCTGGCAATCCAGCTTAATTACACACTATACATTTTGAAGTGTTGTAGACAACCCTCTTGCAAAATGATCCATGGGGTTACTGAGACAAAACATGGACAGACCTCAACAGGCCGAAGAGACAAGTCCCAATAGTATAAGATTAGTAATTATAATCACCTTATGCCCAGAAGTTTACTGTATTTAAGAAAAGTAAATCAATTGGTTGGAGTTAAAGTCCTAATGCATGCTGAACAGGCAAGAGATGGAACATTGTCTAGCTACTGAGAACTGGTCTTCTTCACTTTTCAAATACATGCTCCCTTTGCAAATCTGTTTTGCAATCTTCATGATCCTTAAAAACAACTAAGGATATAGTCTATTGGAAATCCTTGTGCTGTCATTTTAGTCAGTTATCTCCAAGCGAATCTTGTTGCTTTTTTCGGAAGGACCTGAAGTGACGATACAAATCGTACAGGCAAGCATTTTCCTTTGGATACGAGTAGGTCAAAGAGAGACAAAGAATACAATTTCATATTATGCTCAAAAGACCACACTGTCTTAATACTTCATGGATCATACTATTAGTTTTACATAGATCCCATCCACCAGTGCAGTGATGAGGGGTTCTGTTAAATCAGAGCTCCCTGACAGCTCAGTTTGAATAAGTTTTATGCTTCAGAGATCTCCAGAGAGGAGACACTCCAAATTATCTCTGTGTGCAAGTTTCATTTGATACTTTTAAATGGAATTTAGATAAATAAGGTGTTGCATTTTGGTAAGGTAAATCAGGACAGAACTTATACACCTAATAGTAAGGTCCTGGGAAGTGTTGCTGAATAAAGAGACCTTGGGGTACAGGTTCATTGTTCTTGAAGGTGGAGTAACAGGTTGACAGGATAATGAAGAAGGCATTTGGTACACATGCCTTTATTTGTTAGTGCATGGAGTAGAGGAGTTGGGATGTTAGATTGTGGCCACTGGTTCAGCCACTTTTGGAATACTGCGTTCAGTTCTAGTCTCCCTGCTGTAGGAAAGATGTAACTAAACTTCAAAGAGTGCAGAGAAGATTTACAAGGATGTTGCCAGGGTTGGAGGATTTGAGCTATAGGGAGAAGCTGAATAGGTTGGGGTTATCTTCCCTGGAGTGTAAAAGGTTGAGGGGTGACCTTATGGAGGTTTATAAAGTCAAGAGGGGATGGATAGGATAGATAGCCAAAGTCTTTTTCCCACAGTGGGGGAGTCCAAACCTAGAGGGCATTGGTTTAGGGTGAGAGGGGAAAGATATAAAAGGGATCTAAGGGTCAATTTTTTCACACAGAGGGTGGTGCATGTATGGAATGAGCTACCAGAGGAAGTGGTGGAGGCTGGTACAATTGCAACATTTAAAAGGCATCTGGATGGGTATATGAATAGGAAGGTTTAGAGGGATATGGGCCAAATTTTGGCAAATGGAGTAGATTAATTTAGGATATCTGGTTGACATGGATGAGTTGGACCGAAGAGTCTGTTTCTGTGCTGTACATCTCTATGACTCTGTCTGCTCTAATGCTCATTAGTGCTTGCCTGCAACTTATGTTCTTTTTCTCAGTTACCATATCCAGTCTCAATTAATCACTCAACAGATACTAGGTTCTCATAATTAAATACGGAGCAACTGAACACCACTGAAGGGCCCTCTTGTGGCACAGTGTAGTGTCCTATCCCTGGACTGGGAGGCCCAGGTTCAAAGTCCCACCTGCTCCAGAGGTGTATAATAACATTTCTGAACAGGTTGATTAGAAAATAGATTAAATCAAAACTTTTTTTAAAATTGAATACCACAGAATGGAAGTTTGATTGTCATTTTGTGTTGAATTATTTTGGCTTGATGCAGCAGACCACCATATGGTCGGAGTTCTCTTTGACACTTTCCTTGCTGCTGAGCGTGTTCGCATCTCACTGGAGTCAGAGGGCCAGGAGTTCATACCTCAGTTAAAAGATCCAAGTGAAAAAATCTAAACTGAATCTGAACTCCAAACATAGCACTGAGGGAGTTCTGCACTTCTGAACACACTGTCCACCAGAAAGTACACCAGAGGCCCCATTAGTTCTACTGGGTCGATGCAAAAGATCTTACAGCGTTTGTTTAACTGCCAATGAGACTTTCCTACGTGTCTTATTGAAATTTTACAAAATGTGAAAGACCAGAATTCTAGTTGATACTTACGAAGCACTATTTTGTAGTCTTCCTTATGGTTCAAGTAATGTTCAAACTCCACCGCCAAACCAGATTCCCTCTGTGATATTATAGACGCAAAACTTTAATAACTGTTCACGGATTGATTGAATGGACAAGGGTAAACTGTTACACACTGAAAGAATCAGTTCTTTCGGTCTGGAATAAAATATTAAAAGCAAGAACAAACTTACACAGGAATTGAAAGCAAGTGAGTCATGCCTTGGAAGGAGGGAGTTGAGATTACATAAGTCAAACTGCTTAGATACCTGATTAAATTGGATGCTTTATTGCCACAAA
>NC_057722.1:23371629-23418818 GCF_004010195.1 Chiloscyllium plagiosum | reverse complement strand
AATCTGTTAATTTTTCGAATCAAGTGACCCTTCCTCAGAACCTTTTCTAAACTGCTTTCAACACTAGCATCCTTCCGTAAGAATGTATGAAGAAACGTCAGGTAATTGGTGCTCAGTAATAGAACTGGTGCAGGCACAGTGGGCTGAATGGCCCCTCTCTGTGCCATAACAATTGATTGTGAACTAAAATGACCAGTACTGTACTCCAGATTTAGACTCCACAACAGCCTGTGTACCTGAAGCATAACTACGCTGCTCTTATTCAATTTGTTTCAAAATAAAACATTAATATTCTGTTAGCTCTGGTATTTTCTGTATTTGCATACAAACTTTTGTAATTCATGCACTAGGACACCCAGATCTCTCTGCAATCTCTCGCCATTTAGCGAAGATGCTCTTTCTTGCCAAAATGGACAATTTCGCACTTTCCCACATCATACTCCATTTCTTGCTTAACCTATCTATGAACTTTTTGTAGGGTCCTTGTACTCCTATCTGTGCGTTTAACAAGAGAGTATGCACTCCTTCGGGGATGGGAGATGCCATCTAAGCTGTGTCAGACCAAGATAGCCAGATCGCTGGACATTCACAGCAGGTGGACTGAGTTTATGCTAGTCAGTGTTTACCAGCTCTGGCCGTTTTAAATTGAGGAAAGTCTGGAATTTTTTTGTTGACATTGAAAAATCAGATTTTTAAAAATTCTCATTGTATTTGCCTAAATTTCTCACCACCATTGTCCACACTCTTCAATTCTACCTGTGCTTCTGTTTAGAAAGTCTAAGGTCTGATTATATTTTGCATGTGCTGTCAATACGCCCTGCCACTTTCAAAGATTAATACATGTGGACACCGAGGTGCCCTCTGTCCTTGCGCACCCTTGACTGGTTCATTTAAATCTAAGATTTCCTATCCCTTCCGACAAGTACCTCACCTAATTTCTCTATTCAGTTCCATCTAGGCGAAAGTGGGTACTGCAGATGCAAGAGATTAAAGATTAGAGTGGTGCTGGAAAAGGAGCATTCAAGGAGCAGGAAAACCAATGTCTCTGGCAAAAGCCCTTCATCATTAAGTTCCATGTTCCCATTCAACTAACCAATTGATGTCCTCTTGCAGTTGATGATTGGTATCATCTCACTGTTTGCCACATCCACAAGTTTACCATTGGCAACTTTGAAATTTGACTTGGATAAAAACAGTGCCTCTGAGCATTGGATCTTCACAGTCTGTCATCTGTATTCTTTAAAATAGCTGTTTACCAGACCTTGATGTTTTCTGTCCTTAAGCCACTTTGTTATCCAAGCAAACACCCTTCTATGAACTTCAATTTCATGTTTTGTCGAATGTTTTCTTAATATTCTATCTGGTCAACATCAATTGTAGTCCTTGTTACTCAACAAAAGCTTTCAATTATTTGAGTCAAGCATGATCTGCCTTTTACAAATCTGAGCTGGCTCATGTTAAGTCAAATCTTTCCAAGTACCTTTTTTTTCTGATTTAATGTCTCTAAAAGTTGTCTTCTGTGATAAATTTTCTAGTTTGAATTCACTAGGACCATCCTTGGACCTTTTTTGCACATTTGCCACTTCCCAATTCCATAACATCACCCTGCATTTATGAAATTGTGGATCATTTTGGCACATCCTTCCAACACTTTCAGCTCCACTTTCCTTAGCAGCCCAAGAAACAAACCATCCAAACAAGGCAACTTGTTCACTCTTCAAACACATCCAGGTTCCTCATGCCTAATCCAGGACTTTTAATCTTGCTTATTAATGTTCACCCCATCCATTATCAATATCCTATCCACTTTGAAAAAGTGTCATTTAATGCAATGAAAAATAAGTTAAAATCTTTGTATTTCAACAGTAATCTGGTATAGCACTTGAAGTAAATGTCTTGCCTCCACCTCTGTGTAACCTGATTTTAACACTCAAAATTAATTTTCTTATAAAACTGCACTGAACCATATACAAGGTTTTTATCTAATTTTTAATTCTTACTTCCTGCAGTCTTTAAAAAATGGCTGTGCATATAAGAAAACAAGGTCAACTTCTAAATGTTCATTCATTGGGTGCAGTAAGTGGAAAATCATGGCCTCAGTTTAGCAATTATAAATAGCTTTGAGCAGGGACAAAATAATTTGAGAACTTTTATTTTTGAATTAACATTGAAGATAATTGGTACATTGTCTGTAGTTCTGCTGGTTTGGCTTATTTCAGGTACTGATTTAAAAATAACAAGAACCCAATGCCTACCTGTTATATGAATGAAAACAGAATTAACGCAGTCGAGGGTTCCTTTTGACGTAGTTTAAATGGAGGATGTAATTTAAGAAACAAATTGCTTTCACTAATTTATTAAATAGTATAAAGTATACCTGTTTTCTTTATATCCAGTGCACAGTCAGCAGACTGATCTTTTTTTCCCTAATAGTGAAGTATCACAAGTAGCACTTAAACCTGTTGTAAAAGGAATATATGTGCACTTAATGGTATTTTCCAAAGTGATGTTCAAAAATTTTAGTAATAGTAATAGCAAACATATGGCTTGTTGAGTTTGCCTTCTGTGACTAAGAGCAGTACCAAAGGTTAATTGAGTCACTCAGTTATGGCCTATCAGTTTAACAGACCATTAGTAAGTATGGCCTCAAGTATTGTAAATGACTCAGTTCAGCAGTCCTTTTATTACCATGGATGTGAGTACAGAACATCTGCTAACATTCCAAGTGCCACCTTTCTAATGCTTGATACCTGTGATGTTCTTATTCAGCAGGATTTTTATGAAGTAATTAATTTCATTAATGATTGTAGGAAGAAAATTGCTGGAGCCTTTTGCGTTGTCTAGTAGCTCTGATTTAGAATAAAGACATTGTGCACCTGTGTATGCAAAATAAATAGCTAAAGAGCTTTATCGTTACTTAACAAGTGCTTTATCAGGAGGATTTTTGTGCTAACTTCTGGAAATGTGTGCTCAGTAAGTTACTAATTTGGTTGGAATGCAAAATACATCAGTTTTGATTTTCTCATTCTGAACAGGAAAGTGGACAAAATGTACTGCATTGTAAGTTGCAGAACAGTACAAACCAGCCAGTTCCTAGGCTTTGGTATCTGGCCAGTCAGTTTGGCTTAGATGGCAAATTATATACTTTGGATCTCTACCACATGTAAGATGACAATCTGCTGAAAGTATTACATTGTCCTTTTGCTACACTACAGTACACACACGTTGCACAATCACATTGATCATTCCAACTCCAATGGAAAAATTGTTCGCATGCAAAATGTTAACTTGTCTATTCTGTCTTCAGATGCTGAAAGAGTGACCTTTGCGGTTGCAGCATTAGCTGTTTTGAATACTGATCTTTTAGCAATGCAATTTTTGAGAGGCTATTTTCCAAAGCTGTGGGCTTAATTTGGTTAGCCTTGAGTGTGTAGCACATTTCTCTCTCCGAAAGGTTAGCAGCCTGGGTAAATACTTTGAAAACAATTTTTTTTAAAACCCTTGGAATTTCCCAAGTATTCCCAATTGGATCTGTAAATTGATTCCAATTCCTGTTAGCATTTATTTAAATCTGAGGATGCTGCTGGTCACAAACATTATCCTTAAACTCTGTTTGTTTATTCTGTCCAATTGCACTGTGCAATCATCAATTGAAGATCAGTTAATGAAACTGGCCCGTTTTTGAGTTGTTAGAAAGTTCTACAAAGTGTAGAGAATGTGAGGAGGAGAATCAATTGTTAGTTTTTGAAAGGGCTCCTGGTATAGATATTTATAATGGCCCAATCTTTAACGATGGCCAAAAGTCCTAATGCCTACATACAACTTGACAAATCCTGTTTGAACAAATGCAATCAGTGTTCCTTCTAAGCTGCGCAGCAACCTGGAAGTTCTATGCAAGTCACTTAAGTTGCAGCTTTAAAGTACCATGTGTAAGTTTGCAAGTGATGCACACTTGCATGCAGAAAAGAAAACTGAAAATATTGAATGTAACATTAAATCTAGTCTATTTCCCCATAGATTCACTGTCTTTAGACCTTGTGAATCCAAGGTGGTTGTTTACAATAAATTTTTGTATCTTTTCATCTCTTGTTTATGGGACATAGTTCTGAATGAAAATATTAAATTTGAACGTATGTACACCATTTTCAAGAGAGTAATGCCAAGGAGAGTTTTTTTTTAAATCATTGGCAAGTTGCTGCATTTAAGATATGACTAACATTTCACTTGTGCAATTTTTTTTCCCCCTATCCAGAGCAATATACTTCGCTGCTTACTCCAGTTCAAAGGAGAAGTTGAACGCAGTCCTTGATCCAGATTCTAGTCAGGTCCATATGGTCTCGGCTGGAGTAGCAGGTCAGAGTAAAGACTGTTGCTTTCCTTTTGAGGAACAGTATTTGGAGAACATAGCCTTATTACTTAAATTTACTTGCAAGTTTCCAAATTTGTAAAATGAGGTGAATTTTCAACCTGAGTTGAGTGTTGCTGTATCTAAATGGGTATGTTAATTCTCAATGCAGTTATAATAACTGTTGTTTTATTTCAGCATTTTCTACGAAATTGGAGAGTGGTTTCTTCACTTAGATGTCACAGAAAATGTATGATTGCTTAGTGTTTCATGTTTAAAAGTCACTTCATATAATTATTTATGGAGATGATTTAAGCATAATCTAGACAAATTTAGTTTTTAAAGAAATGCCTTATCTGAAGAATGAAATTATTAATCTCAGACTAACTTCAAATACAACTTCTAATTTGGTTTTTAGACAATAAAATCTTTTTTAAAAGCAGTTCCATAGATTTGCATTAACGGTCAACTTTAAGTGAGGTTACAAGAAAGAAAAAATAGACTGTTCCAATATGCTGTACAAGTCTGAAACATTCTGTTTACCCTGGTACTTAAATGTGGCCCATGTCCATTGCCTCTTATTTGCAATTTTCAGTGATCTAAACTTTTTTTAGTTGTATCATCCTAGTTTATTTAATTAAGTTATTCAGCAGGGCTAACTTATGTTTAGAAAAAGCCAGTATATTATAAGCCCCATGATTTATTAAATTTAATTTCAAAGTTACCGTTGAGATCTTTTGGAGAAAACGCTGAGAAAGTGGGTATGGAATGATATTTTGATTACTGGTGATTAATATTCCCATTTAATTTAAAATAAACACACTTTATGAAAGGTTTTTGATAATTTTATACAGGAAGAACAAATTTGAAATTACACCACCATTCTATTAGGTCAAGCACAAGAGGAATAACTGCAGGTGTATTGGGTGAATGTATAGCATGTTAGCGCAAGGCATAACTGGGCTATTTCACAAAAGGGTTGAAAATTTTCAACATGATTTTACCAAAAAAAATACCATAGTTAACAAACTAGCATTTTGTATACTGCTTGATTTTCTATGGTGACAAGAATGTTCAAGCTGCTTACTTGATTCATGACTTCATCCTTAATTGGTATTTTTGATTCCATAGATTATTAGCTTTTTCAATAGCTTTCAAAATGAATAGTAAAAAGTTAACATTGAGATTTTCCTGATCTGCTTAACGGCTGTATTTTATATAGCACTGAACCACGTAGGTTACAAATTTGATCCCTGGCCTGTGCTGAATTAATTGCTCACTGTCAGGGAAACTCTTGCCATGATTGGATTAGGATGAAAAATTCAATCATGTTCCTTCTAATAATGACCTGTTGTTTTTAAAAAAAACTTTCAACAATGCTGCAAAGCTCTTAGTAAAATCCAGGGTATTATTTCTGAAAATATTATATCAGCTGAATTTAAGAATCATTTTTCACCAAGTTAAATATTTTTCTTGTGAAATAAAATGATAATGCATCTGGTGTTAGTTCTTGTTTGTTAACCACGTTAAAGAAATACATTGAAACCAAAAATTATGCTTAAACTTTGGAGATCAGTCACAGTAGATTCCTGTGTTGAGGATTTGCCTTCAGGTCGTACAGTTATTACCCCCCTCCGCTTCCAGAAACCATAAACATGGGTTCGTTGATATATTCACATGGGGTTCACATTGCTATTTATGTTTTAACAAAATTATGAGGAAGACAGAAGCAAATGTGGGGAAAAAAAACTGTTTTCAGCTTGTTCATTGATTGTGAAATAATAGTCCAGAAACATTAGGGATCATGTATGAAAATCGACAAGAGTAGGTGGTTTATTTGAGTTTTATTTGGGTTTGGAAAAACTGAAAAAGGAAGGTCAAGAGATGTTTCTGCAATTTCAGATTAAGTTTCAGAAGGAAAATGCTAACCTTGTCACTTGTTGGGATGTTAAGTATCATCTTTATTGTTGCTGGTTTCTTTCTCTATTTGTGTATGCAGATTATTGTATTCTGATTCATTTTATAACTTGGAAGGAAGTACTTCAGTGGTATTTCTGTTTGAATGATTAGGATGTGGCTACTGTACATGCTTGAGGTAGTAGCTATTAAATTTTGACATGAATGAATACATTACTGGTTTAATTAACTGATTTTCAAGCATAAGTGTTTTGATTTAGCATGTCACAACAAGTCAGAAATCCAAGGTAAAGGGCTCTGAACTTTATATTGTCCTGGGGGACAAAGTAATCTAAAATGAAAGATAGAAAACATGATTGAAATACATGACAGTAGATAAAGCATGATCGTTACTGGATGTTACTGCAATGCACAAAAGCACCTTATTTCAGTCAAGTGCACATCATTAATAAATAACTGGAGTGAGATCCCATTTGCAAAATTTCTCAAATACAATTCTCATATATAATGAGACTTTTGAAAACTAGAATTGCAAACCTGCCTGAATAAATAGCTTACTTTTGTTGACTTTTCCTCTCCTAAGATGTTTGTGTCAATCTAGGCCTGATAAAAGGCCGAGGTAAAAGAATCAGAAAGAGAACATACAAGTTCAAAGTTAAATGTTTTTCTCCCAAGATTTTCAAACTGTATATTTATTTAAATATATAATATAGAATATAATCAGATTTTGCACAAGGGAAGATAGAGAAAGAATATTTTATCATAAATGGTGAGTTTGACAACTCAAGAATTGCAAGTGAATATTATGTACGTTTTGAGTGTATCTTTACCTTTGGGTTTTTTTTCCACTACTTGGGTTTTATTTTTGTCTGCCACTCTCCAACCCAATTTCAACTTGATTTTTCTCTCTGCAAAAGATGCTGACTTGAATAATGAGACAGTTCCAGTCCATTGGTGCTGTATCTAAACTCTTTAGATTGAGAATGACTTTCTTTTTCAATCAAATGTTGAATGCAGCAGTGACTAAACAGTACACAATTGAAGAACCTGCAATATGTGGGGCAGGTGAAATTTGATTATATCCTTTGAATGTCAGAAGGCCATTCATTTGCATGAACGTTCTGTCGGCCTGACATCACAAACATCCCTCTGAACACCTTTCGATCAGCGACCACCACTAGACAATACTGAAATGGGACACTGTTCTGCATTCCATTCACCCATCACCACTCCCTGTCTAGGAGCAGTAAGGACATTGATATTTAATAATCTAGCACATAATTAAGGAAATCCAACTCTGATTAAATCGGTAACTTCTTGTGTTTATTTGGCTCACTACCAAATTATTTTTCTTTTAAGTTTTTTTATGGGAAGTGGTTGTCTGGCAAGACTGACTTTTTTTTGTCATGAAGTAGTATGAGCTACTGTCTTAAACCACTGCAGTCCATGTAGAGGTGGGGAGTTATAGGATCTTGCACCAGCAATGATGAAAGAATGATAAATGTACTTGCAAGTTAGTATGGTGTGTAAGTTCAAAGGCATCTTTGGAGTTTTCTATCTGACTGCTTCCCTTCATCTTCAAATGGTTATGAGTTTGGGAGGTGCTGTCAATGACATCTTAAAGTACTGCTGTGCGCCTTCTCGATGGTGTGCACTGCAGCCAAACTATGAAATGACTCAATAGTTAAGTTGGTGAGTCAATTGCTTGTCCTTGGTGTTGCAGGAATTGCACTTATCCAAGTAAAAGCGAAGTATTCCATTGCACCCTTCGCTATTTACGGAGCACAAGTTGAAGGCTTCAGGGAGTCAAGACAATCACAGCAGCCTTTGCCCTTGTTCTCATAGCTACAATATATGTGACTGTTACTGTTAAGTTTCTGGTTAGTCGTGAACCCTGGGATGTGATAGTTGTAATGCTGTTGAATGTCTCAAGATGTTTTGTTAAGCTTTCTTGCTAGAAATGGTCTTTGCCTGTCATCTCTATCATGCAAATGTTATTGTGACATAATAGTCAAAGACTGACTCTTGTTCTGGTGAGTGTGGCCTGCTTGTTACAGCATCACACCTTATCAGGTCCTTTCAAGGACTTGTGGGTCTTAATACGAACACCTCTTAAACTCCAATGGACACAGGCCCAGCTTGTCCAAACATTCCTTTATAAGAATGGAAAGCTGTTTGCAATGCCTTTCCACAGGATGCATTCTTTGCTTATTGTATATGTTACTGAGTCTCACTTAAACATGGAGACGTGATTTGGAAATCTGCAGATGACAAAAGGCAACCAGGAAGTTGAAGTGATATCAGTGGTTGGGCAAAAGAGTGACAAATGGAATTCCATCTGGAGAAGCAAGGTGGCAATTTGGACAGGGCAAATAATGCTCGGGAACAGGCTGTAAATGGAGGTTATTGGGAGTGATTGAGGAGATTTTGAAGTACTGCTCCTTGAAGATGACAAAACTGATAAATAAGGTGGTAAAGAAAGTTTATGGAATGCTTTCATTCATTGGATAAGGTTTAGAACACCAAAGTGGAGATGTAAGGTTGGACCTATATAAATGTTGTTACACCAAAGCTGGAATTTTGTGTAGCTCTGATCACTGCTTCACAGGGAGCTAGAGAAGATTGACCAGAATCTCGCCAAGGTTTGACATTTGCAGTGATGAAAGATTTGGTAGATTTTAATTGCTTTGCTTGGAACAGAGAACGCTGAGGAGTGACTTAACGGAGATGTGCAAAAATACGAGGACCCGAGATTGAATAGCTAAGAAAGACCTGTATCCAGTGGAGAAGTCCATATCCTGGGACTGCAAATTTCAAGTGATTGGTAGAAAGATTAGACGGGACACCGAGAGATTGGTGAATATCTGGAATTTGCTTGGTTTAGTGATGGAAGCAGAAACCCTGCAGCTGCAGATTTAGGAGCCCTCAAAATGAGTGAAGGTAACAGCAATTCAATGTTAGAGACCAGCTGCTGGAAGGTGGGATTAGAGAAGATGGCTAGTTTACACATTTTTTTTTTCTTTTGGCTTGTGCAAACGCAATAGGCTGAAAAGTCTCATTCTGTGTGGTACCTTTTTCTAAGGATCTTGTGAAAATACTCACCATCCTAGATATCAATTGTGTGAAACTTTGCAACTGTTTTTAATGCATTTACATCCTTCTTTTCACAAGAGACCAAAACTCTAAATTTCCAAATGTTGTCTCCTCAGTGCCCTGCACAACTTAAGTAAAACTTATTTACTTGGACCACTATAGTGGTATTACAACATGGAAAGAGGCCATTTAGCTCAGTACTTAGTCTATAGCCTTGTAAGCTATGTCTTTTCGTCTGAATGTTGTAATATTTCCTGTTTCCATCATCCTTTTCGGGCGGGAAGTTCCAAAATACCACCACCCTCTGAGTGTAAAAATTTCTACTCCAATCCTCTCTAACCTTGTATTCCTTACCTATAAATCTGTGTTTTTTTTTATAATTTACCCCTCTACTTGTAGGCAGAGTTTATTATCATCAACCCTATCTATGCCTCTTCATATTCCTTGTAGACTTTAATCAGGTATTCTTCTCTCTCCCCACCCACCCCCACTTCTGTGTTCCAAGAAATAAACAGTCTTCCTTCATAGTTGAAATATTCCAAACCGCATAACCTCCTGATGAATCTCCTCTGCATGCTCTCCTTGACTATCACAACCTTCCTATAACTTAGTGACCATGTCTGCATATGTACTTTAGCTTCTAAAGTGAGAATGTGCCTTGATTTATGATCTCAGGAAATGCATGAAAATGCTTGATTTGTGGACTGAAAGTTTACTCTGTCCTGAAGTTTTTGATCATTTAATGCATTTCACTTCTCTAGTCTTAAAAAGTCAATGAAAAACTGCAGCATAAACTTTCCAAAAAGAGAGAATCATGAGATCTAATTACATGTGGTCAGCGTAACAGGATCGAACTCTTTTTTTCATAAATTGTATCCATTTGAACTTGGAATGCACATGTCAGAAATATAGGTGTATTCTTTGAGTAGCATGCAGAAGCTCACTGAATAACTACTTTTGCTGCTAATGCTCACGATGAACCATAGCTGACTTAAGATATGAATGAAAAGTGTTTCTTACAGTCAGCATACAATTCTCATTTTAGATTTTGTACTATCTCGGAATAGCATTTCCTAGTACAAAATTATGTAAGATGTAATTGAGTTGCCCAAAGTGGACCAATTGTTAGTAATCCATTCTTTTGACCATGTGAAAGATTAGAAGCTGGAACTGACACTGCAGTGAGTAGTTTGAATCTTTTGAACATGCTGCAGGTAATTAAATTTTTGAGGTATATTATTTGTCTTCGAACCAATTAATTCACTAAAATTGGCAAACTTAAAACATTTCTTCAAGTGATTGCATGAAATTTAATAAATAGTAATTCTTACTGACCAACAGCTGAGCCAAGGTTACTCAGCACAAACCATGCAAGACGACATTTCATCCTCATTGATTTTATCCCATCGTATTTACAATAGTCAGAACGTAGTCATTTGTGTTCGAGAGAATTATCTAATGTGGCTTATAATCTGAGCATTGTGGCATTTGTTCTCCTTCTAATGGTTGCTTTGTTTTAGTGAATGCATTTCATTTTTGCTGGGAATGGACAGATTCACCCACAAAATATTTTTTTTGAAAAAAAACCAATTTTGATCATTACAATATTAGGAGATTGAGAGAACAAATGTTGAGTTTTTTTTTTATAAAGAAATGAAAATGTTCGAGTAGTTAACCAAATTGTTATATGTTCATATGACCATATCCAAATAAATTGGTTGTATTTTTGCAAATATATTTTACAGTAAAACAATCTGTCTTGTAGAGATTTATTCATATAGCAGTATTGATCACTTGGTTTGGAAAGTCTTAATTTGCTTGGCAATGTCTTGCACAAGCAAGAAAGATATTCCAAGTTTATAGGTTTTTGCAGAAAATCCTAGTTTTTCAAATGGCTGCTTGGTAAACTCTTCTAGAAATTAAAAATGTAAGACTTAAGGCTCCTGATGTACACTATTTATTGATTTCTGTGCATATTTGCTACACTTAAGACAAGGTTAGCATTTTTATTTGTTCATAAGTGATGTTCCATCATTCTGTATAACAGTGTTTTACTGACAGTAAATTTTGTAAGTGTTCCATTAATAGTATTTTGTGGTCTAAGCCATGCTGCAAATAGCAAAACTTCAGTACACCAATGTTTAAGGATAAACTTTTTCACTATCACCTTTCTTGGCCCTGTTTTTAATTCACAGTTGTTCAAGAGGGGGGAAAATATCTCAACTTGAGTGAGACTTGCAATTAATTATTTGAGTTCTACCAAAAGGTACAGTATTGCAAGTTCATCTGATAAGGTCACCTTCTTGTTGTGATACAGAAAGCCTGTGTCTATTTTAGACATATAGTGTACATTTCTCCCAAGCAAAGTGTGAAATCCTGTCATCCCATGCTACACACCAGGTCACTTCCTATCATCAGTGTAAGCAGAAATAACTGCTAGCTTTAACTGAGTGTTGAATTGAGCACTGATTGGAGCCTATTATGTAATGTGTATCAGTACTATTTAACAGTTTGTTATTCCAGATTAGAGATACAATTTTGGAAAAAAAAAGCACAATGCATTTTTTAAATTTCATGTCTAGTCTGTATGTAAGCACTTGCTGTGTTTATTTTAGTGACATGCAATAGAACATGCAATATGTTAACCTTCCGATTCGGAGATAAATGCTGGAGGTCATATCTCAATGTCTGCTTGTCTTGGGAAATTCAGAAGAAATAATTCTCGGAATTTCATAAACCCAATTAGACTAATGCTATTTTTGGTGAGGAGACCCATCACTTTACCTTGGATGTAACCATGGTCCATCACCAATAGGAGTAAATTTCTTAACTAGCTTTTCACTCTGAAATCAGTAACTCTCCAAGGTTCTTAACCATGTTCTCAAACACACCCACTTGCTCTGTCTCTCACTTTGCATTCTTTTCGAATCATTACATACTACTGCTCCATAATGAGCAGCTAAGAATGGGTAACAAATGCTGACCTTCACCCGTAACACCTACATCACCAGTTCATCTCTCTCTCTGTTTAACCTCCGTGCCAAACACCTGGCTATGACTATAATCGCATTTAAAATGCACCACACTATAGATAGTGACAGAGTGACAAGGTTCTTACCCAACTGAAAAAATGTTACTTCTAGCCATGTTGGTGGCAGGGGTCCAGCATGGTCATTGGGATGTAAAATTAAAACTACTGCTACTTGTTGCCCAAATAATATCAGGAATTTAAAAGTGGAATTAACAGCCTGACAATAATTTGCTGTATGATTAATTTAGGAGGAATTAGTTAGTTGGATTGTCTTTCTTGCAAAATTGAAAATGAACACCAAAGACTTCCACGTCATTCAGATTACAATTGGAACTTTTGTATGTTAATGCAAAGAAACACTTTTTTTCTCTAATGTAACTTAAATGTAGATGTCTTGAGATTTTGAGCTAATTTCTACATTGTAATGTATGATTAGCTTATACACATTTATACATCATTTTCCTTTGAAGTTAAGAATTGTTTGTGAATTTAATTAGCACAAATCTATCACTTCCTGTGTATTTCATCCTCATTTGAGTTGCTTTTTATTCTTAATTTTCCCATGAGTGACTAACAGTTGTGTGTCTGGTGCCACCAAATGGTTCATGTGTCTTGTAATTTTTCCTCCCTATCGAGGGATGTTAATTTGAGCTGGTTCAGTTGTCTGCCCTTCGAACAGCGATGATCAAGTATGCATAAACTTGGATACAGTGCTCAGTTCTTAATTCAGTATCTTTGCAGAGTGTTTTTGCCTGGTGAGCTGTTAGAGCTCTCAAACTTTAAAAGTAAAATTTATGAAATGAAATTCAGTTTTCCAAGTTCTTGAAAATAGAATTTACATTGAGCTAGTTTTTTTCTGACTTTTATTTCTGTTACATCCAACCATATTCAGTTATTCAATGCACAAAGTAAATGATGGACTTCAGTGGCGTCTGCAATTGATAAAATGTCTCTTTCTAGTTAAGCTTTACTCTAAAGCTTATTTTCTATCTATGGGAAAATTCTTCTAAAAAGGCTCTTTCAGTCCCCCTGTTATTCCTATCACAGTCAAAATTGTGGCGCTGGAAAAGCATAGCAGGTCAGGCAGCATCCGAGGAGCAGGAGAGTTTGTTTCGAGCATAAGCTCTTCATCAGGAATGTGGTCAGGGCCCCGGGGTGCTGAGAGATAAATGGGAGAAGGTGGAGCTGGGGGGGAGGTAGTTAGGAATGTGATAAATAGATGAAGGTGGGGGTTAGCAGACAAGGGGGGGGAAGAGGCGTAGTGGTAGTTTGGCAGACTGACCTGTATGCCGCTAAATCCAGGTGCCAACTCAAAGACACCACCTCCTGCCTCCCTACTCTCTCACCTCGCATCACCAAACTATCATTTCCCAGATCATCCACAACCGTATCACATAAAAGAATCTCCTTCCACAGCCTCCAACCTCAGTCCAGGGACCCCGCACTGTCCGGTTCTTCCTCTTCCCCAAAAGTCACAAACCTGACTGTCCCCATCAATCTATCATCTCTACCTGCTGTTGCCCCACTGAACTCCTCTCCTCATACCTTCATCCTGACCTGTTCCCTTTGGTCCAGGATCTGCCCACATATGTTTGGGATTCTGCCCATGCCCTCTATAATCTCTGATTTTCGGTTCCCCGGCTCCCAATGCCTCATCTTTACTATGGACATCCAGTTCCTATACACTTCCATCAGCCACGACAAAGGCCTCCAAGCCCTTTGTTTCTTCCTCTCCCATTTGACCCAACCAGTACCCTTCCCCTGTCACGCTCATTCAATTGGCTGGACTGGTCCTCACCCTCAACAATTTCTCCTTTGAATCCTCCCACTTCCTTCAGGCTAGAGGGGTAGCCCTGCATGGGCCCCAGCTATGCCTGCCTCTTTGTCGAGTCTATGGAACAGTTCATCTTCCGTAGCTGCACTGGCACCATTCCCCACCTTTTCTTCTGCTACATCGATGACTGACTGTATCGGTGCCACCTCGTGCTCCCATGAGGAGGTTGAACAGTTCATCAACTTCACAAACATCTTCCACCCTGATCAAGTTCACCTGGACCATCTCAGACACCTCTTTCCCCTTCCTGGACCTCTGCATCTCCATTTCTGGTGACTGACTCAGCATGGACATCTACTTCAAACCCACCTGCACCCACAGTTACCTGAACTACACTTTCTCCCACTACCCTCTTCTGTAACAATGCTATCCCTTATTCCCAATTGCTCTGCATCTGTCCCCAGGAGGAGCAATTCTACTCAAGAACATCCCAGGTGGTCTCCTACTTCAAGGACTGCAATTTCCCCTCCCATGTGGTCAACAGTGGCCTCCAGCACATCATCTCCACTTCCTGCACCTCCACCATTAAACCCCACCCCTCCAACTGCAACAAGGATAGAACCCCTGGTCCTCACCTTCCACCCTACCAACCTCCAGTTATAACGCATCATCCTCCACCATTTCTGCCACCTAGAGTCAGACGCCACCACCTAAGATATATTTCTCTCCCCAGCCCTATCGAGCATTCTGCAGGGACCATTCCTTTCACGACTCCCTCGTTAAGTCCATGTCCCCTACCACCCACCCTCCACTCCCAGCACCTTCTCTTGATACCGCAAGTAATGTAAAATCTGAGCCCACATCTCCTCTTCTCTCCTCTTCTCTTTCCTTCCCCTCCGCCTTCCATCCAAAGCCCCAAAGGACACTTCCACATCCAATAGAGTTTCCTGCACATCCAAACCCTTCATCTGTATCTGTTGCTCTCAATGTGGTCTCCTCTACATTTGGGGAGTCAGGGCGCCAACATGCGGAACGTTTCAAACATGCCTGGGACGCATACAGCAAACAACCCCACCGCCCTGTGCCCGACCACTTCAACTCCCCCTCCCAATCTGCCAAGGACATGCAAGTCCTGGGTTGCCTCTACTGCCAAATCCTAGCTACTCAACAACCGGAGGAAGAACACTTCATCTTCTGTCTTGGAACCCTCCACTCTCGCACACAATTTTTCCAGTTTCCTCATCTCCCCTCCCCTCACTTAGCCCAGATCCAACCGTCCAACTTGACACTGTTCTATCTGTCCATCTTCCTTCCCACTTATCACCATCACCACTCACCTTCATTTGCCTGTCACATTCCTGACAACCTTCCACCAAGGTAAAAACAATGACTGCAGATGCTGGAAACCAGATTCTGGATCAGTGGTGCTGGAAGAGCACAGCAATTCAGGCAGCATCCAAGGAGCTTCTTAACCTTCCACCAACTCCATTCCCCCTTCTATTTATCTCCCAGCTGCCTTGGCCCCTCCCAAATTCCTGATGACCTTATGCTTGAAACGCTGACTCTCATGCTCCTTGGACGCTGCCTGACCTGTGCTTTTCCAGTGCCACACAGCATCTGGAGTCTTCACTTTTTCTCTCCAATTCCCATCATGGGTATCCATTTAGACCACCACTACACTGTGCCTGTCCAACCTCCACCCCCACCCCACCCCTGAATGAGTCACTCTCTAGCTCTTGGGGCTATTCCTTCTAATTTGGGAGAAGAATAGAATTTATCTAAAAGAGAACTTCTACCTATGTATGCATATCTTTGTTGAACCATAATTTAAAAACAAAATGTGATCATTAACTGGGACTGGGGAGGGGGAGGAGAAGAGAATTGACTTTTTGAAAAGAAAACAACACCAATTTCCTAAATTGACGACGTGTATTCTACATACAATGTTTAAATGTTACTTGAGCAGATTTTTATAACGTTGTTGAGTTCAGTGTTCATAGTCCTGGTGTTAGTGTTTGTTATTTCTTCCTAGGCTTTACCGCTATTACAGCCACCAATCCAATCTGGCTAATAAAAACACGCTTGCAACTGGAAGCACGGTAAATAAGACTTTACTTTGGTTAACAATGTTCTTTTTATCTTTATTGGACAAAGGAAGAGTGAGAGATTGGGAAAGGCCAACTGTAGCAAAATTCAAATGGAGCTGGGGAATGTGAATTGGGAGCAGCTGTTCAAGGGTAAATCCACATTTTATATGTGGGATGCTTTGAAAAAGAGGTTGATTAGAATGCAGGACAGACATGTACCTGTGAAACGAGGGACAGAAATGATAAGATTAGGGAACTGTGGATGTCATGTGAAATTGAGACGAGCTAAGAGGAAAAAGGAAGCATACATTAGGTCTAGGTGACTGAAACCGAAGCTTTGGAAGAATATCTGGAAAGTACGGCCAATCTGAAACGAGAAATTAAGAGGGCTAATAGTTGTCATGAAATATCTTTAGCAAACATGGATAAGGAAAATCCCAAAGCCTTTTATTCATCTATAAGGAGCAAGAGGGAACTAGAGAAAGGGTTGGTTCACTCAAGGACAAAGGAGGGACGTTATGCGTGGAGTCAGAAAATGGGTGAGATTCTTAACGAGTACTTTGTGTCAGTATTCACTGAGGAGAGGAACATGATGGATGTTGAGGATACGGATAGATGTCTGATTACTCGAGGTCAAGTCGGCATAATAAGGAGGATGTGTTGGGTATTCTAAAAGGCATTAAGGTGGGCAAATCCCTAGGTCCAGATGGAATCTATTCCAGGTTACTGAGGGAAGGGAGAGAGGAAATAGCTAGGGCCTTAAATATGTTTGTAGCATCCTTGAACACAGGTGAGATCCTGGAGGACTGGATGATTGCGAATGTTGGCCCCTTGTTTAAGAAGGGTAACAAGAATAATCCAGGTAATTATAGACCGGTGAGCCTGACATCAGTAGTATGGAAGTTGCTGGAGAAGCTCAAGGGATAGGGTCTATTTATACTTGGAAGAAAATGGGCTTATTAGTAATAGGCATCATGGTTTTGTACAGGGAAGGTCATGACCTACCAACTTAGTAGAATTCTTTGAGGAATTGAAAAAGTTGATTGAGAGAAGGGCTGCAGATGTCATATACATGGACTTCTGTATTTCATAAGGTTCCCCATGGTAGGCTGATGGAGAAAGTGAAGTCAAGTGGTGTCCAGGGTGTACTCACTAGATGAATAGAGAACTGCCTGGGCAACAGAAGACAGTAGTAGTGGAAGGGAATTTCTCAAAATGGAGAACTCTGACCAGTGGTGTTCCACAGGGATCCGTGCTAGGACTGCTGCTGTTTGTGATAAACATAAATGATCTGGAGGAAGGTTTAGGTGGTCTGATTAGCAAGTTTGCAGATGACACTAAGGTTGGCAGAGTAGCAGATAGTGAAGGGGACTGTCAGAATGCAGCAGAATCTAGATAAGTTGGAGAGTTGGGTGGAGAAATGGCAGATGGAGTTCAATCTGGAAAAATGCAAGGTGATGCATTTTGGACGATCCAAATCAAGAGCAAACTATCCAGTAAATCGAAAAGCCCTGGGGAAAATTTATGTACAGAGAGATCTGGGTGTTCAGGTCCATCGTACCCTGAAGGTAGTAACGCAGGTTAGTAATGTGGTCAGGAAGGCATACAAGCATGCTTTCCTTCTCTGACTGGGTATTGAGTACAAGAGTTGGCAGGTCATGTTACAGTTGTATAGGGCTTTGGTTTTGCCACATTTGGAATACAGTGTACAGTTCTGGTCGCCACATTACCAAAAGGATGTGGTTGCTTTGGAGAGGGTGCAGTGGAGTTTTACCAGGATGTTGTCTGGTATGGAGGGCACTAGCTATGAAGAAAGGTCACATGGATTAGGATTATTTTCATTCAAAAGACAGGTTGAGAGAGGGCCTGATTTGAGGCTGACAAAATCATGATGGGTATGGACAAGGGGGATAGCAAGAAGCTTTTTTTCCCCCAGAGTGGGGTCTTGATTACTCGGGGTCGTGTGTTCAAGATGAGAGGGGAGATAGGTGTGGAAAGTTCTTTATGCAGACGGTGGTGGGTGCCTGGAACGTGTTATCAGTGGAGATGGTCGAGGCAGGGACGATAGTGTCATTTGAGATGTATCTAGATGGATAAATGAATGGGCAGGGAATAGAGGGATACAGATCCTTGGAAAATAGGTGACAGGTTTCGATAGAGGATCTGGATCAGCACAGGCTTGGAGGGTCAAAGGGCCTGATCCTGTTCTGTAATCTTTGTACCACGACATACATTTTCATTCAAATTAACATTTTAACTCTCTGAAAAGGAATACAAATGTCTGAAGTGACATTAAAAAGCACTTTGGCATGCAAAAATTGGTAGAAGCCTTCAACACTCATCCATAAATTACAATTCATTCTCGATGAATTGCTATATTTTTAAGTGAGATTGATGTGCCTTTGGTAACAAAAGCTAGTTTTTTTTTGAGATGGGGGAAAGAGTGGAATATGTCAGTGTCACAGGTCAGCAATGATTTTGTTACATGGTGAAACAGGTTTGAAGAGCGAAATAGCCTGTTTTTATTCCTATAACCTTATCTATCCAATTTATATAGTACTGGAACTTGTTCTTTTATTTTTGTAGTAATTTTGAATTTGCATATTTTGGTACAGACTCTCAACATATTACTTAGAGTATTATTGTTCTTTGGCCTTTTTTCCACTGTCTTGTTTTTGAGTATTTTGCCATCCTGCCTCACCACCGCACCAACCCTTGATTGTTCTTAACTTCCTCCTGCCTTGACACTATCCCAGGTTTGCTACCCTTTGTTCCCTCTTTCAGCAAAAGTGTTTTTTTTTCTTTAATACGGGGGCAATCCTCTTGAAGCATTTATCTTAATTGAAAAGCAGCTTGAGCTGTATGCTTTCACTGTTAAACAGATGGTAACTATTATGACATTTGGAAAGGATTGATCACTTTGCCAAGAACTATAATTCTGTAGTCCTATAATTCTATTTCTGTTGGACAGTTCAGAAGATATTGAGGAAAAAGATGTTTAAATTGACTTGTTATTTTGTCTATTTCCTTTGTAGGAACAGAGGTGAAAGGCGAATGAATGCTTTTGAATGTGTGCGAAGAGTATATCAGTCTGATGGTATCAGAGGCTTCTACAGAGGAATGTCTGCTTCCTATGCTGGCATCTCTGAGACTGTGATTCATTTTGTAATTTATGAAAGTATAAAGCAAAAACTGTTGCAATCAAAGGCTTCTTCAAACATGGATCCTGAAGAAGATTCTGTAAAATACGCTTCGGACTTTATTGCTCTCATGCTGGCTGCTGCGACATCTAAATCATGTGCCACCAGTATAGCATATCCTCACGGTTAGTATGTTTTTTGTGCATCTGTTTTTTTTTGTTTTATTTAATATAGGGTAAACCTAGAGTAGGTTTTCAATCAACAAGTTGATCAGTGATTCCTCACTGCTTCTTTATCCTTCCCATTGTCTTACTAACCCCTCGTTCCTCCTTTTGTCTAATTTGTGGGCATATCTTAGATTTGTGAAAATAATTTCTGCCTGGGTATGAAGCCATACCTTTGCTCTTACTGGGAAAACCAGTTTTTCCAGTTGAATGTATGGAGAAAAAATTACAGGTCCACAAGTTATACAATACTGTAAGTTGTGTAGTATTAAATGAAGTACTAAATATTAACAATGATAAACCACATCAGCCCTAAACTGTGGACCACTGGGAGATCCCCTCAGATGGTTCTGTTGAGAAAGTAAGAAATAATATTCTTAAGAGTCAGTAACCTGGATATAAAGTTAGTCATTGGCTTTATTTTTGTCGTGAATCAGATCACCCACCTTTCTTTCTTTTTCTGTCTTCCTTTCTGTCTTTCTTTTTCTGTCTGTCTTATGCTTTTCAACACTGCTTGGACCCATTATTCAGAACTAATGCAATATTCTGTAAATTGCATCTACAGATGTGTAGCCAAACAGGGATTAGAAATGTGTTGCGGGAAAGTGGGGACATATGGTCTTAGCAAATGAAATGAATTGAGTGAATTTCTAGCAGACTGAAATTAAAGCTGCAAACATCCCAGAGGAAATGAGACTGAATAATGGCACAATTAGGATTCTTGTGTTTTTAACCATGAATTGATTATTTTAAATTTCTTCTTTTTACACAGAGGTCATAAGAACTAGGCTACGAGAAGAAGGAACAAAATACAGATCATTTTTTCAAACATTCTCATTAGTAATAACTGAAGAAGGTTACAGATCCCTCTATCGAGGTCTTATCACTCATCTGGTCAGACAGATTCCAAACACTGCTATAATGATGGCCACCTATGAGCTTGTAGTTTACCTGCTTGAAGGATAATGGAAATGCTCTTTCAATGTAATAACATGGAAGACCAAAGGATTTGACTGGACCAGAAAGCCCCAAATAGATTTTTAACACTGAGAAGTACGAGTCAGCTATGAAGATTAAATTTGGTGTGAAATCTCAATATTTGGTTGCTGAAGAAAATCTGCTCCCATTCAGAGGCTGGCATTCATCACCATGGCAATGATTTAGAAAGACAGAATTACTTCACTTGGCAGGGAACAGTTGAACGATCTAAATTTCACATTATCTTAGGATACCATATTTCATTATTCCATCAATGTTATTTTTTCCATAAATCTTTAAAGTTTAATGGTTTGACTGAATAACATTTTAAGTGTACGAAAACAATTCTTTACAACTCCCCCCCCCCCCCCCCCCAAAAAACTTACCTGACACAATGGTGGTGTGGGGGAATGGAATCTTCCCTTGTTACCATGCACTTGTTTGCTGTTTTATTGGAACCAGTTGAGATCCTAACTCATAATGTTTACAGCAACCATTTTGATGATGAGAAAAATGAAAACAAATTTTTGGTTCAAAGTTGAGATTATGGTGCGAGGGTTTATGTTATAATTCTTGAATGAAATTTAAAATGCGTCACTTCCAATCAGATTCCAAGCATGCAAACCCCTCTCAGCAGAAAGATTGTGGTCTTGTAATTTCACTGATGAAAACAGATTGCCATATTACATTGCCATGAAGCAGTTATTTCAATACCGGACTGTACAGACATCTGATGATTAAACACTTTTAGACATGGTTTATTCGGCTTCAAAAATCTGGTAATGAATGTAAAGCAAGATAATGTAAAATTGATTTTGTTTAGTGTTCCCTTTAAAATGTTGTACCAACTTTTTGTGGCATAAATGTAGGCTGCATTGCTTGAAAAACCAAAATTTACTGTAAAAATGAATGCATTATAAAGTAATCAGTCCACAGTTACCTGCAAAACAAACTGATGCTACAGATGGGCCAGTTTGGCGAAAAACATTTATAATGCTCCAGTTTATGTTACAAATATGACAAAAATTCTTTGAGCACTTTGTGGCCTTTTCTGCCTTGTGAATCTTTTGTTCTGATGGTTTCAGTTCATAAATCATTGAAATGGTTTTAACAGAAAATCTTACACAAGTCATCTGCTTAGACTAGCATAGCATCTATTAAGTGCTGTACATTGTGCAGTATAAACAGCTTCTTGACCTGTACTGTCGATAATATGTATCTTTGGATTTTTAGTACAGCAAACAATTTTCTGCAAACTACATTTTTCCATTTATTGAAACTTCTTTTAACAAGATGTTTCTTGTTTAATTTTACAATCTCATTTTGCCTTCATTCATATCATGGATGTGAACCCTAAGAGACCTTAAGATCTCCATATTTTGACAGAGTACAGATTTCTTTATCTAAACCTTTTATGGATAAACTGGTTCTGTTGAGCTGCAGAAAGAAACTAAGTAAAGCATTAAGAACTGATAATTCATGCACTGTGTACAGATAAAAATGAAGTACCTGAAGGAGGTGTCACGCAACTTACAACTAAATGAAATTATTTTTCAATACAGCTAATGGAATTGTGGGTGCATTTGGCAAGTTATACTGAATCAGAATAGCTTTGTGAAAGAAGTTACAGCAAAGTATGGTATGATTTTTATAGTTTAGTCATCTGCACCAATTTACAAGTGTGAATCTATTTTAATATTAACCATCCCAAATCTCAAACGCACAAGACTTGTTCAGCTGTAATACCTAGGACGTTTTAATTTTTTAAAAATTTAATGGTTAATTCTCATTACCGAGTATGTGGTATCCTGGAAGAATCTAGTTGTGCATTTGGTCTGGGATTGTGCAGCTTCCACTTTGTTTCTTGTTATTATTAATTTTGCAACAGTAACATTTTCACATCCTACTATACATTTAAGGTAAACATGCCAAATTGGCATAAACTGTTACCTTGCAACGATATTGCTGTTCAATTCCAGTCCAAAAGTGTGCTTGATCGTTTTGCATCCTGCATCCTTGGATGTAAGTAATGTATGTACATACTCTGTACAAGATCATTAATTCTAAGTTCTTTATGTGCTTTGGATGCTTTGACATTGCAAAGGATTAAAACAATATTAGCAAAAGCTTTTGCAAATTCATTAGTATGCATTAAATATGGTAGTTCCGCATGCTTCTAAATACAGTGTTGTGCCACAATATCATTTGACCAGCTAGAGAGAATCTGTTGATGAATTTCCACTCACCTGCTTCTCATTCAGTGCTATTTCAGATGTACCAATATTTGTACATTGACTTTAAGGAAGTGATATAGCTTATATATGCCTACTTGACTGAGACTTGCTCATGCGTTTTAATGTCTGTGATTATACCCATTTTTTGTATAGAATCTGAATACCTCTCTGTTTTAATAGAGCTCAGACTGAGTAAAAAATGTTGTTTGTTGGTCCAAAACCTATTTGGGTTTCAGTTCATTGGATTTTAAAAATACATTTGCTTTTTTTGAAATAATTAACATATTCAAGATCCTCTTGAATGATATGGCAATACCAAATGAGTTCTGGTAGAGTAAGGAATAAGCAATCCTATTTCCTCAATTAATTTGAGGAAGATAAAACTATATTTTAAAGGTCCACTGATTTTAAATGTAATGTTCAGATGCAGTTCTTTGTCTAAAAGTTTATCTGGCCTCACAGATTATGAAAGAAATGGTGCTGTTTTGTGTTCATATCAACAACTGATAATGAACATAACCTGGTGAGAGAAAGCTGCTCTAGTAAAGTGACTAAAAGAGATGGGATAGAAGCAAGTTGATAATTAGTTCTTTTGCCCATATCGTTTGGGGTTATTCTGACAGGTTTTTTTTTCTTCCTGGGGATAAAAAACAGTTAATAGACCTGACCAATATTACATCAGACTGAACCTATCCTTCCTTCCACCAAAAACTCCTTAGTTGAAGTGGGTTAATCATTGATGCTTTCTGCACCTTACCCAAGCGACCATTCTGAATATTTTATGTATGGTCAGTGAGTAAATGTATTGATGGTTCATGGAACTATGCCATTGCAGCTAAATTCTGTCTTATCCAATATCTTAATAGGTTTGAAGGGGATTAATAGTAAGGATTCTGCATGATTTTGTAATTCTGTCACAGGATAGATCTAATCACTGAGCTGAGTTAACAGGAGAATTCAAAATGAGATCATACTGTCTGTTCTATGTCGTAGCACACACTATTGTCTATTTACTCTGTTGATCACCCAATAATAAGTGATTCAGAAATTATATTCTTATTAAATTACTGACAGTTTCTTCCCTTTTTTCATATAGGCATACAAGAATAGGTATAACACTAACTAAATTCATAAGTCCTCAGTAAATAGTTGAGGGTTTTAAAAGAAAAGTATCCTTCAATTTAATCTGATTTTTCTGTTCTCAACTTCAATATTGGATTTTTTTTACTACCCTTTATCAACTTGAGGGTATTGTCATATTGTTTTTCTTCCTGTTTTGAAATGTAATCACTATTTTATGATCATCTCATTATACTTCCCAAACTGCTGTTTCCAGGCATCTGAATTTCTAACACTGAATGCTTTTAAATATTTTGTGTACAGTATTAATAGTCCACCTATTTTCAGCTCCTCGTACTTGCAACTTGTAAATGTTGATTTGTAGCTTATTTACTCAAAAACTCTCATTGGTAGACATACTGGCAAAGCATAGGACACTTCAGTGCACATACTGATCAAAAATTGTAAAAGGTTGATTTTATTTAAATATTATCAATCTGCTAATCATATTATGGCCTTTTGTGCAAAGTAAGTTATGATTGAGAAACAACCAATTGTTGTAGTGACTAATAAATTTATAAAGATTATTAACCTTCAAGAAAACATTGTCATAAAACATGACTTAGTCTCAGTGCTCTTTTCAGTAAACTAATGCTGAAACTAGCCAAATATTTTATCTTTAGTACCACTATGTTCAAATAACTAATGAAAATGAGAGAATATAGGTGGTGTTACAAACCTCTATAGCTTTACCATTAGAGAACTGGTTTATTCAGTTAAATGGTGATCATCATTTGAATTTGTCTTGCTAATCGCATTTCAATGCTTTTCCCTTGCAAGCTCTTTGCAAGACAATTAAAACTGAAACCCGGGCAGAAGTTAATTGTTCCGTTACAGGAGAAGTAAGAATTATTTTACGCTGCTGCACTCAACTATGTTTCTTGTAAGCTACTCAAGGCAGAGCAATGACACTGGATAAATACAAAATATTGGTCATGCTTCAGTGACACTGAAGTGAAAGATGTGAAAGCTTGGGTCGATTTGAAGGGAGGATTATCATTCTTGTGCATGTTTGGCAAGGAAGGAGGAAGCTCAGAAGCTTGTGGGTCCTGTATTTCACTGTCAAACACATAATGTGTATAAGCAAGTGCATGTATAATTTGCTTCACGTTTTTTTTATCTTTGAAAGCTCAGGCTTTACATGTTTTTTTTATTTTCAGTAGAATAGCATAACTTAATCAAGATTTTGACTGTGAATTTTATTTAGGAAACGATTGGCTTGTTTACAGTTACATTTTCCCACCAAGGTTTCTATGCTTGACATACTTCTGGATGGTTGTATAGTTACTTAAACTGCATTAAACAAATGATATTTGATCATGTGGTTGTGCTGTTAATTTTAAGGTTAAATACTTTTGGCTCTATTGCAGGAAAAGATTATTTAGCGCTTGCTTACCTTATGTGGAACAAATGCAGTTTTCATTTAAAGCAGCCGACTCTAAGGTGACAATTCTGTGATATGGATCTTCATGTTTGTGTCCAGTAGCTGGGAAGTGTGGTAAATTGTTTTTTTTTGTTTTAAACACATTAAATGTTGCACATTAGAAGACTTCAGAACCCTTAACTCAAGCCAGTTGAAGGTACACCTACAGGGTGCCCTTAATTTAGTTGTATTTCACCATTTGACACTTACCAACTCTCCATTCAATGTCTAATCCTTCTGTTTTTTTCCCCCCTTTTATTACTTAAAATGATGAAACTAAATATTTGGAGCAGTTTCCACCAATGGATAGAATTTTCTCATGACTGATGTATATGTAAATCCTAAAATGTTAAAATATCAGTGTCAATCAGACTTCCTCCCCTTTCCTACCACGCTACCCCACTACAACCATTACATATTTCTCACGTAAAAGAGGTACAATGTGAGTACTTAGATATAATCTGCTTTTCTGAAGTAACAGTATTTTATAATGGAAAAGGTGAATTTTATGTCTCAATATTTCTAGCTTTTTACAATTAAAATGAATTATCTCAGCCTGAAATTCTTTGATTCTGAAGCAAATGAATAATCTATAACTATATGCAAGTATTGCATATAGTTATCTGTCAAGCAGTAACTCATATTTGGCACATCACCTGTGAAATGTAGGAATTCATGAACACAATGTAACATGAAGAGTTTATTACTAATTTTAGATCATGGATTTGGCACACTAATTGACTCTCTCAACTTTTTATTTGCCTATATAGTCTTAGCAGTTACTATTTTGTGCATATTTGTGTATGTTGTGAAATGTCAATAAAGTTGAGAATCAATGCTTCAACTGATTTGTTTAATTTGTGAGGGGTGTAATTTTAGCATCCAAGCTAAGGACTTTCACAAGTGTTCCCAGTTTTACAGATTCACAAAAACAAGTATGTGTGGCCAAAGAAGGGTGAATAATGCTAAGTGAATTACAAATTAAATGTCAGCTATGACATGCAAAATCTGAATATTAAATGTGAACAAATTGCCAAAACTAGACATTCTTTGGTGTTCTTGGGTTTCAAAACTCAAACAAGCCCTTTGAAAGATATTGTCAAATGTCAGTATAAATGCTGTATGCGATTTTGGTTCTTTTCAAGATGCACCTTCATAGAGAGCATTTCACTGTGACATCAGGGGGAGACAAGTTTAGATTGTTAAAGAGATTGCTCTCCGTGGAACATTTTGTTTTAGGATTACTCTGTTCACCTTTTGAGATCTCAAATTACTAACAATATCTTTATTCTCTGTTTTTCCACACCCACCCCTAGGTCCTGGCAGCAGTATGGAAAAGAAGCACTGGCTGTGTACTCCCAAGTCCAATACACTTTAAGGAGAAAGTGAGGACTGCAGATGCTGGAGACCAGAGTTGAAAAGTGTGGTGCTGGAAAAACACAGCAGGCCAGGCAGCATCCAAGGAGCAGGAGAATCAACATTTCGGGCATAAGCTCTTCTTGCATATGCCCGAAATGTCGATTCTCCTGCTTCTCAGATGCTGCCTGGCCTGCTGTGTTTTTTCAGCACCAGTACACTTTAACCCAAAGCTACAGTTTGATCCTGGATTCACCCAAAATTTCATTTGCTTTAAATATTTATGGAAGCAGTTGCTTTAATTTGAGATTTTTAAAAGTTAGTAGACACCGATATTTTCTCAACAGAATAATTGCCATTCCCAAATCTAAGTGCTTGTATCTTTGGACATGGAAATCTTCCAGGGCAGCAAAGAGGTAGGAATTAATCAGTTTGGGATTACTGATTTTGCTATGTCTTCACTGGCCCTTGCTACTCATTGCTTAGCATGTTTCAAAACCATACAAATCAACAGGACTCAACTGAATCTTGAGAGCCAGATGAATACACATGAGATACTGAGGAGAGCTGTTAGCTTTGAAAACAGATCAGTTACTGATGACTTCACTCAAGGTGGGAAAATAACTATCTTATAAAATATCATACCTTTCTGTTGACAGTATTTCCTCTAATTTTGTAATATAAAAGCTCCAATCGCACTAATGAGTGGTAAATTTGGTCAACAGATGTGACAAAACATGCAAATATTTGTTAAATATGTGAAATTGATGTATTTTGCCTAAATTATACCAAATGAGATTGATTTATATCATAAAATCATAGCAAAATTTGTTTCAAAGATAACTGGTTACTCTCTCATTGTAATTTTGGATAGTGTAAAATTAGTCCTTATTATTGGAGTCATTGGGTGGCGCCTTCCTCAAAGCACACTCCCACATCACTTCGTGTGACACTTGCAAACTTGGAATCGTTGCATTAGATTAAAATAATTGTTAAATATTGCAGCCAGCCAGCCAAACCCACCAAGTGTTGGACATTGTACTACCCTTGTAACAGTTTCCTGATGAAAGGCTTGTGCCCAAAACATCTTCACCTCAGATGCTGCCTCACCTTTTGTGCTTTTCCAGTGCCACACTTTTCACCTCTGATCTCCAGCATCTGCAGTCCTCACTTTCTCCTAACAGTCTACCTTGCCAATGTCAGGTGAGAATGAGTTATACTGTGTACAACTGTCACCATTTATCCTTTTAAAACTGAACATTGCTTCTATTTACTTTTCAACTTACTAGCTATATCCAGATGAAGAATAAACAAAACAATTATGTTCTTAAAGAACCAATTGAATATTGACAAAATAAGTTTGTAATAACAATGTCTCCATAGTGTTACTATAACATTGGGGTGCTGTCTGACTGGAAAGAGGTGCAGTGATGATCTAGTCTAAGGGGTCACCACACATTTGGTGAGGGGAGAGGTTGAGAAGGCGAATCCCTCAGCTGTTGCAGGAATTGAACCCATGCTGTTGGTGCTACTTTGCATTGTAAACCATCCATCCCAAATGAACTAATCTGATAACCAAGTTATGCTGAAATGTTAACTGTCATTTCATTAATACTTCAGTTCTTAGGAACATTTCAATTCTATTTTGAATGAAAGCTCGGAAAAGTTTGTTTTGATCATATGTTCATTTTTTTTACTATGCACCCTGTCATGGATTTCTTAGGTTAAATGCCATTGTTAATGTTATTGTCTGATTGCTGCCCTGTATATTAGCTCATGTAACATTTACCTCAAAGAATCAGATGTGTTTCTTGAAGTTTACTAACAATACTGGCTAGTTACATCACTATCATAGGCTTAAACATGGTCCGATCTCTGTCTGTTGATTGTACTGGATATTAGATACTATAATGACTTCAGTTCATAGCCCAGATCTGGCTTGATAGATCATATTTTGTTTTGGTTTTAACTAATTGGTCTTTTACTATATATATTTCACAAGTGTACAGATCTGGAAATGTTATTGTAATAATGGAAATGTTTCTTAATAAAAGAAGTAACTATAAAATGGAATAAACCAAACCCAAGTATGTTTTGAAGATTTTAAACATTAAAGGTCTGTTCCAATTAGTATTGAAACACTCCTTTATAAATTATAGTACCCAAAAAAAATTACTGATTGCAGTATGCACTCTGGAATCCCTGTCTCAAACACTTCAATAGATTTAAGTCACTTCTAACTTTAAATTATAGACTGAAACTGCAAGTAGCATCTTACTGGAGCTATTATACAGGTAACCATAAGTATTCTCAACTTTACATAATCTCTTCAGAGCTTTTTTATCCCAACATTTTCTGGTCTAGTACTCCCACTAACACTTTTTATTCTGAACTAAGTTAGTTTCAATGTATCTTCGTTTCAGGAGTGCTGGTCAATGCACGTATCTTCTTTGAAGAACGACAAGACTGCACAAAGCTCAGATTTTATTTAGCTTTACTTTTTGACTTTTTTTTTAAAGAGTCTCCTGACCTTTATAAGGTAGAGCTTATTTAACTTGTTTAATTATGAAACCACCCTACTAATGTACACAAAAACAGATTAATGCTAGGCCTCAAAAATCTAAACACCATGGCTACAAAAACACCTTGTTAACTTCAGGTGTAAAGAAAACCCACATTACTAACAAAAACCAAAACCCACACTTGCAACATATTAAAAAAAATCATTGTCCTCTGATATAAATAGAAACTAAGAGCAGCAGTGGGCCAATCAGCACTTCGGGTCAGCTCAGCATTCTGCTCCTCTGTCTCAGTGCCATATTCTGACTTTCTCTCCTTTCCCTTAGATACATTTTTAGATCTGAAAAGTACTAATCTTTGAATATATTCAATGACTTGGCCTCCACAGCCTTCTGAAGTAGAAAATTCTATAGGTTGATGACCTTTTTGGTGGTGGGGATGGGTGGGGGTTTCTTTACCTCTGTCCTCATTAGCTTACCCCATATATTGAGTCTGTGACCACAGTTCAGGACTCCCCAACCATGGAAAACATCCCCAGTGCATTTAGTCTATCTGTCACTCTTAGAACTTTATTAATTTCATCAGGTCTAATGGTTCAAAGTTGAATGAATCTGTTGTCAGGGCACAGTCCCGCCATCCCAGGTGTTGGCTTAATGAACTTCCACTGCATTCACTCTATGGCAAATATAGCCTTTCTTAGGCAGGGAAGGCAGAAATCTATAATATTCTCACCAAGGCCCTGTGTAACTGAAGTAAGACATCTCCAGTCTTCGTATATCACATAGTTGACTTAACAACACTATGCTGATTCCATTCTATCAAAAGGGGAAGTGAAGAGGAAGAGTGTACCTTTTCATATGAAAAGACATCACAACATGTGACCATGACTTAGATAAACACTGTTCTACCTGTTCTGGAGTGTGTGCAATAACGTCACCTAATTTTCCATGGTATTTTAAAAGCCAAATGTACCAGAATAGGGATAAAGTGCCCAGTATTACACAGATGTGTAAAGTTTCTTGTTTTCAGTTGTCATGGAAGGCTGGAGTGAGAAGTAAAAGTGTATGTGGTTTTTGTGTTTGGCAGTTTAGGATCGGAGGGCCTTAATAGTGATTTAAAATTCCTAAAGCTCAAAAGAACTGACAAATTGGAACTGGGTTTTGCAACCATGAGGAGCCAAGATCTGGCACTTGATGCAAGCAATTAGTCTTAACTGTTGCAGAAAAGTGGATAATAGGAATGCTCTGGATGTAATTTATCTGGACTTCTGGAAGGTGTTTGATAAGGTGCTGCACAAAAGATAAATTCACAAGATTGGATGATATGGGATTGCGGGTAGTTTATTAGCCTGGATAGATGACTGACTAATAGGATAAATGTTTTTTTTCTAGAGGGCAAGGTGTAACTAGTGAGGTGCCACAGGGTTTGGTTCGTGGACCCCAGCTATTTACAATCTACATTAACGATTTGGATACAGGGATAGAAGGCTCGATAGCCAGATTTTCAGACAACACAAAAATAGGCAGGATGGTAAATTGCAACAAGGAGAAAAGAGCCTTACAAATGGATACAGATAGGTTAGGACAGGGGGTCAAAATGTGGCAGATGGAGTTTAATGTGGTTAAGTGTGAGGTTGTAAAAATAGGAAGAGACTTCCGCGTGCTCTGGTACCTGTTCGAGTCACAGAAAACTGGCATGCAGGTGCTATACATCTCCATGACTCGAGGTGCAGCAGATAATACAGTGAATGGAATGTTGGCTTTTATAGCTAATGGAATAGAACATAAAGGTAGGGAAGTATTTCAACGATACAGGGCATTGGTGAGACGGCATCTGGTGTATTGTGCACAGTTTTGTTCCCCTTTATTGGAGGAAAGGTGGTGTGGCACTGGAGGCAGTTCAGAGGAGTTTCATTTAGATTGATCTTCGATGAGAGGTTTGTCATGAAAAGAGATTACAGTTTAGGCCTAAACTCTAGAATTTAGAATGAGGGGCAATCAAATTGAGGTGTTGACAGTGATAAAAGGTGTGGATAAAATAGACTTGAAGTGGGAACGACCTCTTGTGGGGCATTCTAGGCCCTTGTCTTCGGATAAGGGGTAGCAAATTTAAAACAGTTGAGGAGAAACTACTTCTCCCAAACGGTTGTGAATCTGTGGAATTCACTACCTCCAATGTGTGATGATAGTGAGTAAATTTGAAGAGTTAGATTTTTTAAACTGGTAATGGGTTGAAGTGATATGCTGAGAAAGCAGAAAAATTGGGGGTGAGGAGCATCTCAGCCATGATTGAATGGCAGAGCAGAGTTGATGGGCTGAATGGCCTAATTCTGCTATATTGTATGAACTACAAAGAGTTGTTAACTGTTTGGCAGTAGTTTACAGAAATTCTGTCTTTATATTAATACATGAATGAACTGTGTAATAGAATACTTGAGTGACTTTAAGATATTACCTGCTATGTCACTCTTTTAGGAAATGTCCAGTGAATTAAGTGCCCCTCGGCCTCTTGACTAAACAATAGGAGACGTTACCTTGGACCAAGAACCTTGGGGCTGATAGCCATTGGCAGCTGGGACATGTGGCCAAATATAGCTCTGTTGAACAGAGCTGCACCAGGAGTTGGTAGCTGCTGCTGATAATTGTAATCAACTGAAGCCTGAAATTGTTGCCTGGATCTCTAGCCACAGGTGAATGATGCAAAAGAGGAGTTAAGTGGAAAAGGGATTGGCAGCATGGCTCTTAACAGGCTATGCCTTCCTGATATTGGCTACCTCAGTCAAACACAGTGGACCATCCCAGAAATCAGCAGCAAGCCCCATTAAGTTTGCTTTTACGTGGCTGCTGTCTGTAGTTGGGTTAATATCAGAGACCAGTAGAATACAGCTGTTTAGGCAGTGATTACCCACCTAATGGTCTCAGGGAGGATGGGATGGACTTCCTGCCATCAACTAATCTGGGTACAGGTGGGAAGGCATTAGGCTCACCAACCATCATCCCGCCCAACTGAATAGTAAAGGAGTCATAGAGATGTACAGCATGGAAACAGACTCTTCCTGTCCAACTCGTCCATGCCAACCAGATATCCCAACCCAATCTAGTCCCATCTGCTAGCACCTGGCACATATCCCTCCAAACCCTTCTTATTCATATACCATTCGAGATGTCTTTTAAATGTTGCAATTCTACTAGCCTCCACCACTTCCTGTGGCAGCTCATTCAATACACATACCACCCTCTGAGTGAAAACGTTGCCCCTTAGGTGTCTTTTATATCTTTCCCCTCTCATTTATGCCCTCTAGTTCTGGACTCCCCGACCCCAAGGAAAAGACTTTATCTATTTATCCTATCCATGCCTCTCATGATTTTATAAACATCTATACGGTTCACCCCTCAGCCTCTGACGCTCCAGGGAAAACAGCCCTTGTCTACTCAACCTCTCCCTATAACTCAAATCCTCCAATCCTGGCAGCATCCTTGTAAATCTTTTCTGAACCCTTTCAAGTTTCACAACATCTTTCTGATAGGAAGATCAGAATTGCATGCAACATTCCAACAGTGGCCTAACCAATGTCCTGTACAGCTGCAACATGACCTCCCAACTCCTGTACTCAATACTCTGACTAATAAAGGAAAACATACCAAATGTCACCTTCACTATCCTATCTACCTGCACTCCAAGGTCTTTGTTCAGCAACACTCCCTAGGACTTTCCCATTAAGTGTATGCATGCTAAGATTTGCTTTCCCAAAATGCAGCACCTCTCATTTATCTGAATTTAAACTCCATCTGCCATTTCTCAGCCCATTGACCCATCTGTTCATGATCCTCTTGTAATCTAAGGGATCCACTTTGCTGTCCACTACAACTCCAATTTTGGTGTCATCTGCAAATTTACTAACTATACCTCTTATGCTCACATCCAAATCATTTATATAAATGATGAAAAGTAGCAGACTCAGCACTGATCCTTGTGGCACTCCACTGGCCTCCAGTCTGAAAAACAACCCTCCCACCACCACCCTTTGTCTTCTACCTTTTGAGCCAGTTCTGTATCCAAATGGCAAGTTCTCCCTGTATTCAATGAGATCTAACCTTGCTAATCAGTCTCCCATGGGGAACCTTGTTGAATGCCTTACTGAAGTCCATATAGTTCACATCTACCGCTCTGCCTTCATCAATCAATCCTCTGTTATTTCTTCAAAAAACTCAATCAAGTTTGTGAGACATGATTTCCCATGCACAAAGCAATATTGATTATCCCTAATCAGTCCTTGCCTTTCCAAATACATGTACATCCTGTCCTTCCAGATTCCCTTCAATAAGTTGCCCGCCAGCGATGTCAGGCTCATTGGTATATAGTTCCCTGGCACCACCCTTCTTAAACATTGGCACCATGTTAACCAACCTCCAGTCTTCCAGCACCTCACCTGTGACTATCGATGACACAAATATCTCAGTAAGAGGCCCAGCAATCACTTCCCTAGCTTCCCACAGAGTTTTAGGGTACACCTGATCAGGTCCTGGGGATTTATTCACTTTTATGCATTTCAAGACATCCAGCACTTTCTCCTATGTAATATGGGCATTTTTGAAGATGTCACCATCTCTTTCCCTACATTCTATATCTTCCATGTCCTTTTCTACAGTAAATACTGATGCAAAATACTGGTTTAGTATCTGCCCCATCTCCTGTGGCTCCACACAAAGGGTGCCTTGCTGATCTTTGTGGGGCTCTATTCTCTCCCTGGTTACCCTTTTGTCCTTAATGTATTTGGAAAAACCCTTTGGATTCTCCTTAACTCTATTTGCCAAAGCTATCTCATGCCTGCTGTTTACCCTCCTGATTTCTCTCAAATATAAGTTGCCAACATAATGAACAGAGTGTATTGAATCAGTCTGATTTTTAATTATGCTGGTATGACTGAAGTGTGTCATGGAGAAAATATACAGAATCACCAGGAGACGCAGAGTTCTTCAAGTTCTTTTATTTGCAAACAAAAAACCGTGACACTGAGAAAACAGATTCTCGAATGCCCACAAACCTCAGGGTCCGTGGTTTCTAAATTTTTTTTAATCATGTTTCTGTTAGCTTATCAGCATGTCCAACTACATTAATCAAAATACCTCATTCTAGCTCCACAAAAAAAAGTAATATTAGTTCCCATCATCTCTTTAGTTGTACATTCTACTTATTCTAATGTCACTGTTAGATATTTAGTGTCAACTTTTGCGACAATGGTCTTTTGTTCCAGACCCTAATTACTATTTTCCTAATGTCATGATTTGATATTTATTGTCAATAGTCTCAAGCAGGCTGACTCTACTAACTATTAATTAGATATTTACTGTCATGCCCCAAATATTTATGGTCCCAATCTTGTCATAATGATACTTAACAGGGAGGTTAACTTTACTAAACTGTGTTATCTCATCTCACCATAGTGACCTTTCGGCCTCAACCTTACTCTGCTAATTGATATAAGAGCATTCCACTATTCTTATCCCATTCTGCATTCCACACACCCCTTGCAACAGATCGGAAGTGGTCTCCATGCTTTAATCCTTCCCTTGCTTTCATGCTCTTTATTTTTCATAAGTGGTGAAGTTTTAGCAATATGGTATGGTCCTACTATTTAACAGCACAGACATAGGAAACCTAAAACGTGACTGGATTATGATGGTGAAACTTCCTGACAGTGTGGACGTGAAACAGAGTAGCATTTGAGAATTTTCTAATATTTGAAATCATTGAATTGGTGCTCCTATAGTTTCTGGATCAGTGGTGCTGGAAGAGCACAGCAATTCAGGCACCATCCGACGAGCAGCAAAATCGACGTTTTGGGCAAAAGCCCTTCCTCAGGAATAAAGGCAGAGAGTCTGCTCCTATAGTTTAATCATTCATTCATGTTGAGTAATCTTTTTCAAGGGTTCATAAATGTAAAAGATTGTCATCATGCAAAGAGAGGTTTAGGCAAAATTTCTTATCGCTAAGCAGGAAATGGTTTGTGGAAGAGAGCAATTGAGGTGTTGATTGTTAGGTCTTTTTCCAGAGAAGAGGATAAATATATGTAGTGAGGGTGAATGCAAGACCATGTAGAGTGTGTGATATCAGTGCATGAATACAGAATAATGGGACTCTAAAGATTGGAGCCCTATCTTTTTTCACAAACTAGCATATTGGAAATCTCGTTCTTTACTGAAGGACTCAGAATGCTGGAAAAATTGGAACTTCTATGTCTGGGAGCAATGTTTTTTTCCAGCTGTTGTTCCAAAGATCAGATTAGGTTGGTATTTCGTTACAGTACTGAGGGAATTCTTCACTTTTTAGTTAGACGGCAAGGTTCCATGGTACCATTTGCAGAAGAGCAAAGGAATTCTCTCTAGTGATGAAACCAATATTTATTCCTCGATTGTAATAATTTTACAATCTGGCCATTATCTCATTACTGTTTGTGAAACATTGCTATGCATAAATTGGCTGTCACCTTCATGTTACCAAAATAATTGTACTTCAAAATGGCTGCAAAGCACTTTGTGACATACTGACAGCAAAATAAAATGCTATAACATGTAAGTAAATTTTCTTTTTTCTCTCTCATTCTTCCTTCAAATTTATCTTGCTTCTCCTGCTAGCACTTGTCTTGAAAAAATTCAAACATTACTATCATACCACCAGCTTTTACAGGACTTCTCACTAATGTTACAACATCTTGTAATTTTTTTAATATCATAAGATGGGAATGTAATAAAACAGAATTTGGTACCATAGCTAAAAGTTTTAGGTCAACATGCATGCACACCCATAACTGAACCATGTCTAACAGTCAGGCAACAGCAAATAGCCTTCAATAACTCTTGTGCCCTCGCCAATCCTACAAAAATAATTGCAGTCCAATGAGTAGGTTTAAAGTAGTATCAACTGTGTCTCAGTTAGGCTTTTCATGCCTCTGAAATACTAGTTTCTGGGTTCAAGTTCTGCTACAGGGCTGGAGCACATAAAAATCAAGGTTGCTCCACTACAGCACAGAAAGAACACCTTTTGGAGGAGCACCTTTCAGTTGAGACATTAAACGGAGGTCCCACCTACTTATTCAGATGGATACAAAATATCCTATGGCACTATGTCCAAGAAGAGCAGGGGAGTTATCCCTGGTGTCCTGACCAATAACTAATCTTCAATCAACACATTATCTGATCATTACGTTTGTGAAAAGAATATGGCTATTAATCTGTGATACAGATATTGCAGAAGAGAATCATTCTTTTGTTGCCCACAAGAGGGAGCTGGTAATCAAATAGTTGAATAAAAAGAGGTAAGAGGTTATCATTTGCGGTTGCATTTGTATTAATTGGCTACTTATAGCATTTATTTCATGGCAAGTTGCCAAAGTATCACAGCCACTTCAGCCAATCAGACTGAATGATTGATTGTGAAATTAATGGTACAAGGACTGAGAAAGAATGGTAAATTGAAATTCAAGGTGAGAAAGAAAAAATGGAATGAAGAAAAGGAGAAAAAAGACAGAAATAAAAACCTCTTAAATTTTAACATTTATAAAATTTCCAACCAAAATAAAAGGCTGAGAAATGTTGCCCCTTTAATTGTTGGTGAAAAGTAATTGGTTGGCACTAACCAACATTTAATGTTATATGCATGTCTAAGTTGAACTAAACAAGACTTTCTCTGGCAAGTTTATTTCATATCCATGTCAAAAATGCAACAACTTCAGTCCATTTAACTCATTTCAAAAATGATAAGACAGCAAGATGCCATTTTGGCACAATTAATGACAGGTGTTCATGTTGGCAACTTTTAGATTTTGTATTGAACAGCACAGCTGACTTATTTAGACATTTTGCTATCGTTTGCCTAAATAATGACATGCTCCCATTATGCTTCCCATTGTTTTGATAGCAAAGCATGGACTCCTGAGTTGCCAAATTGGCATTAGCTGTTCTTGGTTAATTTTTGTACAGCTTCTGAGTTCCTTTTTGATCCTAAAAGACAAACGTAAGCTTTCAAAGTCTTAAGGGAGCAATTCTCCGACCTGAACCTCAACAAAAAATGTCAAATGCCTTTGCAATACTAAGAACATTCTCGAATGCACCTGCCAAGTGATGTAATCACAATGACAGACTCTTTATGGGAGGAGAACTTTGCCAGTGCCTGTGAAGGTGACTTTGACTAAGCTGAAGCAGGTGATGTGATATTTATATCATCTCCATGCCAATGCCATCCATCGTCGCACACCAGAGTTGAATTAGTTTCATTTGTGTCTTGCTGAAAAGCAGCAGCAGAGCAAGTGCCCAACCTGACTAGAGTTTCTGATTTCTCCTTGGTGCAGGGCAGTCATTGTCTGTACTAAATGTTCTTTGCTGATGTTGCATGTCATTTCTGAGATATACTCAACCAAAAGTGATTCTGTTCTCCTTGTAATGGATTTGTGGGTGACTGTAGACCGCAAAATGTGCATTGATGTCTGGAGTATTGCCAGCAGCAGATATTCATCGGTCACTGTTAACTGTGTAATTTGCATTTGAACCACTACAAAGACAGAGTGCCTTCTAAACAATGAAGACATCCTGTGATGACAAGGCACATGAGACCAGTGCATGACTTCACACTTGTGGGAAATGCTATGCAATGAAAGCCATGCTGCATTATGATAAGTGATTGAGTGCATCATTGTCCTGCTAAGATATTTCATCCAATGCCTGTACTTTGCAGAATGTAACCTGTTGTGTTCTAAGACTCAAGATGGTCAGTTGTATGTTGCACAGCTTCACCAGCTTGAGGGCACAGCACCTGACACTTGATATGTGGTGACCAGCTGAATAAAATAAGACCGAGTCAGGGAGAAAGATCATAGGCCCTGGTACTTCGCTTGTTTCCAGACCCATTCCTTCACATTTGTCCACCCCAATTTAAATCTCCCACTCGTGTCCTTTGGTTCTCTTGAATTGGCAACTATAATCACGGGGCTGAAATGTTTTGTCTCGGTTTAGCAAAGGTTTTTGGCTTTTGTACTCTGCCTTGATTTATAAGGCTCATCAGAAACTCAGATTTTAGTTTAACACACTTTATAACCACTTCTTTGTCAGGCAGTTACACAAAACCTAATTGTTCATATTATGCAACTATCTCCAGTTCGCTGAATCTAGTTATGTGCAAAATCAGGACAAGAAAGCAAAGAAAAAGTTTGCTTTGCATTTGTTGCAGTCCCAGCTGATAGTACCTGAAATGGCAGATCTCAGTATAAAACCTAGCTAGATAGACCTTAAGATTTACTTTGTTATTTGCTTACCATGGTTGGTGATTGAACATATTCACAAGAGACTGTCAAGGTACTGTAAACAATAGAATGTAAAAAAAAACACACGTGAGAAGAAATTAACTGTTACACTATACAGGAATTATATGTGACAGTCTTGTTTTAAAAAAAAATCAGAAATAATGATTAAACCCTTTTACCCTCCATAGTTTACAATGTTATCGTGCAGAGACACCACGTTTCCTTGTTCAGTTGCTACAACTATAATTTGGTTTCTAGAGCTTTTGTCTTGCTGGCTTCTAAACATTTTCAGAGCAAGTACACACTCAGCTTCCACTGACTTTCTGTCCAATCTTCTTACAAGCTTCACAGTTCAGTTTCAACTGTTCAGTATCCACAAATGCAGGCTCTGTGACCACCTGTTTGTTTTATCTAGAGCTACTGCAAACCATTTCCTCACTCTGACTTCTTTGGAGAATGCTATGAACACCATTTCTGCTTCTACAGACTTGTCTCTGATGGAATGTGTGCACTCGTTGGCTGCTTCTGCAAGTTCTGACTTTGTGATTTAGGACTCCTGTAACTAGACCACAGCAGTTATTTCCTTCTGTCTTTCTGTAATAGTCTAAATTGTTCTGTGTTTTCTCCACCCAAGTCCTTTTGATGTCAGATTGAGCAGAGCTTAATGTCGTATCCAACATTAACCCTCTTAGAACCATGATTAAATGAGAAAGGGAATAAGGATGGATGCTTGTAAATCAGAAGAAAATATTGGAAGTGGGGTGTGCCTAGAAAAATTGGTACATCGATACAGTCATCTTTCATGATTTTGGACCTGTAGCTGATCTTGGTACCTGCAATGTCCACTTCAATTTTAATGAGAACTGTTTTACCCAATGCGATCATGGCATGCAGCTGCTTCTGTTCCTCTCCATTTCGGAACAGATTATGCAAGACTTGCAGCACTTAAAGCTAGCCCACACTACACTAGCTGAATTGCAACTCTTAAAGTGAGCCGTGTTAGCCGAAGCAGCCATTGGAACTTTTTATGCGGAGAGTTTGTGTTGGTAAAGAGTAGATTATGGCACATAAGTGAGAAGGTATGGCTCAAGTCTCTTGAACTTCTGTACATGTAACTTTGGTGGCAAAACAAGAGGGAAGAGACATCTATCAACAGGACACCTGATGTCTGATTCTGCCCCATCTTAACCTCTAAGTCCATGTGATACCTTAGCAATCCCTACTTTGGAAATAGAACCAGTCTGACTCAAGATTGGGATACAGACAGACTCTAACCTCACACCTTTTAATGCATTGTCTGAGCTGAGATGTCATTTTTTTTAAATAAAACCTTCAGTTATCTCAGAAATGTGACTTGAAAGAAGTTCGTTAATATGTAAATCCCAGAATCGAAACCTGCATCCCCATTCTAAAAGATGAAAGACTAAGCAGCAATCTAGGTTTGTTCAATACATCGCATCAGTTGCATGATTTTTTGATCATTTACTATAAATTCTGGGTCCGATGATCCTGCCCCACTAACTATCTGATGAAAGAGAACTAGTACTTCTAAATAAACCTGTTGGACTATAACCTGGTGTTGTGATTTTTTAACTTTAACCTGTAAAGCACATGGAAGTATATAATGAGTCTGATTACAATTTATTTGGATGATGGGCTGTCATAGTTGAGGAGTTGTGGATGTGAGGCTTTAAGCAGTGTCCAGTGGATGAATATGTGGGTAAGATAAAGCAAGCACAGAGATAGGAGTCATGATGAATGGAGATTGATTTTCATTGAACAACGTGTGAGGCTAATTGTGGTATATGACATGCAAAGATATATATACTGTCTATAACCATGACCATGAAGTTATCAAGATTTTTGAGATATTGTATCAAAGTCCTTGGCATCTGACTCCTAGCATTGACTGTTGGCTCACTGCCTCCACAAATTTTGTACAGAGGGCAACCTGGTGTACACAAATGATCAAATTTTATCCTTTAATATTCTAAAATAACTTGCAAAAACTGATAACATAAATAAATCAAATAGCTGTCAGTGAAGTAAAGGCAGTTATTCATTTGAGCATTCCTGTGTATATATTTGTAAATCACCTGAGGTTTGCTCTTTTGATTGATGATATCCCCAGAACAGCAAAATTGAATTGTTGTCATGTAATTCTTTGCCAGCTATCCATTACTTATTAGATACACATGTCTACAAGTTTAATTCATTCTTCACCCTCAGGAAATCTGAAATACTGTGAAGCCAAGCTTTTAACATTTGATGAAAATACAATTCTGGACAAGTACCTCAAAACTAGTTAGGTTTTACTTGAAGTATAAGCAAACTATTGTGTCAAATTACATTGAAGAGAAAAAAAAAGTACTTGATTTTACTGCTTTTATTTTATGATGATTGTCAGGAATTTCCTCATGGATTTATGCCATAACTTCAGTGGAAGATTGGTGAATAGACTATCCACCAATGTATCAGTTTACATATTCATCAATCTCCTTTTGAAGTCAATGGTCAAATGCAAGAATTCCTGAGGAAAATCTCTGATTCCTAACTAGCCGAAATGTATATATTTATTTTATGTTGTTTGTCCCTTTTAATCTCTCCTGTCCTTTGTCAAAGGCATTGACACTTGCTGAAACACAGCTTCGCTTGTAGTTTTGACCTTCTAATACACTGCCTGAGTGAGTTATTTAAGTGCGAGCCTTGACCGGTTTGGACGACAGGGGGCATCCTGGTTAAGCAGAGTCCTCTCCTTACCTGACATCCATATCCACATGCACATTTCCAGCATAGCACAAACTGGTTGTAATTAGGAATGAGAACTGAGGCCTATTATTAAAGTCTTATTTTCCTCAACTCCGATTTGCACAAAGGGAGATTAAAATTTTGGATTTTCCTGGCTTAAAAGCTAATTTCACCTTCAAAGTTTGAGAAGATTTGTAGCTCTGGTTCTCGTTGTTGTGGTTCTGTTCGCCGAGCTGGGAATTTGTGTTGCAGACGTTTCGTCCCCTGTCTAGGTGACATCCTCAGTGCTTGGGAGCCTCCTGTGAAGCGCTTCTGTGACCTTTCCTCCAGCATTTCTAGTGATTTGAATCTGCCGCTTCCGGTTGTCAGTTCCAGCTGTCCGTTGCAGTGGTCGGTATGTTGGATCCAGTTCGATGTGCTTATTGATTGAATCTGTGGATGAGTGCCATGCCTCCAGGAATTCACTGGCTGTTCTCAGTTTGGCTTGTCCTATAATAATAGTGTTGTCCCAGTCGAATTCATGTTGCTTGTCATCTGCGTGTGTGGCTACTGAGGATAGTTGGTCGTGTCGTTTCATGACACCGGAAGCGGCAGATTCAAACCACTACAAATGCCGGAGGAAAGACCACAGAAGCGCTTCACAGGAGGCTCCCAAGCACTGAGGATGTCACCTAGACAGGAGACTAAACGTTTGCAACACAAATTCCCAGCTCGGCGAACAGAACCACAACAGCTAATTTCACCATTGATTTCAGAACGTTTTGTAACATTAATAGAACACCAATTACACTTAACCTTTTAGGATTACTTTGTGGCTCAACTTGACAAGTGATAATGCAGATTGTAAAATCATGATAACGAATGAACCTAGTTTCATTTTATATCTTTAGAAGGAGACTTAGAGAAGCGAGCTTTTTTTTTAACAAATACTTGCTGGAGTCTTTAAGGCAGTCAGGTTGACAACTCCATCAACTTCACTGTGTAAATACACTAACATCAGTGGGTCACCTTTCAGGCTACTAAAACTATAATTCTGAATACACTTTCTTTGTAAATATACTAGCATGAAAATGCTCGCGTGGTGTCATATGGATTATGGACAGATAATTAGTGAATAATTTTCCAGTTCAGTAATTGAGTAGCTCTGTTTTGTTTTCGAAATAAGGCTCAATTTAAATAGAAGTATACAAAATAAAAGCCCTATGGCCAAACACTAACTCCCCCTCCCACTCACCCTAGGATATGCAGGTCCTGGCCTCCTCCATCACCACCCCCCTCCCATTTATATCTGCTCCCAGGAGGACCAATTGCACCTCAGAACATAACAGGTGGCCTCCTTCTGCAAGTTCCCCTCCAACGCATCTCATCCACTTCTAGCACCTCCGCCCTCGAACCCCATTCCTTCAACTTCAATAAGGTCACAACCCCCTGGTCCTCTCCTTCCACCCCACCAACCTCCAGATACGTCGCTTTGTCCTCTGCCACCTACAAACAGACTCCACCACCAGTGATATATTCTCTTTCCCACCCCAATCTGCGTTCTGTAAAGACTATTCCCTTGTGACTCTCTTGTCAGGCCCCCCAACCCACTCTCCCCTCCTGGCACGTTCTCCTGCTACCGCAAGGTTTGCACAACCTCCGTCCAAGGACCCCAGAGGAGCCTTCCACATCTGTCAGATTTACCTGCACTTCCACACATTATTGACTGTATCCAATCCTCCCGATGCGGTCTCCTCTACATTGGGGAGACAATGCGGAACGCTTCATAGTATATCTCCGGGACATATGCACCAAGCAACCCCACCACCCTGTGGCCGATCACTTTAACTCCCCCTCCCATTCCCACAAGGGCATGCAGGTCCTCGGCTGCCTTCATCACCAAACCCTCATCACCCATCGCCTGGAGGAAGAATGGCTCATCTTCCGTCTTGGGCCCCCCAACCACATGGGATCAATGAGGATTTCATCAGTTTCCTCAATTCCCCTCTCCCCACCTTATCCCATATCCAACCTTCCAACTCAGCACCGCTCTCTTGACATCTCCCACCTGTCCACCTTCCTTTCCACCTATCTGCTCCACCTTCCTATCTGACTTATCACCTTCACCCCCATCTTCATTTACCTATTGCATTCCCAGCTACCTTCCCCACAGCCCCAACCCCCCCCCCTCCAATTTATCTCTCAGCCCCGTGGCCCACAAGCCTCATTCCTCATGAACGGCTTTTGCCCAAAATGTCGATTCTCCTGCTTCTCAGATGCTGCCTGATTGGCTGTGCTTTTCCAGCACCACACTCTCAACTCTGTACTCCTCACTTTCTCCAAAATAAAAGCTTAGTCTGAAGTAAAATTGTTCTGTAGTGAATTCAGTAAATGGGTTAGTCCACTTGTGTTTCAAATAAGCTTGAACAATTTTAATAAATGTTTACACCTTTTTTTACTAAAATGCATACAATTTAATTTCAATATTCTAATTAAGTCAATTTTTTTGCATTTAGGTTTCCTTTCAGAACAGTGATTTCAAATTGACAAGTTTTTAAATAATATTGGCCAGAATCATTATTTGAAATATCGTCCAGTCATGGAAAGTTCATGTGAGTTATCAAAGAAAATCAAAATTTGAGCTAAACAGTCACCTTGTGAATTCACGATTTTAATCAGAGTGACTGAATTATACAGAAGACAGAATTCAAGGAAACAGAATTCCTCGTTCATGCCTCAATTTTGAAGTTGATTAGTAATGATCTCCATGTAACAATACCAAATGGTCATACCGCAGGTTCCAGTTGATGACTCATTACATCTTCTTTTGTGAAGGTCGATCTTTGGGGTGGTCCAAAGCCTACAATGGGGATTGCCTCCAGTCTCTTTTCACAGAATTCCTTCTTCTACTTTCTTTACACAAGAAAGCTTAACCCAATCATAGACCAATTTATTATTTGAATAGCCCAAGCAAAATGAAGTGATGAAAGGACCAGGAAGGTTGATGAGGGCAGGGCAGTAGACGTAGTCAATATGGATTTCAGTAAGGTCTTTGATAAGGTTCCACATGGTGGACTGCTCAAAGATTGGATCGCATGTAATCCATGTGAGCTGGCAAATTGGATACAAAATTGGCTTCATGGTAGGAAGCAGAGGCTAATAGTGGAAGGATGCTTGTTGGACTGGAGGCCTATAACTAGTGGAGTGCCTTGGGTCAGTGCTGGGCCCATTACTGTTTGTTATCTATATCAATGATTTGGATGAGAATGTACAAGGCATGATTAGTAAGTTTGCTGATGACACTAAACTAGGTGGAATCTGTACGAAACCATTTGACCCTACTTGACTGTGATTAGCAAATCTGGGTAAGATATTAAACTTTTGTAGGTGGTTCAGAAGAGATTTACTGGAATGTCTCCAGAGAAAATAGATTATAGAGAGGCTGAGATTACTCTCCTAAAAGCCAAGAAGGATGAGAGTAATTAATGAAAATATATAAAGTCATGAAAGGTTTAGAAAGAATAAATTGAAACCATTTCCAATGGCTGAAGGATCAACTACAAATTGCCCAGATTTAAATTGGTTGTCAAAAGAACCAAAGTGACACAAGGAAAAATTTTCACATAAATGATGATTAGGTTTTGCAATATACTCTTCCCCCCCCCCCCCCCCCGATTCAGATTAGTGATCAAAAGGAAATTTGATAAATACTTGAGGAAAATCAAGGAGTAGCCCAAGACAGGGGCAGTAGGGTTGACTGGATTTCTATTTTAAAGTACCATTGCGTAGACTCAGTGGGGTGAGAGGCCCCCTTCTATGCTGCCCTACTCTGTTTTATAGGATCCAAGGCATATTGTGAAGGACCTCTTACAAAAGGTTAATGGTGTGAATCTTAAAAGTGAATGGGAAAAAGAGGAGGGATCTGGGAAATGTCCCATAATTCCTCTTTGGCCCTGTTCCCACCTAACCATATAGGCCAGGTCAGAGAGTTTGGTCATTGAAGTTTTGGTTAAAAAAAAAGGAGGCAGTACAAGGCAGGTATAGACAGGTGGAATCAAATGAATCCCTCAAGGAGTACAAAGGCAGTAGGAGTATATTCAAGAGAGGCATCAGGAGGGCAAAAAGGGAACATGAGATAGCTTTGGCAAATAAAGTTAAGGAGGATCCAAAGGGTTTCTACAAATACACTAAAGGCAAAAGAGTAACTAGGGAGAGAATAGGACACCTTAAAATCAGACAGGTATTCAGACCCCTTAAAGATCAATAAGGCCACCAATGTGTGGAACCACTGGTGCTGGATGAGATTCTGAATGAGTATTTCACGTCAGTATTAACTGTGGAGAAGGATACAGAAGCTAGAGAACTTGGAGAAATAGTGATATTATAGAGGGGGAGGAACTGGTCGACTGAAAAAGCATAAAGATGGATAAATTCCTGGAACCTGATCAGGTGTATTCCAGAACTTTGAGAAGCTAGGGAAATGATTGCTGGGCCCCTTGCTGAGATATTTGTAATATCGATAGCCACAGGTGAGGTGATGGAAAACTGGAGGGTTGCTAATGTGGCGCCTCTATTTTAAAAAGGTGGTAAGGAAGAGCTAGGAAACTATAGACCAGTGAGCCTGTCATCGGTGGTGGACAAGTCGTTGGAGGGAATCCTGAGGGACAGGATTTATTATGCATTTGGAAAGGCAAGGACAGATTACAGATAGTCAACATGGCTTTGTGCTAGGGAAATCGTGTCTCACTGACTCGATTGAGTTTTTTGAAGAAGTGACAAAGAAGATTGATTAAGGCAAAGCAGTGTCTATTTGGACTTCAGCAATTCATTCGACAGGTTCCTCATGGCAGACTGTATGAAGGTTAGATGTGGGGAATCCAGGGACAGCTCGCCATTTGGATACAAAATTGGCTTGAAGATAGGAGACGGAGGGTGGTGGTGGAGGATTTTTTTTTTGGACTGGAGACTTGTGACCAATGGTGTGCCACTCGGATCAGTGCTGGATCCACTGCTTTAATCATTTTATATAAATGATTTGGATGTAAACATAGGTATGGTTAGTAAGTTTGCAGATGATACCAAAATTGGTGCTGTAGTGCACAGTGAAGATGGCTGTCTCAGAGTACAATGGGACCTTGATCAGATGGTAAAAACTATGACTGCAGATGCTGGAAACCAGATTCTGGATTAGTGGTGCTGGAAGAGCACAGCCGTTCAGGCAGCATCCAATGAGCTTCGAAATTGACATTTCGGGCAAAGGCCCTTCATCAGGAATAAAGGCAGTGAGCCTGGAGCGTGGAGAGATAAGCTAGAGGAGGGTGGGGGTGGGGAGAAAGTAGCATAGAGTACAATGGGTGAGTGGGGAGGGGATGAAGGTGATAGGTCGGAGGAGAGGGTGGAGTGGATAGGTCGAAAAGGAGATAGGCAGGTAGGACAAGTCCAGGCAAGTCATGGGGACAGTGCTGAGCGAAAAGTTTAGAACTAGGGTGAGGTGGGGGAAGGGGAAATTAAGAAACTGTTGAAGTCCATATTGATGCCCTAGGGTTGAAGTGTTCCGAAGCGGAAGATGAAGCGTTCTTCCTCCAGGCGTCTGGTGGTGAGGGAGCGGTGGTGAAGGAGGCCCAGGACCTCCATGTCCTCGGCAGAGTGGGAGGGGGAATTGAAATGTTGGGCCACGGGGCGGTGTGGTTGATTGGTGCGGGGGCGCTCTGCTCGGAGGCGCCCAGTCTCCCTAATGCAGAGGAGACCACATCGGGAGCAACGGATACAATAAATGATATTAGTGTATGTGCAAGTAAAACTTTGGATGTGGAAGGCTCCTTTAGGGCTTTGGATAGAGGTGAGGGAGGAGGTGTGGGCGCAGTTTTACAGTTCCTGCGGTGGCAGGGGAAAGTGCCAGGATGGGAGGGTGGGTTGTAGGGGGGCG
>NC_057722.1:23365332-23371223 GCF_004010195.1 Chiloscyllium plagiosum | reverse complement strand
CAACAAAGAGACAGGCATAGCTGGGGCCCATACATGTGCCCATGGCTATCCCTTTGGTCTGGAGGAAGTGGGAGGATTCAAAGGAGAAATTGTTAAGGGTGAGGACCAGTTCAGCCAAACAAATGAGAGTGTCGGTGGAAGGGTACTGTTGGGGACGTCTGGAGAGAGACAAACGGAGGGCTTGGAGGCCCTGGTCATGGCGGATGGAGGTGTAGAGGGATTGGATATCCATGGTGAAGATGAGACATTGGGGGCCGAGGAAATGGGCCAATGGGCAGAAGTGCCAGATCAAATTTAGTTTAGATAAATGTGAAATGTTGCATTTTGTAGGACAAATCAGGGCAGGACTTAATGGTAAGGTCCTGGGGAGTGTTGCTGAACAGAGACCTTGAGGTGCAGGTTCATATTTCTTTGACAGTGGAGTTGCAGATAGATAGGATAGGAAAGAAGGTGTGCTTTTGTTTGTTGGTCAGTGCACTGAAAGTTGAAGTTGGGATGTCATGTTGTGGCTATACATTGGTTAGGCCACTTTTGGAATACTGTGTCAATTCTGGTCTCCCTGCTGTGGTATGGATGTTGATAAAAGATGCAGAAAAGATTTACAAGGATGTTTCCAGTGTTGGAGGATTTGAGCTATAGGGAGAGGCTGAATAGCCTGGGGCCTGTTTCTCTGAAGCGTCGGAGGTTGAGGGGTGATCTTAGAGGTTTATAAAAGCCTTTTTCCTAGGATAAGAGAATCCAAAATTAGAGAGCATAGGTTTAAGTTGAAAGGGGAAAGATTTAAAAGGGACCTAAGGGGCAACTGTTTCATACCGAGGGTGTTGGGTATATGAAATGGACTGCCAGAGGAAGTAGTGGAGGCTAGTACAACTACAATATTTAAAAGGCATCTGGATGGGTATATGAATAGGAAGGATTTAGAGGGATATGGGCCAATTGTTGGCAAATGGGATTAGATTAATTTAGGATACCTATTCAGAATGGAAGAGTTGGACTGAGAGGTCTGTTTCTGTACTTCACAACTCTATAACTTGAGCAGCAATTTGTAGACAACCTGAGCTCTCAAACAAGCATGTGATAAAGACTAGATAATCTGATTTACTGATATTGATTGAGGGATAAACATGTATTAGTCAGTACACCAGGAATAACCCTCATGCTCTCCACTACAATACAGCCGTGAGCAAATCTACATCTACCCAAGAAGACTTTGATTTCACATCTGACCCAAAAGATAGCATCTCTGGCAGTGCTGCACTGCCCCTGTGCCACATTGGAGCATAATGAAGAGCAATTCCACTTATCCTTTCTCAAAACCCGCACTGGTATAGGCTAAATCAGCTCAACAAAAATCATTTGATTAGATATGACAGGGAATGAGGAAAAATAAAAGGGAATTCCTATTTCTGTGACAGAATTTATAAAACATCCACGAGGTTCCATTTCTATAAATACACTGGATTTATTACACATTTACTATGGAAATATGACTGAGTTCTCCCAAATGATATACCAGAAAGATAATTAAGTGCCTAGTGTTTTTTAATATAGCAGCACACCAGTGAATTCAAATGTCTGTACTGTATCTTCAATAAGCCAAGTAAAGAGTGTTTTATACACAGTGTGTTGGTCTGTAAAAATTACAGTGCAGCAAGTGAAGATATTTCAACAATGTTCATTTTTAAATTTAGGAATAAAAATCATGTAATGTTGATTATGTTATTTTAATATCTAGCCACTTATTTAATCCATTAAGCTGGCACAATGGAGTGTGAACCCATAGTATTTATGATGTTGTATTTCAGTCTGAGTCTGCATTGAGTAACATCTACCTATATTATGTTTTGAGAGTTCTAGCCCAAGGCCTCAGTAAAAATGTACTTTGAAATCCTAAGTTGTATTTAGGTTGCAAAATCTCTATAAATAAAAGATAAAATATGGAAAAATAAACATGGATTCTACTATTTCCTGCACACATAAATAAAAATCTTATACTAAATTATTTATCACACACAGTGGTGCTTTGGATTAACTTTAATTTTTTTCCTTTGTGCAAAGCAAGAGAACAAAATGAGAAAATTTGTTAAAAATTTGTTGTGGCTGCACATGTGGGACCATTGAAGTCTTTATAAATTAAATGAATTGGTTCTGTACACAAAATGCACAGAGGAAATCTTCCCTATGTGGAAATAAAAAGGAAACATATCCACTGTAAAGACCTTGAATTGTGTCTTTGAAACCAGTCCCAGTTCTGTCACTCATCTGGGACACAACTATAACATATTACACCATTAATACCTGAGACATGTTTCTGACAGAAAGATGAATTGAAAGACAACTGCGTACACAGTGAAATGCTGTAAACTCTGAGTTTTGTTTGGAGAGTTTGATGATTGGATCTTTCACTCTAGCTCTGCATATTTAATGTAATTATCTTAGTTTACAACCTGAAACTACTGCATCTGTTCAAAATGGTTCAAACTTTATAAGTGCAGTTTCAACTTTTCATCCTACATGTTGATCATTATGCACCATTTTTTAATCTCAATTAATTTCTTAAGTTTGCATATAAGAGGCAAAATTTACAGAGGGTACAATACTTAGTATTGTGAACCATCCAGATGACAGTGATGACCTTTGCAAAAAGACTGAGGAATGTGCACATAGTAAGATACATTTAATCCAGATAAGATTGATATGACACATTTTGGTGGGAAGAGTAAGGAGAGACCATGTAAAAGGACGATTATATAAAGGGATGATGTGGATGGACTGGGATGGACAAGGTTAGAGTGACAGCAGGTTATGGTGCAGCAGGTGTATTTGAAATCACAAGCTTTCGGAGCATGGCTCCTTCATCAGTGACACTTCACCTGACAAAGGGGCAGCACTCCGAAAGCCCGTGATTTCAAATAAACCTGCTGGACTATAACCTGGTGTCATGCAACTTCTGACATTATAAAGGGAGTGCAAGAAACAATAGACCTGGGTGGCACATGTGCACAAAAGCTGAAAGTGGCAGAGCATGTTCGGAAAACTGCTATTAAAAAAGTGCACAGAAATTTCGAAATGGGGCAGAAAGTACAAAAGCAGGGAAGTTGCAAAGAACCTTTAGAAAATATGGTTTCAGCCTCAATTGGAGTATTTTAGAGGTAAAAGTTTTAAAGAGGATGCAAAAAAGATTTATAAGTATGTTTTTGGGGTGAAAGGTTCAGTTAAGTGGATTGACTGGAAAAGCTGCAGTTACTTTCCGTCAGAAGTTCAGAGACGATCTAAAATCACAAGTGTTCTGGGCACAGACGATAAAGAGAAACTGTTCCCATTCGTGGCAAGTTGGGAACCCAGTGATTTAAAAGTGGTTGATAAAAGAACCAACTGCAATATATGCAGAACCTGTTTTTACATTGCAAATGATTATAATGGGTATGTACTGTCTAAGTGTGTAGTGTTTGCTGATCTAATCATAACATGCAAAAGTGAATTGGATAAGCACCTGAAAAATTATCGGACTTTTGTGGAAAGAACAGGGAAATACACAAGCTGAATTACTCTCTCTGAGAGACAGCAGTGATATGATGTGTTTAATGGTCTTTTGTGAGGTAACATTCTATTAATTTCTGATTTTATGATTCTATCTTTTATTCCCATGCTCAGACAATTATATGTAAAAAATATTCATATAGCATTTAACACGAAGAAATGAGATGCAGCCTGCTGTCCTTATACGGAAGCAGTCGTGAAAAAGTTTGCTGTAATGTCATAGTAAAGTGAACAACAGGTCAGAGAAGGGTTGCAAGGTGGTGTATGAGTTAGTAGAGGCACTATTGGTGCAGATAGGCAAGAGGAGAAAAGCCATGATTGCCTTGGGGGCAACATAATACACCCAAAAGGCCCATACTCAGAAGAAAATGGAAGCTTGGGGTCAAGGTAATCAACTTCTCAAGTCTCAACTTGAGTACTTGACAGCATTGTCACAAAAAATCTAATGACCTTGTGTGGGGTGAACATCATTGAATGTTTCATACGCATTAGGCAATCACTAGCTCACACTGCTCAATACATCTCTCACCCAGCAGAATGTTTAGTGATCTCAAATTTTCAAATTTATCTCAGCCATCAATAGCAAAGTCATGTGCTATTAGTGTGTTCTTCCAGCCTTAGTTGTAACAGCTATCTGGCCAAAGTAGGTATTGCAGATGCTGAGATTAGAATCAAGATTAGAATGGTGCTGGAAAAGCACAATAGGTCAGGCAGCATCTGAGGAGCAGGAAAATCGATGTTTCAAGCAAAAGCTCTTAATCAGGAAGGGCTTTTGCCTGAAACATTGATTTTCTTGCTCCTCGGATGCTGCCTGACCTGCTGTGCTTTTCCAGCACCACTCTAATCTTGCAATAGCTATCGCTTCAGTCCTCCTACCCCTTGGTCACAAGTTAAAATAAAAATCCTTTCTCCACTTCCAAGTTGACTAATTAAATAACTTATCAATATCAGTTTTAAACATCAAGATCTATTTACAGGTTTCTTAATAAACACATAGTTTTGGTTTATTATCAAAACAATTTTTTTCAGTAATGGAACAATAATTGGTCAACATATGAAGTTAGTTAAATAGGAGCACAAAAGCTTATCCCTCTAAAAATATATACAAACAAACATACACTTCAGGAAAATAGCTGAAAATACATATTTCACCACAAAGACTGGATATCTGTAAAAACGACAACACTTCACACAATGGGCTATACTTGAAGGAAAAGGATAAAGTGTGGGATGTTCCAGATTCTGTTGCTCTGATATTTAACAGGTGGTCACATCACTAATCATGTATGATTGCCTCGAAGTCTTGCAGTCACACTTATCAGGAAATAGAAACTTGAGATGCCTTTTCAATTATTCTTTCAAATGAAGAAATAGTTTTCACACTGAACACAAAAAGAGCGTTATCTTTTCAGAAATGGGAGAGATCAGCTAAGCAGCTTGTTCTCAGCATACTTTCCTCCCATTCAACTTGTTAATTAGGCTGCCCTCCAACTGAACCAAATAAAATAGGAACTCCATCAAGTTGGTCACTGTTCAAAACACATGCAGGGGTTTAATCAAAGAAAGCGGTTGTCATCATAATTCATGTGATTTATAAACATCCTTGTTTAAAAGAATTTCACTGTCTACAGTGAGCTTCAAATTACCTCTTTTAAAGAAAGAGGTAATTTGATGGGTGCACTTCCTGTTGATTACACTTGCAGGAAGTGCACCCATCTCCAGCTCCTCCAAGACCGTGTGAGGGAACTGGAGCTGGAGTTGGATGAACTTAGAATCATTCGGGAGGCAGAGGGGGTCATAGATCGGAGCTTTAGGGAAATAGTAACTCCAAAGATGGCAGATAGATGGGTGACAGTGAGGGGGACTGGGAGGAAGCAGCCAGTGCAGGGACCCCCTGCGGCCGTTCCCCTCAAGAACAAGTATACCGTTTTGGATACTTGTGGAGGGGACGACTTACCAGGGGTAAGTAACGGGGCTCAGGCCTCTGGCACGGAGCCTGTCCCCGTTACTCAGAAGGGAAGGGTGGAGAAGAGCAGAGCAATAGTAATAGGGGACTCGATAGTTCGGGGCACAGATAGGCGTTTGGTATGTTGCCTCACGTTTGGTATGTTGCCTCCCAGGTGCAAGGGTACATGATGTCTCTGATCGTGTTTTCCGGGTCCTTAAGGGGGAGGGGGAGCAGCCCGAAGTCGTGGTCCACATTGGCACCAATGACATAGGTAGGAGGAGCGCTGAGGATGTTAGGCAGGCTTTCAGAGAGCTCGGTTGGAAGCTCAGAGTTAGAACGAACAGAGTTGTTGTCTCTGGTTTGTTACCCATGCCACATGATAGAGAGTCAAGGAATAGGGAGA
>NC_057722.1:23357768-23364832 GCF_004010195.1 Chiloscyllium plagiosum | reverse complement strand
CTCGCTGCTCGAGAGTCCGGACCTGATCCATGGGCGATTGAGCGGTAGTCTCGGAGGTCGCGGCCTTTAGCTCCGCCCCTCCGACTCGGCGTTGAATTTCTTGGATTTCTCGGTCGTGCTTCTGCAGCGCGGCCGAGAGCGAGTCCCAACGATTTCTGGATTCTGCAATAAAGGCATCGATCTTCGAATCCAGCTTGGAAATCATTTCTGCAAGGCTTGTTACTGTAGGTAAGTCCCCCGGGACGGCTGTGGACGCCTCTGCTACAGCTGGAGAGGGTAGGGGAGGGGTTCCTGCTTGCTGAGAGCTGCGGGCTCCCTTCCCTTTAGTCATTTTTACTTAGGATTAAATTGTTTAAATGTAATATTACACAACTAATTAAATTACACAACTATTATAAATGATTTGGTGAGCGTGGTAGGGGGTGGGTGACCCACTGTACCCAAGTCTTGGAAGGAGCACTATAGACTCAGTCTTGCTGGGTCGCCGCCATCTTGGATCTCCCCCTGATTTGCCTTTCTATAGTGCAGCACCTCACATTTATATAAATTAAACTCCATCTGCCACTCCTTGGCCCATCTGATCAAGGTCCCGTTGTACTCAGAGGTACACTACTCACTACATCACCAATTTTGCTGTCATCTGTAAACTTATTAACCATACCTCCTATATTCACATCCAAATCATTTATATAAATGAGGAAAAGCAGTGGACCCAGCACCAATCCTTGTGTCGCATTACTGGTCACACGCCTCCAGTCTGAAATGCAGCCTTCCATTACTACCTTGTGTCTTCTACCTTCAAACCAGTTCTGTATCCAAATGGCTAGTTCTCCTTATATTCCATGTGATCTAACCTTGCTATTTTGGGGAACTTTGTACATGTGTTTGAAGTTAAGTCACTGCTGTAAGAAAACACAGCAATTATTTGTGCACCAGAATACCTGAAACCTACAAACAGCAATGATATTTGAACAAATAATTTGTTTTAAAGGTACTTTCCTGCTCTTTAAACAGCACAGTGGAATCTTTTGCTACCTAGAGTGGTAACCTCAGTTAATCTCATTTAAAATCTCATCTGAAAAAATATGGAACCTCCAACAATGTACCTTTCTCTTATTGTTGTACAGAAGATACATCCTAGATTATGTAGTCAAATTACTGGGCACATACCCATCTGAGAAAAATGTTTGAGATAAGAGTTGTGCCATTAGGCTGACACTGCAGTATGTTGACACTGAAAATTGCTACTTTTACTTCCTGTGCCATTATATTGTAGAGTATGGGCCTCAGTCCATATTTCTCATAGGATGAACTTTTATGTCAATTGTGCTATTTGGTCGAAGGATGAGGCCCAAGCATTATTCCACAATGAAAGAAAATGAGGCATTAAAGTTTCATCTGTAGAATTAGCATTAATTAACACAATTTTTAATTTTGCAGAGAAAAGAGACATGATGTTGATGTTTTTTTTCTTGCACTCATCAGGGCAGAATCTGCAAAAACACCAAATCTCAATGGGAACATCAGTTTATACTGCATGATGTGAGTTTGCAGATTTATTGTGAAGACAAGTCAGCTTTAGCTTGCCACTGCTAACAGTCAAGATTGGCAAATAGAGGATGAGCATTTGGGCTTGTGTACTATTAAATCCATACTTGTGGGAGAAAAAAATTGTGTAAATAAAAATGATTGCACAAAGATGTATTTTGGAGTAAAAACTGAAAGGATTGTGGATGCTGTCAATCAGAAACAAAAAGAGAAGTTGCTGGAAAAGCTCAGCAGGTCTGGCAGCATCTGTGAAGAGAAAACAGAGTTAATGTTTTGGGTCCGGTGACTCTTTCTCAGAACCGTTCTGAAGAAGGGTCACCGGACCCAAAACGTTAACTCTGATTTTTTTTCACAGATCCTGCCAGACCCGCTGAGCTTTTCCAGCAACTTCTATTTTTGTTTCTGACATATTTTGGAGCTTCACTTGTCTCAAGCTGCTGACTGATTTGGATCCATAGTTTTTCACACAATAAATTCCTGAATGTATTAATAATATCTTCAGATGCAAAGATCAGGCAGAATCCAGGTATTTTTTCAAATGGGATGTTACAATGACAACGAAAATGTTGTTAATAAAATCCAAGTTGAACAGGATAGGATGCACTGCTATGTTGATTTTAATTTAATCATTTTCAATGACTAGGTAAACATTTATGAATTTTATATGGAAGTTATATCAATGTGGGCAAAAGTTTTCTCTGATTGCTATTATTCTTCTTAAAAAAACAAATAATTTACCAGTTCTCTAGAAGTAATAATTAGTGGCAAATCTTTCTTTTCGAGAGGAAATCTCCCATCTCCCTCTCAGATTAATTCACATAAAGCTTAATTATTAGTCGAGAGTGCTTTTTAAAGAAAAACTACATAATGGTGTATCCATCAGGATCCATCAGCTAAAGCTCTGGGGAAAGTGAGCCTAAAATATCACTTTCTTTTATCTGCAACTTCCAATTTTGAATACAGAAACTCAAAAGAGAAGCAAATAAGCGATATCAAAAAATATCACGATTGAAAGTGAAATTGAATAGCTAGCAGTGATTTTGAGTCACGAGAATATTTTTTACATTCAATCTGCCAATACATTCTGATATGCATTTATCTTCATATTCCATTAGAACAGTTTTCAAACTGCTTAATAACTATTATAGGAACAGCATATTACATTAATGTTAAACCTAAATTGCATATTTAATATTTAAAACATGACTCTACTTGAAATAAAAATACTGAAACTTTTTTGCATGCTTACTGTATTTCTTTCATCTTTTTGTTAAACATCATATTTATCCTGCTTTAACATATTCAAGCTATTTCATCTTACTGTTTAAAGTTTAAAATGATCTGGGGAATTTGAATAAATAGGTTGAGAAATATTAATCTATTTTGTAAATTTTCCTAATATACAGATAAATTAAATATCCTGTACAAACATAAGGGGTGTATGATGTATGTTGTTAACAATCAGAATGCTGCTTGTGGAGAATCAGCTGGAATACTTGAAGGTAGATGAGCAATGAAGCATTCATGTTTTTATTGATGAAGTGTGACTTTGCATTGAATTGTTTTTGATTCCACAATATTCTCAGAAAGAGGAAGTTTGTTATTCCATATACTTGAGTTTTACAAGTGAAATGTACATATACCTCAATACCAGCATCACTGATCCAGAATCTGGTTTCCAGCATCTGCAGTCATTGTATATATCTCAATAGCAAGAGGGAAAATGACAGCAAAAGGTGACTGTAAATATTCGTGTTTTTTTGCTTCTCTTCTGAAGTGACACCTCAAAAGGACAAAAAATATTTTTAAAGCATGCGTCTATCTTTCTTCTCAACATTTCTGCAGTGTTAGCCCTGTTCCAAATCAGTGTTCCATGCTTGCCAGTAACCTGTCTGTGTTAATTCTAATAGTTATTTAGTCAACCTGTTCAGACATGTTATAACACACCATCAGGTTCTGTGGCACATGGGACTTGAACCTATACCTCGTGGCCCAGAGGTAGAGGCACTCCCATTCTGCCACAATAGCCCACAGTGCTCAGTGTTAATTTGATATATTTTTCCTGATCAATCTGTTCAGACGTTATTATGCAACTCTGGAGCATGTAAGACTTGAAACCAGGCTTCCTGGCACAGAGATAAGGACACTAACACGACACCACATAAATTCACTTGTGTTAATTTGATATCAATTGGACTTTAGTTGTTTTCAGGTGGTGGGTGTTAATAGGGACTCACCTGCACTTTTATAGATGCAAAGGCCCAGATTCAAGTCCCATCTTACCTGGAGGTATAACAGAACATATTGGAACATCTAGAGTTTTTAAAATATATGTAGGACCAGCCATTTGAGGGACTTGTGGTGCAGTGGTAGTATTTTTATCTCTGGGCTGGAAGGTCTGGGTTAAAGCACTATCCGGCCCAGAGATGTGTCATAATGTGCCTGATTAGGTTGATGAAAAAACACTTTACCTTACACCATCCATTGGGCTTGTAGCTGTGGCCAAAAGCTTAAGGTGAACATTTGGAGGTTGATGAGGGTTCCTTCACAGGGTCTTCTAATGCAGTGGTAGAGTCCCTCTGGGATAGAAGGTCTGACTTCGAGTCTGTCATGAAAATGTAATGAGATTTGGACACATGGATGGCCTAAAGATCATGAAGCAGGGCTATTTGTCATGTCACTGGCATCAGGTCATAAACACTAAATAAAGGAAGATGAAACAAGGAAGAACAGTATTTATATCAAATTAAGCCTATGGTTTACATATGGTTGAGAAAATCCTTTGTCTGTCTGATCCATCTCTCCATCAGGCCTGTTCCCCGAAAGCAACCAGAAAGGATCTGTTTGAATTTTCCAGCTCCCTTTTCAGCATCCTCCTGAACTGTTGTTACCTGTTGTTGAAGGTTTCAGTATAACTGCAGTAAGCTGCCCTGCGTAGTCCTGCTCCTTCCTCTCCCCATTGCCACTTACTATTTGAAGTTTCATTACAGCTGAAAAATGTGTTGCTGGAAAAGCGCAGCAGGTCAGGCAGCATCCAAGGAGCAGAAGAATCAACGTTTCGGGCATAAGCACTTCTTCAGGAATTACAAATTTCCACCTTGAGATTAGGTAACTACACACAGGAGACAATGACTCTTTCCAAAATAATTGCATGATTAATAAGTTTAACTGTGCCATGTTGGCTGGAATGTTCAAGTCTACATCACTGACAGCATTCTCTTCTTGCATTGGGGTCAGACTGCCAATTGGAGGAACAACATCTCATCTTCCACCCGGGCAGCCTATAGCCCAGAGGACTTAACATTGAATTGTTGAATTTCAAAAAACCTTCCCACCCATCCTCCATTTCCCTTCTATTCCACCTACCGACCCTTCCTTACAGCTTCCATTCCTCCCATTGACCAATCGGTTTGTACTCTCTCCCTGTGTTCACCTATCCCTACCTCACTGCTACTCTCCCCATTTACCTCCCCCCCCCACCATCCGAAGTTTCCCCTATCCCCATATGTAGTCCTGAATAAGAGTTACACCAAAAATGTTGACTTCTCCATCTCCTGATGCTGCCTGGCTTGCTCAGTTCTTCTAGCCTCTTGTTTGTCTAATTCCTCTTCTTGCATCACTGGTTTGGGCAAATGCTAAGGATTGGGATGATATCCAAGAGGATCTTCTCAGCTCCTGTCTGTACTTGTAACCTCCAAGGAATCCAGAGCCTTTAGCAGATCCACCAACATGGGGGGCACCATTCCTTCAATTTCTGCCTCCCAGCAGGATCTCTATGTATTGTTTTCCACAGTAAGGGTAGGCCTCTCTGCACTGGGTATACCCCCCTGATTCACAACACACCAGTCACCTCAGGATTCCTTGTCGCTATCTGATCCATTCACTCAAGCTATCATGCACTGATGCAACAGATTTGGCACTATAGTTGAGTGATCAACTTTCCTACACATCATCCACCAGGATTCTGGCTTCAGACCTCCCCTCTGTGAACTATTTTCTGAGGCTGCTACCCAGCTGTCAGATCAACAACATGGATGTGCCTTGCTGCCTGAGGACTATGTGGAGTTCCAGTGACCACATATCCTGCATTTTATTCTGCCATTTGATATTTCGATTTTAGAGAAATATCTTTAAGTCAGTTAGAAGGTCATCCTGTTAGCTTTAAAGTCACTCAATGTTTTCCTACTCTCCCAGTCTTCTTCGACACCATCTCAAATCCCAGACTTAACCTTATATGATGTTCTACAGTTTATCTCCATCAAAAGATTTGGTATACTCGAGGAGATGACACACAAGTCGGATTGATTCTCAACCAAAAATGGGATAATATGGAGAATAGGCTGTGAATGAGTGTGGAGTCATACTATAAGCATAAACCAACTCTGGAAGATAATTGAGCCACTTTTGTTTCTTCTCTGGAGAGAAGGTTCACATACATCATACAGTGTGCGGTTGAATTGTACACAATGTTCCATTACCTTCTGGGTGATAAAGAGTATTGCGGCTCTTGGAAGTACCATAGGCAAGATCATATAAGATCTTGCTGTCAAAGGTGCACTCCTGCTCACTATGAATCTGACATGAAACAAAGAAATGAACAAATCAGTCAGTTGAGGCTATAGTTGAGGTCTTTGGATCATTGGTGACTATACATTAGGACATTCTAAGGAATGAGAGAGTTGCTGTATGGAATAAATTGTTTCCTGTTATTATCTAACCTTAACAACTCTACATTATAATGAATTGTAAATCCTTTCCCATGATTCTTTACCGGGGTGTCCAATAATCTTGTTCCAAGTAATTATTTTGTTTTGATTAATTTATTTTGAGCTAATTTGCAGATTGATTACTTCCAATTGTCTTGCAAAATAACATTATTATTCTGTTTCAAATCAGTTCTTCAGTTAAGTTTAATTACTATCTGCTTTGTTTCATGTTATATTTACTTAGGTGTCTGAATTTTCTAATTAATTGTCTCCCTTTAAGGCAAGTAAGAGGGAACAGGTGCAACGCAACACACTGGAAGATTCCATGAGGTAATATATTATGAAGTTAACCATTTGACAGATCCCCAACACAGGCAAAGGAATAATGAAAGGAAGATGTGCATTTATGTAGCACTTTTCATAACCACCAACATCTTAAAGTACTTTACAGCCAACAAAGTAGCATAGAAGTGTAGAGCTGAAAATGTGTTGCTGGAAAAGCACAGCAGGTCAGGCAGCATCCAAGGAACAGGAGAATCGACGTTTCGGGCATAAGCCCTTCTTCAGGAATGAGGAAAGTGTGTCCAGCAGGCTAAGATAAAAGGTAGGGAGGAGGGAGTTGGGGGAGGGGGCGTTGGAATTGCGATAGGTGGAGGGAGGTCAAGGTGAGGGTGATAGGCCGGAGTGGGGTGGGGGCGGAGAGATCAGGAAGAAGATTGCAGGTTAGGATTGCAGGTTCTTCAAGGACTGCAATTTCCCGCCAGACGTAGTCGACAATGCCCTCCACCGCATCTCTTCCACTTCCCGCTC
>NC_057722.1:23355133-23357613 GCF_004010195.1 Chiloscyllium plagiosum | reverse complement strand
TCTCCGCCCCCACCCCACTCCGGCCTATCACCCTCACCTTGACCTCCCTCCACCTATTGCAATTCCAATGCCCCTCCCCCAACTCCCTCCTCCCTACCTTTTATCTTAGCCTGCTGGAGACACTTTCCTCATTCCTGAAGAAGGGCTTATGCCCGAAACGTCGATTCTCCTGTTCCTTGGATGCTGCCTGACCTGCTGCGCTTTTCCAGCAACACATTTTCAGCTCTGATCTCCAGCATCTGCAGTCCTCACTTTCTCCCCATAGAAGTGTAGTCACTGTTGAAAACCAATTTGTGCAGAGCTATCTCCCACAAACATCAGTGTAATAATTGTCATATGAGCATGTCAGAACCACTGTTATATGAGCTGCTGCTGCTGATGAAGATTGCTGCCGCCACCCTCCACTACAATCAATCCCTATTTGGTCTGGTAGGTTGAAGAATATCATTTTCTGGTCCAACTGGAAGAGTCCCCTTAGTTAAGAAAATACTGTATATTTTCTTCCATGTTAACAACTAATTAAAGGTTACACTGATATGGTAGGTATCATTCCAGAGATTTTGAAGAAAATCAGATGTTAAGAATGTCCTTCAATATCCTAAACTGTTCTGCCCATCATAGTGGGTGGTGCTTTGTTTATCCTTTCAGACCCATGTAATAATAATGACCAATTAATCTGTTTTTTGTAATGTTGATTGAGGGATTAATATTGATTAGAAGGTAAGCAGAGTAATTAATCTACTGTTCAGTGAATGGGATCTTTTTGCTGCATGACTAAGCAGACAGGGCCTTCGGTTAACAACCTATTTCAAGAGAGGACTTCTGATAATGCAGCAGTCCTTCGCTACTGCACCAGAGTTAGAACTTTACATGGTTTTACTCTTGGTACAAACGTTTTTTTAAAGAATGGAAGCATCATGACTACTGCCAAAATAATAGTTATTCACCAGCACGGTAAATTGATATGGTATGACAGATTGAGTATAGTCACACACGAAGCTACAATTGACTGTTGTAAAAACACATTTGGTTTGCTAACGTCCTTTCGGGAAAAATTTCTGCATCCATGACCGATATATGACTTTAGATGACTCTTAAATGGCCTCACAATTTCAAGGACATTAAGGAATTGGCAATAAATTATGTCCATCCCAGTGATGCTCACATCCCATGAAAAATGTTTGTTTTTTTTCAAAATTCCTCAGCATTGAGATGTAATGCTGACAAAACCATATGTGTGCAGTCAATTGTACTGTACAGCAATGGTTCGTGATCTTTTTCATATCAAGGCACACTTTAATGAGACAAACAACTCCACTTCTCACACACTATTTTCATTTGAATTAATTGCTCATAAATGTCACCGCTCTGGAGGATTGTGTATACGCAGTTGACGGCAGTTTCTGGTGTCAGCAGATACTGCCTTCAATAGTAAGCACTGAGTACTGGGGAGATTGGAAGCATGAACATGGCCTCAGCACTCAGGTAAAGCAGCGCTGTTTCTGAAAATTTCATGCCAGTTTTCTCACTTTCCCTTGACACACCATTTTTAACCAGAGCCCAATAGCTCTGCAAAGCCAGAAAGTATGCTCTCCCAGCTTCTCTTTGCTCAGAGAGAAATCGATAAAATTCCCTCACTTGACATATATAAGGATATATTAGATATTGGAAACATTGGATATGTTGCCTGCTCCAACCTGGAAGGATTCTAAGACAAGAAAATTCATGGTCACGATCATTTCATTGCCAGTGACTGAGCCATCCTTGCTCTTTTCTGAGGCTGCAAATCTGGTTTTAAGAGCTGGATGAGTTCTGCAAGCACTTAATTTCTAAAGTAAAGATGAAACATGTACACTGCTCTTGATCCAGGTAGAGGTAAGATCCTGGGCAGAAGAGGTTTTCTGCAGAGACCCATTTTCCCTCTTCTTTCCTCTGAGACTAGTAATATTTTTTTCAGTTGGAAATCTGAAAACTCAGGTATTTATGAAAAGGATGAAGATACAAACCTGGGCTATGCAGGAAACATGTGCAAATGGTGGGATGGCATTTTGGCATCCATTGCGCCAAAACTATGGGGCTATTGATCCAAATTTTACAGCCAATACATTTACCATATTATACAGTCATAGAGTCATAGAGATGTACAGCACAGAAACAGACCCTTTGGTCCATCTTGTCCATGCCGACCAGGTATCCCAACCCAATCTAGTCCCACATGCCAGCACCCAACCATATCCTTGCAAACCCTTCCTATTCATATGGTAAAAACAATGACTGCAGATGCTGGAAACCAGATTCTGGATTAGTGGTGCTGGAAGAGCACAGCATTTCAGGCAGCATCCAATGAGCAGCGAAATTGACGTTTCGGGCAAAAGCCCTTCATCAGGAATAAAGGCAGTGAGCCTGAAGCGTGGAGAGATAAGCTAGGGGAGGGTGGAGGTGGGGAGAGAGTAGCATAGAGTACAATGGGTGAGTGGGGG